>NW_004524852.1:2044543-2048815 GCF_000260255.1 Octodon degus
GTGCTGGGGGATTGAACCGCGGTCCCTGATGCTTTTGCTAAGCTTGTTCCAAGTAGGTGCTTTAGACCACTGAGCCATCTCTCCAGCCCCATACATGCTTATATATTTTATTTACACAAAATCCATTTTCAATGTAAAGACAAGATATAGTAAAAGTAAAAGGATGGAGAAAGACCATGCTAATACTAATAAAAGAAAGTTATAATTTTTCACTTTGCTTTGTTTTTTGCTATGTAGTTCAGGATGTCCTTGAACCCACTATGCAGCCCAAGCTGGCCTTGAATTCTCAGTGATCCTCCTGCCTTCGTCTTCTGAATGCTAGGATTAGAGATATGTGCTACCATATTTGGCAACAATATTAATTTTAGATGGAGAAGACCTCATAGAAGGGCTCGCCAGATAGCTCAGCAGACTAAAACAGCTGCTTTGGCAGAGTGCAGCAGCCCAGGTTTGACCCTCAGAGTGCTGTGTCAGCCCTGCCCCTGGGGTGTGCTGAGACAGTGATTGAGACTGGGCGTGGTGGCGCACACCTGTAATCCCAGCACTTGGGAGGCTGAAAGCGAGGATCACTATGAGTCTGATCTATGTAGTGAGATCCTATAGACTTTGCACTAAGTGCATACAAAAAAAGAAGACGAAAGAGAAGGAGGAGGAGGAGGAAGAGGAGGAAGAGGAGGAGGAAGAGGAGGAGGAGGAAGAGGAGGAGGAGGAAGAGGAGGAAGAGGAGGAGGAAGAGGAGGAGGAGGAAGAGGAGGAGGGGGAGGAGGAGGAGGAGGAGGAGGAGGAGGAGGAGGAGGAGGAGGAGGAGGAAAAGAAGAAGACGACCACCTCATAGGAAAACTGTTAGGGATAAAGAGGGGTACTGCATAACAATAAAAGAACTAGTTCTCCAAGTAGATGTAATAATTTCTGTGCATGTACCTGACAAGAAAGGATCAAAATACATGAGGCAAGGTGACATAACAGCAAGGAGAGAGATAAAGCCACTATTATATTGAAGACTTCAACACTCGTAGCAGTCAGACAGTCAGTAAGGACACAGTTGAACTGAACATCCATCAATCAACTGGATCTAACTGACATATATAAAATTCTTCATCCAATGACAGGAGAGGGGCTGGAGAGATGGCTCAGTGGTCTAAAGCACCTACTTGGAACAAGCTTGGCAAAGCAGAGGGACTGTGGTTCGATCCCCCAGCACCACATGCCAGCCAGCCCCATCCCTCAGGTGGGCTGAGCTGGCCACACACACACACACACACACACACACACACACACAATAAATAAATGTAAATAAATACACAAAGCCTTATCTGTGAGCCAATGACAGGAGAGTACACATTTAACTTAAGCTCACATAGAACATTCATTAAGGTATAACACATGTTGGTCTGTAAAGCACAGCTGAACACATTCATAAGAATATGCATTGCACAAAATATGTTCTTAGACTTTAGCAGAATCAAAGTACAAATCAGTAACAGATAACTGGAAATTCTCAAAGTATTTGGAAATTAAACAACAAACTTCTAAATAGTGTGTATCAAAGAATAAGACTTAAGAAAATTTTTTAAATATTTTAGACTAAATGAAAATGAAAACACAAAATTTTCAAAATTTCTGGGATAGAATCCAAAAGAGATTCAGAGGGTCGGGGAGATAGCTCAGTAGAATAAGCGCATGTCTGGCAAGCACAAGGGCCTGAGTTCAATCTCTGTTTCTGAAAAAAAAAATTAAAATCAAAAGAGACTCAGAAGTTAGTACTACCACAGAAATAGTAAAGAAAAATTATGTTGTAGCTGGGTGTGGTGATGTATGACTGCAATCCCAGCACTTGGGAGGCTGAGGTAGGAGGGTCCCCTCGAGCTTGACGCCAGCCCTGACTACACAGTGAGCTCAAGACCAGCCTGAACTACATAGCAAGACCATCTCAAAAAAAAAAAAAAAAAAAAAATTTTGTTGTAAATTTGACTGTAAATGGCAATGGCAATTTGTAGAAGAAAAGTAAAATAGGGAGAAAAATGGTATTTGTTGTATAAGAAAAAAGGAAAAATTTATATCATTTCAATATACATTTCTTGAAAGATATATAAATGGTCCATATGCACATGAGAAGATGTTTGACATCACTAGCCACCAGCAAATGCGTATCAAAGCCAATATAAAAATCTACTTCATATTCACTATGAACTATTGTGGCTATAATTGGGAAGACAGATTATAACAAGTGTTGGCAAGGATGTGGAAAAATTAGAATCTGCTTATTGCTCGTGGAAATGTAAAATGATTCAATCTTTCAGAAAAGTCTGAAAGCTTATCAAATGGTCAAATATAGTTACCATATAAACTAGCAACTCCATTCATAGGCATATAACTGAGAGAAATGAATATATATCTATAGATATAGATATCCACTCAAATTTGTTAATAGTGGAACCATTTATAATAGCCGAAAAGGGAAACCAACTTAAATGTCCATCAAGTGATGAATGGATAATCAAAGATGATATACCCATACAATGAATACAGTTCAGCAATAAAAAGAAATATGTGCCACAGGATGAATGACCCTTGAAAATGTTAAATGAAAGCAACAAGTACAAAAGACTTACTATTGCACAATTTCACACTAATGAAAAGTCAAAATAAAGACTGCAGGGACACAAAGTAGATTAGTGGTTGTCCACTGGGGGTTGGGGAGTTGGGGAGAAAGAAGTGACCACTAACAGGTTCTGTTTTCCTACAGTGGAAAATGTCCTAAAACTGATTATAATAAACTGGATGCAGTGGTGTGCATCTGTATCCCAGAACTCTGGAAGGCCGAGGCAAAAAGATAGCAAGTTAAAACTCAGCTCAGATAACTTGGCAAGACCCTGCCTCAAAATGAAAAATAAGAAAAGGGTTGGGGATATATCTCAGAGTGAAGGCTCTGAATTCAGTCCCCAGTACTATAAAACAAAACAGCCAATTATGGTAATTTCAACAACTGTATGAATACACTAAAAAAAAAAATCATTGAATTGTATGTTAGATGATTAATGGTACATTGTGCATATTTGCTTCAGCTGTGTGTGCCTGTACTTTCAGCACTTAAGAGACTGACATTGTATAGCTTGAATCCAGGAGTGGAGGGCAGCCTGGCTCACAGAGTAAGATTCTATCTGTAAACAAAGATTTGTTTTCAAAAATAAACAAACAATGAGATGTAGCTCAGTGCGAAGGCCCTAGGTTTAATATCCAGTACCCCAACAGTGGTTTTCTTTGTTCAGGATGTACTAGCAAACGTTATGAATTATGACAGTTTATGGAAACATCAAAGGAAATAGAAAACAAATTTAAGTAACGATCTTGGGTTCCTTGAGCTTGTTGGTTGAGTCTGGAAGAGTTTTACAAGGATTTACTTTATTTATGTTAATGCAGAGATTTTCTTGTAACATAAGAATTTTTTTTTTTTTTTTTTTTTGATTTTTTTTGATAGCCCAGAGAGTAGACTATTTTTTTTTTTTTTTTGGTTTTTTTTTTTTTTGGCAGAACTAGGGATTGAACTCAGGCCCTTGTGCTTGCCAAGGAAGCACTTATTCCACTGAGCCATCTCCCCAGCCCCCAAGAAACAGTTAACATTTTTTTTTTTTTTCCGGAACCAGGGATTGAACTCAGGCCCTTGCGCTTGCCAGGCAAACGCTTATTCCACTGAGCCATCTCCCCAGCCCCAACATGTATTTTTATAATAAAAATAAAACAAGGTAATGTAATGTTTTCTCAGTAATATCATAATGCATATAAATATGCTAAATTTTAAATTCCAAGCAAAGGAAAAGCTTATTTGTGATTAACGAGCTTGAGGAATTATGTTAAAATAGATACTACGGAAAACATCCTGATGAACAGAACAAAAGCTTGTGGTCAATTGAATAAGCAGGTTATCCCAGCATTCTGAGCCTCTGGCTAGAGCCTGAAGCAGCAGATAAAGGCCTGAGACTCGGGACTAATCAGTTCTCTGCCACAGTCTTGGGGAGTCCAGCAAATGTTAGAAACCAGATTCCCTCATCTGGCCGAGGTAATTATTCTTTCAGCTGCAGAAAACATCTCCAAGGCAGATCTGATTCTAGTCCTGGGAACCAAGATCATCAGCTGCTCTTTTAAATATCAATCTCTTTTTTTTTATAAATTTTCTTTTCTTTTTCTTTAATTTTAAAGAGTAAAAACAGAAGCAAAAACAAAAAAGACTGAAATAGGGTAACATGCAATACATATGTTGTAGATTTTCAGAAC
>NW_004524852.1:2048915-2052344 GCF_000260255.1 Octodon degus
GCTGGGGGATTGAACCGTGGTCCCTGATGCTTTTGCTAAGCTTGTTCTAAGTAGGTGCTTTAGACCACTGAGCCATCTCTCCAGCCCATCAGCTGCTCTTTTAATGTTTTGTTTTCTACTGCATGTGATGGGGAACCATGAATCTTGACCTCACCAGCCTGCAGGAAGCGAGCGCGCTGACATATTTGAAAATAACAGTAATGAGAAAAAATGAGGGGGCGTAGCACAGCCTGGGTTTACATCAAGTCCTGCGGTGGCCCCGCTGGGGAAGTCATGCAGCTCTGAACGCTTCCTCATCTAGGAAACGAACACTCCCTTTTACGCCCCAAATAGGCAAGCATGAGGGGCGGGGGATGGCACCTGGTGTACCCCAAGGGGGCGGGCGAGTATCCTCACTAACGGCTTCTAAACTCCGGCGCTGAGTTTCTCTGCCTCAACTCTTATTTATTGATGAAAAAGGCTCAGAAACCAAGGGACCTTCTCACAGTAGCACACGGAGGACTGTTGTAGACCGACCCAAAAGCCACTTGGAGGTGTAGCGGGCAATGGCGGCTACGCAACGTGCCTACTTCCCAGCAAAGCCGAGGCGCGCCACACAGCGGCCTGTTTGGGCACTACAAGGGAGGCGAGGCGAAAAAGACGCGGGTACTGCGGCATCCAGGAGCCAATACTCTCAATTCGCTTAGCTAACTCCTTTTTCCTATTGGGCTTATTTAGTCAATCAGTCAATCATTTGCGCAGCTTTTGTTGGCTTATCTTCGATCGTTTCTCACAATCTACCAATAACACGCTTCTTTCCAAGACCATCTTACGTCACTGGACCTGCTCCCTAGTCTGATGAATTTAGCTATTTCCTTTATTCCATTGGCCAGAACAAGCCCCTCCTTCCTTCCTTCCTGTTCGGAGCGGAAGTGGAAGATCGCCTCTTCTCATTGGCTTAAATTTGAAGTGGCGCTTGTCTATCAAGTCTCTGAAGGCGGGTTAGAAGGCCGGAAGTGTGCCTCAGGAAGGGGCGGGGACTGTGGTGATGGCGGCGTCGGTAAGTGAGGTGTGCTTTCTTCCTTTCGCAGTTATTGTGGCAGTATTTGTTTTCCTTCAGCGGCTCGAGACAAAACTGTTGCCACCAAGGAAGGGGGGTGGTGAAATCCGCTTCGGAGAGAGAGCCGCCCTGGCGCGGCGGAGCAAGAGCAACAGCAGGGCAACTTGGGGCTGGAGTTACAGCCCCTTTCTAGTGAACCCGACTGACCGGCTGAGGCGAGCTGCCAGTGCGCCAGAGGGAGAAGGCCCAGAGTCTGGGATGTTCGAAGGAGATAGGGGAGTTTTCTTACTCCAGTGCTTAACTTCATCGTCCTGAGTAAGGAGTGATTTTTCGTCTTTTTCTTGTAGGGGACGCTGGAGTCAGAGGTGCCAAATGCCGTGACACTTCTGAAAAACCTCCAGGAGCAGGTGAGTAGATAATTACCTTTCTGTGTGTCTTACCCAAACTTTGGTGGTTTAGGGGCAGATATTTGAATGCTGCCGTACTACCAGAGTAGAATGATTTAATGAAAACCTTTTCAGACCAAAATTCAAAGGAATTAATTGGCTTTTGCACCCAAAGAAATATAGAAAACTGCACAGGAAAATAATTGTAGCCTATTCCCTTTATTATTACATCTAAGGAAACAGATTCTTGGAAAGTGTTGTGATTGGCTCTCGGGGTGCCTGCCTAATACACATTTGGGTAGTTCTAAGCTTTGCAAGTTCAATCAGAACAGAAAAAGTTAGAGTCTTTATCCCCCGCCCATGGTTAGGGAAACATGTTCTCTATAGCTTTTAGAAGAAATCTTAAAGCTTTTTTTCCTACCTTTTTAAGAACTACCAGAAACCATCTCATAATTAAGAAGATAGTACTGTTATTTAGCATTTTTGATAATTTTTAGGTGGCATTATTTAATTTTTGCTCTTTTCAAAAATATGATTTGTAGCCTAGTCAGCCTTTTAAAATTTTTTGGGGGCTAATTTCAGGTGATGGCTGTAACTGCGCAAGTGCAAGCACTGACAAAAAAAGTTCAAGCTGGAGCGTATCCTACCGAGAAGGTAAGATGTACTTGAAGAGGGAGCATCCCTTGACTTGATGTCTTAGGTAGTTCTTGATCACAGATTTATTGTATATTATGTTTCCTAAGTGCTAGAGCATCAGAGGTTGAGTGAGCTGGAACCTGGTGGGGAGGACAGATGAAAAGAATAGGTATGAGCAGTGGCAGTCATGTTACAGAGTCACGAGGAGTGCCATGCCAGCCGCTGAATGTGATTAGCTGCCAGGAGAGCAGAGGGAGTGAAGGAAGGCTTCTCAGAGAGATAATACGACTTTGAGGGACAAATAGAAGTAGAAGGACAGGAAGAAACACTGTGTGCAAAGGTACAAAGGCCTGAGAGCATAGTGACCTCTGGGAAAAGAGATAAGTAATTTTTATGGATGGATGTACATTTTGTGGAACAGGAGTAGAAAATAACAGTAAAAAGTAGTCACACTGAAGAGCCTGGTAGATCAACTAAGGTTCTATTATGTTTCATCTAATCTGAGATACTTGTTTTATTTATTTAGTATGTATTTCATTGACAGGGTCTGCAGGGTCTCACTACAGAGATTGGACTTGTAGTGATCCTCCTGTTTTCAGCCTCCCAAGCACTAGGATTACAGGCTGTGCCACCATGCCCAGTCTCAATTGCCATCTCAGCGTGCACTTGGGGCAGGGCCAGCATGGCATGCCAGGGATAGAACCCTAACCCCTGTGTCTGCCTAAGCAGGCAGTTTAATCCACTGAGCTATCTGGCTGGTCCACTTATTATTGGTTATTTTTAATCTCTTACCATGCATGCCAAATTCATAAATCAAAATTTATCATTGGTGTGTGTGTGTATAGGAAAAATAGCATTTGTAGAATTTTGTGCTATCTGCCATTGTGGCTATCCACAGGGGACTTTGGAATGTACCCTAAAGTGCTAAACCAGGCACATTTGTATAATCCTGCCAACTCTGTAGGCTGAGATAGGAGGCCCATAAGTTCTAGGCCAGTCTAGGCAACTCAGTGTATGCATAACTTGTACAATTTAAAAAATAAGTGGCTTTGGATGGTGGAGTGTGCCTATAATCCCAGTGTTTGGGAGGCTGAGGCAGAACGATCACTCTGAGTTCAAGGCTAACCTGGACTATACAGCAAGACCCTATATCAAAAAAAGAAAAAGGAAGAAAGAACTAAAAAGGACTAGGGGGCCAGGGAGATAGCTTGATGGTCTAAGTGCCTCCCTGGCAAGTGCAGGGACCTGGGTTTGATCCCTGGTACCACATGCCATGCTGGCCCCGTCCTGAGCTGACCACTGAAACTGGGCGTGGTGGCACACACCTGTAATCCCAGCACTGTGGAGGCTGAGATAGTAGGATCACTA
>NW_004524852.1:2052524-2075896 GCF_000260255.1 Octodon degus
CCCTAGCTCAGTCCTTTAAGTGGCTGCTTCCACAAAGCTGTCAGCCTCAGGTTGCTGGAGTTCGAACCTCACAACTCTCCCGCTGGCCAAAAGTGCCCTAAAGGAATTCGAGGAAGAAAAAAAAACAAAAACGAAAGAAAGAGCTATTAATGTATGGCATAATGCCAAAATACCATTGACTGAATAATATATCCCTGTTTCAAAGATGTTGCCATGGGGCCGGGGAGATGGCTCAGTGGAATAAGCGCTTCCCTGGCAAGTGCAAGGGCCTGAGTTCAATCCCCGGAGGAGACTGAGATAGGAGAACTACTGTGAGTTCCAGGCCAACTTGAGTAAGGGCCTTGCACTTGCCAGGGCAGCATTTTCACTGAAGAATTTTTTATTTTATTTGTTTATTTATGAACTGGGGATTGAACTCAGGCCCTTTGCTTGCCAGGGAAGCGCTTATTCCACTGAGCCATCTCCCTGACCCACCTCACTGAAATTTTTTTTTTTTTTTTTTTTTTTGCGGAACTGGGGATTGAACTCAGGCCCTTGCACTTGCTGGGGAAGTGCTTATTCCACTGAGCTGTCTCCCGGGCCCTGAAAAATTTTTAAGCATGGGAGTTGTAATAGATTTGTACTCTTAGATAACACATTTTAATTTCTCTTTTTTTCTGGGCCTTCACTCCCCCAGATCCTTTAGATTTTCCTTGTTCCCTCAAATTCCCTCTCCTGCTTTCTAATACTGTACATTCAACCTCTGAGATCTGCTTGTTTCCCGCGCCCCCTTCCTTCCTGCCATTATTCACCTTTTTTGTAGTAAAATCGGTCTAGAGCCTTGAGTTTCTGCTTTTACTTGCTGCATGTGATTGATATTTCAGTTTCCCTCTTCGTCTTCATGTTAAGTGGTGTTTTGGTTTTTTCCTTTGATCTTCAGGGGTTCCTGAGGCTCCATTCCCTTGCTCCTGTCCCAGCAGCTTCATTCCACCTTCCAAGGTCATCTGCCTTCCACTTGGCAGACCCCTGTCTGTCCCAGGCAGAGTGGAAGAGGAAGTGGAGCAGGAGCATCTTCCAAGGAGTCTGCTCTTAAAGGCATGGCCACTGTTAACCCAAGGGCTTCTTGACTTTTTCCCCTCATCATTCACTTTTGTTTTCATTATGTGTATTTTTCTTGAATTTTTTTTTTTTTTAGTCTCTTCTTTTTCTTTACATGCTTCTAACCAGTGTGAATTTGGGAGTGCCCAAGCAAATCAGAAAAGTTTGCTGCTCATGTTCTTTTCTGCCTTTGTCTTGAGTACCATGTGGATATGTTTCAGTTCTGGACTGTCAGTATATTTTTCAGATCACCATGTATTACTTTATTCACAGAACAGATGTTTGTTGTCTTTTATGGCCAAACTAACAAGGTATTTTACAAGTTACAGAGTGCTTTCATGTTACCTTGTTTGTGCCTTGTGCTTACTCCTTGGAGCAGGAACAAATGAGACAAGGTAAAGTGGCTTACCTAGCATTTGACCACCAAATGCCTACCTAATTCAGAATTTAAGCTCAGCTTGTCAGTCTTTTTTTTTTTTTTTTGGCAGAACTGGAAATTGAACTCACTTTCTACAGCTTTTGCTGACATTAGTTTTATCATTTTACATCCATATATAAACCATCGTTTTTACCTATATTGTATAATTTCATTATGTGGAGATAAGATCAGTCATTTTAAGTTTATTTTTTATGAATTTAGGAGAGGGTCTACAGAGTCTACAGGGTCTTACTATGTAGATTGGACTCATAGTGATTCTCTTGTTTTCAGCCTCCCAAAGAGCTAGGATTACAGGCATGCACCACCACACCCAGTCTCAATTGCTGTCTCAGCATGCCCCGGGGGCGGGGTCAGCATGGCATGCTGGGAATCAAACACCTGCCGCTGTACAGTGCCTAAGCAGGTGCTTTAGTCCATTTAAGTTAATTTAAAAATCAACACTATATACTTTGTTTGTCCTGGGATTGAACCCAAGTCTTTCATACAGAGCTACATTGCTTTTATGCATTTTTTGTTGTTGTTATTTATATTTTTTAGTACAGGGTCTCACTACACAGATCGGACTCAGTGATCCTCCTGTTTTCAGCATCCTAAGTGCTGGGATTACAGGTGCACACCACCATGCCCACTCTCAGTCACTGTCTCAGTGCGCACCAGGGGTGGGGCGTGAGGCCAGTACAACAAGCTGGAGATTGAATCCCGGTCCCTGCACCTGCCTAAGCAGGCGCTTTAATCTGCTGAGCTCCATCTTATAGTCCACCTGCCTCACCCTCTCATTGCTAGGATCTTAGAGTGGGAGGTAGAGCGATGAGTTGAGGCCAAGAATGCTATTGAGAAGGTACTATGCCAAGACAGTCTTCCATAACAGAATTATCTGGCCCCAAATATCAATATCTCTTGATGTGGGGATACTTCATTATAGTGTCTTTGGGAAGATGCTATATTGATTTTCCTGGTGTTAATTGTCTTTGGTAACTTTGAGCTTTGCTTCCCATGCATTTTCTCTTTTGGTCATTTTCAAGTTTAGTCGCTCCTTGAGACTACAGTAGTCGCTTCTTATCCAATGAGGATGTTTTGAAACCCCCTCACTCCAGTTGGTGCCTAAAACCATGCATAGTTTTGAATCTTTTTTTTTGGTGGAACCGGGGATTGAACTTAGGTCCTTGCGCTTGCCAGGGAAGTGCTTATTCCACTAAGCCATCTCCCCGGCCCCTAGTTTTGAATCTTATATAATTATGTGTGTGTGTATTATATAAATATACTTTTTTCCCTCTATGCCCTGTAGTGTTGCCACATAGTACCAAAGTTAATCTGTGCTTCTACATTTTATGGCCTGATGTCTCTTTTTATTAAATATTATTCTTTTTTTTTTTTTTTTTTTTGGTGGAACCAGGGATTGAACTCAGACTCTTGCATTTGCTAGGGAAGTACTTATTCCACTGAGCCATGTCCCCGGCCCCTTAAATATTATTCTTATGGTTTGTGGCTATTGTTTAGTAGAATAAAGGTCAGTGAAGCAAAAGTGCCACAATACCTTTATGGTGGCTCTGAAAGCTGAGATGGCTAGTAAGGGTAGGTGACACATTAATTGTGGATACCCTAGATGAAGGCGTGATTTGGCTCCAGGTGTAACAGTGAGATGGCGCAGGGTTTCATCATACTGTGCAAAAGAGCGGACAATTTAAAACATGAATTGTTTATTTCTGGGATTTTCCATGTAGTACTTTTGGATTGCAATTGACTATGGGTATCTGAAACTACAGAAAACAAGACCACAGATAAAAAGGAACTACTGTACTTTCAATAATTTCTGTTAACCAGCTGGGAAATGCTTGAGTTTGGAAAAATGTTGGCTATCCTGGCTTTTCTTCATGATAGCCCTTCCTACTCCCTCCAGAGTGTTTTGTTTTACTACTGGGAATTAAACTCAGGACCTTGCACTTGCCAGGCAAGGCACGTGTGCCATTGAACTATATCCCCAACACCATCGGATGTTCTTTTTATCTTTCTTTTTTTCCTCTTTTCCTGTACTTAAGTTCACCCTGCAGAGCCAGTTTCTCCTCTACTCTTCACTTACTTTCTTAAATATAGTTTGCCATTATTTTTTGCTAAAGAAAAAGTCTTCCTGTTTGCTTTAGGCACTTGTGATTTTTGGGGGGGGGGTAAAATTGAATTTCTATCTCTTTATTATTTTGTTTAACACAGGGTCTTAGCTTCTTGGAAGTGAAAGACCAGCTGCTGCTTATGTACCTTATGGATTTGAGCCATCTCATCCTGCACAAAGCCTCAGGAGGATCTCTTCAGGGACTCGCTGCAGTTTTGAGACTGGTAGAGATTCGCACGGTATGAGGCTTTTGGCATCTTGGAATTCTAGGTTTCTTTTGGGAAGGAGGGTGGGTTTTGAGAAGGATGGTCTTGTTAAGTAGTGTAGGCTGGCCTGGAACTCAGTGATCCTTCTGCCTCAGCCTCTGAATCCTTCAGGTTTCTAAATCTTGAACTCCAAAACTGTCACTCAGTAACTCTTGTTTAAGTGACTTTTCATATTTAAGAAAAAAGAAATGGAAAGAAAGTATTTTACTCTTCATTTGTTCTACTCTGTGCATATTAGATGCCTTACTGGGTAACAGCATAGGCCCTCTGGTGTGTACTCAACTTGAAGGGAATATAATCCTATTTAATGCATTGTAGGTTTTGGAGAAGATTCGTCCCTTGGACCAAAAACTGAAATACCAGATTGATAAACTAGTCAAGACTGCAGTGACGGGCAGCCTCAGTAAGTAAGATCATCATAAAGTTGATGGGCATCTTAATAAAGTTCCAGATCTTACAGAATCCTTTGGGATTTTATATTTCAGGTGAGAATGACCCACTTCGTTTTAAACCTCATCCTAGCAATATGATAAGCAAGGTAAGGGTTGCATTTCCTCCTGATTTTCTTAAAGGATTTGCATCTAAAGGACCCTGACGGTGGTCTTGAATTTCCTGGGATTCTCTTGTGACTTGATTTTCCAGCTTGTACCTTGTTTGAATGAGGTGCTATTTTCTTCCTTTTGTTCATATTTACAACTCCTCAGGGCATTCTACCTTTGGGTTTTCTTCTCACTTGCCTAATACTTCCCAAGTTTATATGCATCATTTCTTTTGTAGTTGAGCTCTGAGGATGAAGAGGAAGGTGAAGCAGAGGATGGCCAGGCAGAGGCTTCAGGGAAGAAACCTGCAAAAGGAGCATCTAAGAAATATGTCCCACCACGCTTGGTTCCCGTGCATTATGGTATGAATTGTGGCTGTTGCCTCCTTGGGGTGAGCTGTGGTTTTTTTTTCCTGTTGTGAGATAACCCTTGTGTATTTTTATCATATAGATGAAACAGAAGCCGAGCGGGAGAAGAAGCGTCTGGAACGAGCCAAGAGGCGGGCGCTGAGCAGCTCTGTTATTCGTGAACTTAAGGAGCAGTACTCGGATGCGCCTGAGGAGATCTATGATGCTCGCCATCCCCATGTCACACGCCAAAGTCAGGAGGACCAACACAGGTGACAAGTTGTTTTCATTCTGTAGACACCTGTCCTCAGACTTTGGGTGAACATAGAGTGAAAAGCTTGAGGTGATATTTTTACAAATTAAGGAGTTTGAGGCAGCTCTTCCCTTTTTGCTCTTGCTGTTTTTGCTGTTTTCCACCACCTTGAACTCTTGTGCTCTGCCTTAGAGTCAGCTGAGTGTGGACTGAAACCTCCACAAACCTTGAGCTAAATAAACCTTTCCTTCCTGAAGAAAAAAAAAGAAAAAATTAAGGAGTTTGAAGTACAAAATAAGAACTAGAAAAAAAGCAAAAAGTGGGTTTTGGTATTTATTTATTTATTTATTTATTTATTTATTTTTAGTTGTTGTTTTTGGTATTGAAAACTAAACCCAGGGCCTCCATTTGCATTGAACTATATCCCCAGCCTTTATTATTTTGAGACAGTGTCTTGCTGAGTCACTAGATTACCTGGGTTTGGCTCACACTTGTGATTCTTCTGCCTTAGAACACTGTGCTTAGCTGATTTTTCCCACCTTGTGTGTAGGCTCGTGATACAGCTCAATGCTATGTAGAGAGAAATATATGCAGTTGTGGGACATTTATTATTTACTTATTTATTTGTATTGGGGATTGAACCCAACTCTTGCATAGTAGGCAACTACTCTACCCCTCAGCTATATCTTAGCACTGTCTTTCCTTGCCTTCTTTTTTGTTGTCTTGATACATAGTTCAGGCCAGCCTTGAATTGACTGTAGCCCAAGCTGGGTTCTAACTCACAACAGTTGTCCTGTCTCAGCCTCCTAAGTGCTGGTGTTGTAGGTGTGTACTATTATGCCTGACAAGCCTTTTTAAAATTTTATTTTGAAACATCTTGTTCAGCTTTCTAGGCTGGCCTGCAACTTGCAATCTTCCTGCCTCAGCTTCCTAGGTAGCTGGGAAAAAATAAAATAAAGTAAAAAACCAAAAACTTGGGGGCCGGGGAGATAGCTCAGTAGAATAAGTGCTTGCCTGGCAAGCACAAGGGCCTGAGTTCAATCCCCGGTTCCACAAAAAAAAAAAAAACCAAAAAAAAAAAAACTAGGTAGCTGGGATTGTAAGGGGGGGGTCACCATACCTGTTTAATAGATGCTTTAATTATAGAATGAAAGTTTGTGTCGAAAGCAATAAAGGCAAGGGTTTTTTTTTAGTAATTTATTTATTTTTGTTTTTATTTTGTAATTATCTTCAAGTAAAGATTTATTTATTTATTTATTTATTTATTATTTAGTGTGTGTGTGTGGCCAGCTCAGCCCACCAGGGGGCAGGGCTGGCTGGCATGTGGTGCTGGGGGATTGAACCGCGGTCTCTGTGCTTTGCTTAGCTTAGCTTGTTCTAAGTAGGTGCCTTAGACCACTGAGCCATCTCACCAGCCCTTATTTTTTAATTTTTAAAAAAAAATTTTCCCATAATTTTATTGAGAAACAAATAGCAGTGAGACAGTTTCAAACCAAATTGGTAGGACAGTTTCAATAATTAACACATTGCATACATTCTTCCTAGAGGTAATAAAGGCAAGTTTTTATAGTGGCATTGAAAGTATTGTGTAAGTTCAGAGGAGAAAAGTAGAGAGCCTTGAGTGCAGGACTGTCACCTTTGCTCAGGTATAGTCTGTACAGTTGATGGACTGTAGACAGCTGAAATAGGATTTTCTGGTATACAGTTTTACATAGTTGTGTAGATGGGCAGTGGGTTTATTTTTAAGAGTGAAGGAGGTCCTAGTGGGAGCTTGACACTGAGGATTCTTTTTTTTTTTGGTGGAACCAGGCATTGAACTCAGGCCCTTGCGCTTGCCAGGGAAGTACTTATTCCACTGAGCCATCTCCCCGGCCCCTGAGGATTCTCTATGCCCCTACTCATTATGGTTTTTAGTTGTGAAATTTTCTGTGAACTTTCTTTTTTTTTTTTTTTTTTTTTTTGGCAGAACCAGGGATTGAACTCAGGCCCTTGAGCTTGCCAGGCAAACACTTATTCTACTGAGCTAACTCCCTGGCCCCTTTGTGAACTTTCTGAACTAGAATGAGTAAATACCAGGCTCCAGGCTGTGGACTGTAGCTTTCCTCCATGATGGTTTGAACCTGCTGGAAATAGTGTCTTTTTCTGACAGGATTAACTACGAGGAGAGCATGATGGTGCGTTTAAGTGTCAGTAAGCGAGAGAAAGGACGGCGAAAGCGGGCAAATGTTATGAGCTCACAGCTTCACTCACTCACGCACTTCAGTGATATCAGTGCACTGACAGGAGGAGCTGCTCATCTTGATGAGGTGAGGTTGGGATATAATGGTGGGAAGCAACTGTCAAGCTTCCAGCCAAATGTCTGTGGGACTTAATACTGTGAAGAACTTGGGCAGGGAAGTTGGCACCTGTAGACACACTGCTATTACTTCATTTTTCCTTCTGTTTTCAGGATCAGAATCCTATTAAGAAGCGGAAGAAGATACCTAAGAAAGGTCGGAAGAGAAAAGGTCAGTGAACTGCTAGAACTTGAGTGATCAGTGCAAGCAGGGTGGGGAATTCAAATCGTTATCCCGAGTCTCACCAACCTCTATAGTATCTTTTCCATGCTGAACATTAATCTTTTAGGTGGACTCTTACTTATTTTCTTTCCTAAGCGTGAAATCTGCATCATTCCTAAAAAGAATCTCTAGATTTCATCTCTAAGGTCCTACAGATCCTGTTTAGTCTTCCTTAAATAGAACTATAAAAATGTCACCTGAAGGAAGCATTATCCCATTTTAATTTCACTCCTTCTTTTAGTCTTTTTGTCCTGGGAAGATGTAGCACATATTGCCTAGGAACCCGCTGGTGAGCCCTTGTTTCTAGGTGACCTTTTTCCCCTTTCTTTGGCTTTTCCAACTGTCCTTTGCTTCATTCTTGGTTTCCCTTCCTTTCAGGTTTTCGGAGGCGGCGATGATTATGGGTGTACATACTTATGTATCTTATCGTCCCTGGGATACTTCTCATTTCACTGTATGTTAGTTGTTTCCTTTGGAATTCATTAATTGTTTGTTTTGGACATATGGAAAGATCTTTCCTAATAAAATTGATTTTGCTTACAAATTAAAGCCCCTTTTGCACATGTATTGTATGACTGGAGTTGTTGGGTGTGTAGGGTGTTTTTGGAGACTGGGTGAAGAGAGATGAAACTGTTTTGAATGTTTCGAAGTTTGGCTTTGTAAAGCTTTCCTTGGTGATATATTTTCTCAGAAACCCAGAAGTGGTTGTTTTACCAAAAAATGGACAGTATAGGTAATCACCTCTCCCCAGTGTATGTTTCCCTGACTTTTTATATGATTTGTTACAATACAGTATACATACTGTTTTAAGATTTGCTAGCATACCTAGCCTGGCCACCAGGTGGCATTGGTAGTTCAGGAAACCTTTGGTACTTTAATGAAAAAGAGTTTTTCTACACCAGTGCTATTCTTTTCTCCATTTCTCTGGGTACTTTCTTTGTAGAATAACATGAACATATTTCAGGTCTTTGGTTAGTTGTTGAGCCTTCGTAGAACACAGCGAACAAGAAGCCTGGAGTGCACAATCAGTGTTTCCAGCCTCTCTTTCTCTTCCTTAGCTAAGGCCACTATTTGCCAGAGCTGGTAAAGAGCAGCCCTTTTACAGAGAGCTGCAGAACAACACCTGCAAACAGAGGGGCAGAAAATTCCTGGCTTAACAGTCAAAAGAAGGAAAGTCTCACAGAAACATCAGCTACATCCCAGTTAGGAAACAAGTGGGAGTTAATAAGATTTTGTATTTTATCTATTTAAAAAATATTTTTAAAAATTTTTATTTATTTGGTACAGGATCTCACTACACAGTTCAGACACGTAGTGATCCTTCTGTCTCAGCCTCCCTGGTGCTGGGATTATAGGCGTGTGGCACCAGACCTGGTTTTGGTGGCCAGCATGCACGCCTGGAGTTCTGGGGCTGGCATGGCATGTAGTACTGGGAATTGAACCTGGGTCCTTATGCTTACCATGCTGGTGCTTAGACTGCTGAGCTATCTCCCCAGTCCTGTGTTTTATCTATTGAGTAACTTTATTTATTTATTTAGTAACTTTCATTGGCGAGAGATCCTGCAGGTCTTAGGTAATGCAGAAAAGAAATAAAAACAGAGATTGAGTATTTAATTAATTCATTGGAATTTCTAAATAGTTTTGTTCTCATAAGCATCTAATTTTAGTGTCTGGCTTTCTTGGGCACTGTCATAGGCAAGAATATACTTGGTTGATTCTGAATTCTGTTAGTATGGATTTATATTGGTCTGCATGATTAGTTTTATTTTTTTAAATTTTATTTATTTATTTATGTGTGTGTGGGGGGCAGCTCAGCCCACCAGGGGGCGGGGCTGGCTGGCATGTGGTGCTGGGTGATTGAACCCGGGTCCCTGTGCTTTGCTAAGCTTGTTCTAAGTAGGTGCTTTAGACCACTGAGCTATCTCACCAGCCCCTGCATGATTAGTTTTAAAGGTAATTTAGCATCTGATTTTTTTTTTTTTTAAGTCTTTTTATTTTTTTGCAGAACCGGGGATTGAACTTGGGCCCTTGCACTTGCCAGGCAAACTCTTATTCTACTGAGCCATCTCCCCTGCCCCTAAAGGTATTTAGATATCCTCAAGAATCTTAAGGAAAAGGGGCCATAAAAGCATGGATCCTTGTATTTATCTTCAAGTTAGTCTAACCAAAGAACCACAAAAACAAATGTAGAGATTCTTTTCCTTTTCTGGATTAAATTTACTGAATAAATGGTTTGGTTCAAAAATGTTTGACTGGAACGGCCATGCTGATTTCTTAGAACTACTGCATTTATTTCTAATTAAGAGTTTTGGATTAGGAGGATTTTTTTCTGAAAAATCTTTAAGTTGTGTTACATACAGAGCTAAATACTTTATATGTAATCCCTGCAAAATACATGTTTGTTCCATTTCACTAGTGAGGAATCTTGAGACCCTCAGCTGAAGCAGTTTGTCTATGGACACCTGGCCAATAAGTTGGATAACCAGTTTCTGAGGAACACAGAGAACAGGGAACTTTGTGTTCTCTAATTCATGAGTTATCAGGACTTTTGTTCTTTTAAAAAAAAAATGTAGGTAATTTATAATCTCTAGTGCCTCTTTCCCTTTTGCCACATTTCTATTAAAGACTTTGCTTTCAAAGAAACAAATTCCAGGCACTGTGCTGGCCTGTTGGAATAACAGTGAACAGAACAGATGAAGCCCTGCCTTTGTAGATTGCGTACTGAATCTTTAATACCAGGACACCTTGTTTTCCTTGGCTTTTTACCATTTGTTTAAAAAAAAAAAAAAAATTCCCTGGGGGCTGGGAAGATAGCTCAGTAGAATAAACGCTTCCCTGGCAAGCACAAGGGCCTGAGTTCAATTCCTGGTTCTGCCAACAAATAAAAAATAAAAAAATTCATTTATGAGAATATTTGCACCAAAGTCAAACAATAGAGGATATTTATTGTAGATTTTTTAAAAATAAAAAATCAGGCATAAGTCGAGGTTGAAGTGAGGATGAGGGGTTCTGAAGTTCCTTTTTTAAAAAAAAATTTTTATGTTAGTTAAATCCAGGACTTCTGCACTGAGCTATATCCCCAGCCATTTATTTATTTATTTATTTAGTTATTTATTTATTTGTCTGTCTGTCTGTTATTTTGGGACAGGGTCTCAAGCTATCCAGGTTGGGCTCAAATTTGTGATCTTCATTCCTGGGATTACTAGTGTGTGTCACTAGGCCTATAGCTAAGTTCTGTGTTCTTATGACCGTATTTCCTGAGGATTCTTGAGGGTATCTAAACTACCTTTAGAATTTCATGGACTGTAGTTTGAGAACCACTTTTAGGGTAATAGAGCTAGAGAACTAAAAATTTCAGTGTCTTTCTGACTATTTGCTTTTGTTCTGCTGCTATTCCTACCCATAGATTCACTTCTTTGATCCTTCATACTTTGATCCTTCATACTACATTAAGTGTCAAGAGGTCATTTCTAATGTTCACTGAGGAACATTTGTCACTGTGCATGAACAACACACATGAGCTTTTGTTCATTGTCACGTGATGGTAAAAGTCTTGAACAAGTAATTTAACATTTCTGCCTCTGAGTGAGGATGAGAGCGTCAAAGCCCTGTTTTTGCCTCAGCTTTTTTTTTTTTTTTTTTTTTTAAACTTGGAAAACTGTGCTTAGAGTTCACAGCAATCTTTTTGTTGTTGTTGTTTTTATTTATTTATTTATTTATTTATTTATTTATTTTTGCAATCTTCATGAATACATTATTAGGCAAACACATCCCCCCCAACAACTCAGGACCTCATACTTGCCTGGTAGGCACTTATTCTACTGAGCTATCTCCCTAGCCCCAAAAGGACTTTTTTTTTTTTTTTTTTTTGCAGAACCAGGGATTGAACTCAGGCCCCTGTGCTTTCCAGGCAATTGCTTATTCCACTGAGCCATCTCCCCAGCCCCCAAAAATGCATTTTGTGGGTTTGGGATGGCCTAACTGCGGGCATTGCTTTTTCAGCACCATGGAGAGCTCACACTTATTTCTCATCCTTGGTTGATGGTTAGCTGGACGATGCAGTGCTGCATGGTGAAGGCCTGCCCTTTTCCACAGAAGTTTATCTGTCCATACTCAGGTCTGTGGTACAGACAGGGTGTGAGGTGCCACCCTCTTTAATGTCCTTGATATTCCCTGGGATCTGTTAGCTACATAAACCCCAGATTCATGCCAAGGATTTGAATGCCTTGATGAAGGGGAATGAATGAAATCCTGCCTTTTGCTGTATCAGTCACATCATTCATGTTATGTTGCACATGGTTCTTACCAGCACTTGAAAAATACTCTGTCTCCTTTTCTTTGCTTGCAGACCCTCGAGGAGGCTTAAAGTTGCTTTTTCGTTCCTTGGGCCTCTTTTCTGTCTTGCATAGAGAAAGGCATTGTTACGCTGGCTCTCTGCCCAGTCTTGCTTTTGTATTTCTTTGATCTCATTGTTCAGAGGGTTTCAGAGCAGCCCCAAGAGCCATGCCTTTGCATGTTTAAGCTATTGATGCTTTTGAAATAACAGAGCATTGCTGTGTAAGAAGTGTATTAAAGGTCTATCTTGAACAAATTTGGGTCAATAGGTGGCAGTAGTCACTGAGTTCTGAGGCCCTGATACCCCCTAAGCACAAGCACATTTGATAGCCATTATAGTTTTAAGGGTACAAGAAAGGAGGTCACTCTGAAATAGAAATGGGGAGAAAAGCAGTCCTTTTTGGTAGAATCCAGGAAATGCTGAAATATACTGGGTTTCTTCTGTGGGGTGTTTTATGGGGAGAAGGGCACTCGTTGAAAAAGACTAGGGGAACAAACCTGAGATGTGGGTAGTCTTTGAGGTATGGCTGCATTAAACAAGAACGAGTCTTGATAGATGGAGTAGGGTTGGAGGGTAGAGATGGGAGAGAGAGGTGCTGAGCTGTGTGAAGGGACCCTGCAAAGGGTGGGCTGTGGAGGGGAAGACTGCAGTTAGAGGGGGAGGGGTAAGTGGCTGCAGTCCTGAGCCTAATGGGGGAGGGGAGGGGAAGATATTGGCCTGTGCTGCAGTTGCATTGGCTCCCCTCCCCCACTCCTAAGGAGTCAGAGCAGTACTGGCAAATCTGTCTTCATGTATTTATTATTATTAAAAATGTGACGGAGCCTTCCTCCCTGGAAGCACAACAAATACTACTGATCACATTTTCCTCTCCCCTCCCTGTGCAGAGCTTGTGCATTCTCTTTCTTTCCACTCTCCACCCTGTCCTCCCCCCAGGCCTGTCTGGCTGAAGGGGGGACCCTTCCCTTTCTTCTCAAGCTTGGTGGATCCCTGGGGGTTTCTAATGGTTGGGAGTTTGAAAGCAGTGCTGAGAGAAAGCAGCGGAGTGAGGGGCATGCGTTGCCCCAGGGATGGAACTCTACTCTCTAATGTCCAGTGGGGAAAGGAAGTCATTCAGAAATAAAGATAAAACCCTTTCCCCAGAGAATGAAAAAAGAAGCAGCCACTCACATTCTTTTCTGTACCTGGCATCCCTCCCCTTTCAATCCCTTCTCTTTTCTGTTGCCTGAATTCTGAGGAGAGACTGCCTTAGAATGGAAAAAGCCCCAGAGTTTTCTCTCCCTCCCTTACCTTGTTAAGTCCCTCTCTTCTCAGGAGAGCCATATACAGTTTATTCTTCTAGCCTGCATGTTGTGTTGCTGAGAGGCTTGTAGGGCAGAAGCCATGGCTTGTCCCTCCCCACTGCACCCCAGACTCCAGTGCCCAGGCGGGGGCCCCTTTGTTGCTGTCTGTAGCCCTTCACCATACCCATAGGTGGTGCTGCTGCTGCTTGCAGGCAAGGCCCTCCTCCCCAGCATCATTCCTTTCCACCCGGTCACCCTCCCCCTTTGCTCAGCCCTCTACTGCCTGATTGTTATTCTACCAGCGTCTTCTTTACTGTTCCCTTCCTCAAATTAATTTTGTGGCGCTCTTTTTTTCCCCCTGCAGTGCCATCTTCCTCCCCTCCCCCCGCTCCAGCTCTCTTGCTTTCTCTCTTTCTTTCTGTCTGTCTGTAGGGTCTCCATCTCACCCCTCTATCTAAAAGCTTTATCTTACCCCTTTTCTTTTTCTTTATCCTTTCTACCCTTGGCATCTTACAGATAACTCTTCTAATGTAAGGGGGTGTAGATAAGAGTGCTGTAGAAGAGAATGAGGTGAGGCAAATTAAGGGATCAACACTGACACTGGGGAATCACAAGGCTGTGTGAAGGGAACATACGCAGATTGGAGAGGAAAGGCATCCTTTTTTACTGTCCATACTATTCAGTTTCTGGATCTGGATAGTGAGTGTTTCTCTGGCAAGGGATCCCATGTTATGTGGAGCTACATAATTTGGGTCTGCATGCCAGGAAAATGAGAATAATGAGAAGTCAGACATTAAGGGCTTCATCCAGAAATGTTAAGTTTGATTGCTAAGGATTGCCATACTTGTTATCCTTTATTTTCAAGGCTGGAGAGACACTATTCTCTGACACCTGTTCTGTCGTCTCTTAGCAGATACCTTGTTACTGATCTTCCCAGTCCTGTAAAGGTCCTGCTGGGGCCGCTGTGACACCTACAGGCACACTGGCTGGCCGAGTGGTCATTACTGGCTGCAGGACTTAAGCTTCCTCTTGTCGTTGGCTTCTTTCTCTTTTATGTTTCTTCTTTATCTCAGCTGAGTTTCCATGGCTGCCCCACTCAGCCCACAGTTCCCTTTACTGTTTATCTTTTCCAGAATGTGCCCCCAACTGGTCAGACCATTCTGGCTCTTCTTCCTTGACTTTGTATCTTATCTGGAGATTTCTCATTGTGTGATCTATATCACAGGCCTCAGTTAATTCAGTAGGGTTGTTGATTATAAAAGTTGCCCAATTTTTAAGATGGCTAATTTTTCTCTTACCAAATTATGCCTTTTGAAATTAATAGCAGCATCCTAGCACTTCCAGGTTAGTAGTGTTAAGTCTTTTCCTTGAACATATCCCCAAAATTATCCACAGTATGGGCAGTAAGTCATCTTTTCTGCTGTTTGGAGGAAATCTTAGCTTGCTTGGCTGTCACGGGCACGGCTGACTCTTGGATTAAGGAGGAGGCCGAGTATGTCAGTGGGGTGGCAGCTGTGATGACATACAGGGCTAGGTCATCACATGCTTTGCTATATCATCTGGGCTGTGCACAGGCCAATGGAGACATGTCCCTCTTGCCTGCCTGCCTGCCTAAGGTTTGTGTGTATTGATAGAGCTTGATGGGCCAGAGACCATTGGTTTCCTCAACTGATTTTCCGCCTGCCTTTCTTAATCCTCTCTCTTATCCTATTTAGGAAGCCCTAGTTAGGGCCATACTCTCTTACAGAATAGATAGCAAGCATCAGTAAATTCTTGTTAATGTATGCTGAAGACTTTTCAGCTTCAGAATTCTTTGAAACAGTTCTAAGTTTCAACTGTTTATTCCCTAGGTATTGAAGATACTGATTGATTTTTGTTTTTTTCTATGCATAGACCCTGAAGGGAGAAGTAATTTGCCAGGGCCACACAAATAATTAATAGAGCTGGCATAAGAATCTGTGTGCTTGCTGAGGCAGAATTACCATGCGGGGCCAGGGAGATGGTTCTGTGGAATAACTGCTTGCCTGGCAAGCACAAGGGCCTGAGTTCAATCCCCAATTCTACAAAAAAAAAAAAAAAAAAAAAAAAAAAGGCCATGAGTTCAAGGCCAACCTGAACTACACAGCGAGACTCTATCTCAGGGAGAAAAAAAAAAAATCCTGATATCTATGTCTGACTTTTTGTTTAGTATTCTTGGAAACTAGTGTCTCTGTTTCCTCTGGGGGTTACTGATAACCTTGAGCCAGCAGTATGGTTGCCTGCTGTTTTAGTGTGAGCAGTGAGAGGGCCAGACTATGTGAGCTGGACACACAAGGGACCTGGCTCACCAGAGAGGTGTGAGTGTCTGCCAGGCTTTACACAGGTCAGCCTGTTGGAGGGGGGCTGGCGGCTCCCACAGCCTGGGATGGATTCCCTTCCAGGTTTCCTTGACCTTACTGTAGCTAGTCTGCTCCTTCTCTCCCTTCATAAGCCTTCTCTCCCTTCAGAGGTCTCACAGGGCTGCATGGAACTTAGTGGTGCTTGCAGCAGTTCTGAACTCTTTCTTTTGCTCGTCTGCTGCGTACTTGTCCGTGCCAGGGCTACCTACTATCTGAACCTTCACTGGTAAAGAATTCCTCTCTAGCAGTGAGACCATCACTGGCTGTGTTAGTAAACATTCTCATAAATTTTGTAAGTAAAACGTAGCAAAAGGTTTAGAAAACATTTGTATGTTTCCCTTTAATTGAGCTGGAGGCAGCTTACTGTGGAACTGCTTTATCTCAGCTTGGGCTGAGCTCCTCCCACTCCCACCCTGAGTGGGACAGACTCTGGAGGACTGAAAGCCCCCAGGCTTCTACTTCTCTCCCTCCCAGTTTGGATTCACTCATTGCTAGATGTTAAAGGAAGCTCTGGGTGGTAAAGAGGTCAAATCCGAATTTCTCGCCAGGAAAATCCTGTCTCTTAGCTGCAGTGACCTCCCCTAGGCCACACTCAGCTCTGTGGCAGTTCATACCTGGAATCTCCATCTGACTTTACACCCTGCTTCTTACATTCCTTCAGTCAAGCCTTAAGTGTCTGTCAGTGAGGGCAGACCTTTCTGCCTGCCCTCCTTGTTTAGCCCTCCCAAGGCTTTCTTCCTGAAGCTCTCTAGGTCTAGCTTCCCACAGGGGATCAAGCTCTTTTGTTCTTTCTTACCCTCAAATCCTCAAGTCCATCCCCTAAAGGATGTATTTCACCTCAGAGTAGCCGACAACACCCCTAGTGAACCTCTGGGGACTGCTGAAAACCCCATTCCTCACCCATCTCCCTGCTGGAGCTCCTGGAATCGGATCCTGCAGCCTCCTGTCATTCTAGCTTCCTTTTCTGTTCATTTGGAAGCATTTCTCCATGCTTTTGATAAGTCTTTGTTTGGCAGAAATATCCAGTATTTAGAGGATCTTCTGGATAAGTCCCTGTCTCTGGCAGCTGAGTTGACCCCCAGAAGGACCTGTGCACCTGCCCTCTCCTTGTGGCCCTGCCCTTCCCTCCCCAGGGACCAGGCTGGGTGGGATGAGATGTGGAAGTCTTCTGCTCAGTATTCCATCCCTTTTTGTCCATCTTGGCAAACAAAGCCTGACTCTGCCCCTGACTTCCTCTTCCTTCTCCATTCCTTATTTCTTCTTTGCCTTTCTCCACTTTTCCCTTCCCTCCTCACGTGTACCCTTCATTCCTTTCTTCCAGTTTCCTTTTTGTCCATCTGCTCACCGGTGCCCATTCATGCCCACTGTCATCCTTCATCTCCCATAGCATTCTTCCTCATCACCTGCTCAGCCCACCATGGGAAGAATGGCAGCAGAGAAGCTCCCTGGTTGCCAGAATGAGCTATCCCTTTTTCTCCAGTGAATCAGTGGCTACATTTTCCCATCTTGTCTTCAGTGATCCGTGTGAGCCAGGGAACCACCATGATGGTGCTGCTGTCTTTTGCTTCATCCAGAGTTGAAGAGGAGAGGAGTTACTTGTTCGGATGCCCCTTCCTTGGCTCTTCCTGAGTGGGTCTGTCCGTGTCTCCCTCTCATCCTCATTTTTCTTTCTCAGTCTCTTCCCTACACGAAGCGGCAGCAGGACTGAATGAGTCTGTCTACAGACTCTGCCAGCCTGTGCCCCTCACTTTTGCCCCTCCCCACTCCCTGTGTGTACAGGGGAGGGGACTGGAGGGCGGTGGCATGGTGCCAGCCAACCCAGAACCATCTGCAGTACCTTCTGCACTGAAGCAGGCTCTGTTTCTCCCGCCCTCTTTTTCCACTCCTCCTTTCCGATTTTTAATTAGCTGCTGAATTAATTAAATTCCACATGCTGATTAACATTCCTACAGGGAGGAATGCCAGGTCAGAAAAATAGGGGTGCTAAAGCAAGACTTCTGTCCATTCAAGCAAAGAGCTTTAGGGATGGGAAAGTACAGCGAAGGAAAGAAAGGGTAGATGAAGAAAGAACAATTTAAAAGTGGGAAAAAACCTGAAAGAGCCATAAAGAAACAGAGAAGGGTAATTGTGGAACCTATGAGGGAGAAAAATAATTAAAATTACTAACACTGGAGAAATTAGTCTTTTTTTTTTTTTTTCCATTTTTTAAAAAATTAGTCTCTTGAAGCCTCTAAAGGTTAGGAAGTAGAGCTGAGTCTCCACCATTGGCATGTATGAATAACCTGAGAAACAATGATAGAAAAGATACAAATTGTTACCTTGATGATGGTATTCCCAAGGGAAAAAAATTCTATTTTATTATTTTTAAAAATTATTTTTTAATATATTTGGTTGTTACAGGGCCTACTACACAGTGGGGACTCACAGTGATCCTCCTGCTATCAACCTCCACAGCACTGGGATTACAGGCATGCGCCCACCATGCCAGACTGTCTGGCCAGCTCAGCCTGCCCTAAGGGTGGGGCTGGTACAATGTGTAATGCTGGGGATCGAACTGCAGTCCCTGAGCTTGCCTAAGCTTCCTTTAGTCTCCTGAACTATATCATCGGCCCCTATTTTACTATTTTTTTAAAGATTTTTTTTTGGGGGGGAGTATTTTTAAAATTTTTTATTCATTTGATAAAGGATCTTGCTACACAATGCAGACTCGTAGTGATCCCTGCCTCAGTCTCCTGAGTGATGAGATTATAGGTGTGCATTAAGACACCCAGCTTCAAAAGTTTTCAGGAGGTACTTTTGTTTTTTTTAATACAGGGTTTACTATGTATCCAGGCTACCCTTGAACTCACTATGTAGCCTACATTGGCCTCTTTCCTTTATAGCACCTAAGGTAAACTTTGACTTTTCTCGCTGTGGTCCTACCAGCTTTTGAAGGTTGTACCTTCTCTTCCCATCAGGTTGTTGCTTCCTGGGGAAGTTTAGATTGATATTTTGCCATCTCAGAATTACGATTAGACTGCTGATACTTATTTTTGTTCTGTTTACTTAATATTATGTCGTATTCTTATGCTATTAAAAATCAGATTAAAAATATTAATGTGGGCTGGAGAGATGGCTCAGTGGTCTAAAGCACCTACTTGGAACAAGCTTGGCAAAGCACAGGGACCGTGGTTCTATCCCCCAGCACCACATGCCAGCCAGCCCCGCCCCCTGGTGGGCTGAGCTGGCCACACACACACACACACACACACACACACAATAAATGTTAAAAAAAATAAAGTTAAAAAATATTAATGAACATGTGATATCCCATCATGGATATACCATAATTATAAAAACATTTCTTGTTAGACATGTAGATTAGCTATCTTTTCTTTCTTTTTTTTTTTTTCTTTTTTTTGGCTTTAGTATGCCTTCAGGGCATTTCTGGTTTGGCGTGAGTATCTAGTTTCGAACCACAGCACCTGAGCCTGACTACTTTGTTTAAGCAGGCACTTAAATAACTGAGCTAATGGGCAGGCCCCCTAGCTATCTTTTCTTGCTTATTTGGCTTTTATATTTTCTTCTGTGATGGAGATTTGCATCTTTTGCATAAACCTTTGTTTTCTGAAATGGAATTTGTTGGGCCAGGCATAAAGACCTCCATTCTAGATTTGAAGAGGGTGTTTTTTGTTTTTTTGTTTTTTGGCAGAACCAGGGATTGAACTCAGGCCCTTGCGCTTATTCCACTGAGCCATCTCCCCAGCCCTTTTTTTTTTTAAGGCAGGGTCTCCATATGGAATTCATGCTGATCTTGAACTCATTATGGGGCCCAGGCTGATCTTGAGCCTGCTTCCCAAGTGCTGGGGTTATAGGCGTATACTACTATGGGCAAACAAGACCTCCATTCTGCTCAGTGGATTAAGGACATTAAGTTACCCTGAGAAAGCTTATTATTAACTTTAAAAGGCTTTATCTTTTTAATTTACCACAAAAGGAAATTGCATCACCTATGTGAAATTTCTTTACACCTCTGTTTTGCATGTCTCTTCTGTAGATATATGTTTGTGGAGGAGTAGGTGTGTAGTTAGAGAAGATGTGAAAAGAAAAAAAAAAAGGGTTACTCTGTCCCACCTCCCAGAAGTTCTAATCCAGTGTGAAGCCTTGGCATCTCCCCCCACATCCAAGCTGTTTTGCTAATTCAACTGTGCAGCCAGATTTGGGAACCACTAGTTTAGATGAATTCTTGGGATCCTTCCCAGCTGTAAAGTTTAATGACTAAAACTCACAGATGTGATAATATAAAAAGGAATAATGATTAATTTAAAGACTAAACCACAGTTGAATATAATAATGATTCTCTTTGAAGTGATCTCAGGTATTTGATTTTTGATACTGAATTTATTACTATAATTAATATAAATAAAGGCTACCATTTATTGAGTGCTTATCTATGATGGTTTCTGTGGAAAGTCCTTTATATGTTTTCACTTAAACATAGCCAGCTAAAAAATTCTTAAACTAAGGGGCCGGGGAGATGGCTCAGTGGAATAAACACTTCCCTGGCAAGCTCAAGGGCCTGAGTTCAATCCCTGGTCCCAAAAATAAAAATAAAACAATAAATTAAAAATAAATAATTCTTAAACCAGGGTTTTGGAGGGATTATGCAGTTGGCTGGTGATTGTGAGGCCGGTAAGTGACAGAGTGAAGATCTGAACCCATATCTCTTATTCCAAATTCATTCTCCCCCTCTCCCTGTCCCCAGCCATGAGATTTTTTTTTTTAATTTTTATTTATTTGTGTGTGTGTGTGTGTGTGTGTGTGGCCAGCTCAGCCCACCAGGGGGCGGGGCTGGCTGGCATGTGGTGCTGGGGGATTGAACCGCGGTCCCTGTGCTTTGCTAAGCTTGTTCTAAGTAGGTGCTTTAGACCACTGAGTCATCTTTCCAGCCCCCATGAGATTATACTATGGTTTTAAGTAAATACATTTCAAATAATACAGATAAGGGAGGCTTTTGGTGTTTATTCCCCTAATTTATCATCATGATTAATAAACTGGCTGGGTACTTTCTGTACATTTATATATGAATGGGAATGTACAGTCTTGCACTTGTTATTTTCTTTTTATATAAGAGAATACATAGTCTCTCTGTCTCTTTCTCTGCCTCTCTCTCATCTGTCTCTCTCTGTCTCTTGTCTCTGTCTAGGGATTAAACCCAGGGGGCACTAAACTACACACCTAGTGTTTTCCTGGAAAGCGCAAGATCCTAAGTTCGATCCCTAGTTCTTCTCTCCCCCCAAAAAAACCACTGTAAGTTACACACCTTAGCTATTTATTTAGTTATAAGACAGTCTCAATATGCAGTTGAGTTCAAGGGAACTCATGTATCCTAGACTGATATTATACTCATGGCAATCTTCCTATCTCAATCCCAGCCTAGATCTTTTTGTTTTGAGGCAGTGTCTCACTAGTTCTGAAAGATAGACTCAAAACTTGTGATCTTCCTGTCTCAGTCCCCCATATACCTGGTATTATAGCCACGGGCCACCATGCCATTCCTCAAAAATGGTTCTCTATTGAAAGTTTTCCCTAGACTTTTAAAAACTGGTGTGTAATGTCTACCGTTCATGTAAGTATTTCCTTGATGATGAGGGTTGCTAAATAGGTTTTTGGATTTTTCCTTATGGTGCTGGGGATTGAACACAGGCCCTTGTGCTTGCTAGGCATGGACTCTACAACTGAGCTACATAGCAGTGCTGGATAGCAGTTTTAAATGTTAGTGAAGATGGAGGTGGTTCTCCCAAAAAAGGAAACCAGCTGCGACTTCTGCTAGTGTTGTAGGAGAACACCACTGCTCTTGCCAGCTCAGGCCACACACAGCTTTTCACCTGAATTAGTTGTATATTAATCGCTTGTACTGGATGAACTCTTACAGAAAAAGCCACATATTGACAGATCTCTTTTGAGTAGATTTAAGGATAACTCTTCCCTATTATTTCTGATTTCTAAACTTTTTTTTTTTTTGTATTTTAGGGAAGGGTCTACAGGGTGTTCAGGGTCTCACTACTAGAACAGACTCGTAGTGATCTGCCTGTTTACAGCCTCCCAAGTGCTGGGATTACAGGCATGCACCACCACATCCAGTCTCAATTGCTGGCCCTATTTCTGATTTCTGTTGTTGGAGATTCAGAGACTTTTTTTTTTTTAAGTGTCTTAAGTGTAATTCTTGTGCCTTTCCTGGAACTTCCACATGCCTGTCTGCATCTCCCTTTGATAGTCGCCACTATATCCGGAACTGTTCAAGTGTACTTTGCTTAGAGTCAGAATGACTTTTCTCATTTAAATATTGGCAAATGAGAGGCAAGTGGAAAAATTATATCACTCTGATTACAAATTTTCTGCTTCACATTTTCTTTGTTTGCTATTACTTGTGGTCTGTTTAGAATGTGTGGGTCAGGCTAGCTTGCACTGTCATCAGGTGGGATCAGTGTGCGCATGTGCTCACCAGTTATGCAAAAGGCCCCTTGAAGTCAGGACGGCACTAGCTGGTACACAGTGAAGCTGGGCCTGCGTCAGTGATGGGGGCAGGTGCGTCAGCCTGCTGACTTTGAGTTTATACACATAGAGTAAAGAAATAACACTAAAAATGAGTGAGCAGAAATAAATATTGTTCAGTTCAGTTGCCTTAATTTTTTACAGAAAAAAATGAAAAGGAGATGAGTTTAGGAAGCCTTCTGTTCCTTTAAGGCCTTCCTTGATTTTTCTTCTGTGTGAGAGTAAATGTAGAAAGGTCTCTTTCAGTCTCAGGGACCTAGGACCCTTGAATTTTGGGGAGCGACCCTTAAGAAAAGCCAAGTTAGGCACTTTTGCTTCTAGATCTTGATACTGTGATAAGATTACTTAGGAAAACTTGACATGAAGAAATTTCAGGGCCAGCCCTATAGCTCGGTGGACTAAAGCACCTGCTTAGGCAGAGCGCAGGGACCAGGGTTTGATATCTGGCACCACAAGCCATGCCGGCCCCACCCCTGGGGCACACTGAGGTAGCAGTTGAGACTGGGCATGGTGGCAGGCTTCTGTAATCCCCGAGCTTGTGAGGCTGAAAACAGGAGGATCACTATGAGTCTGATCTGTGCAGTGAGACTTTGTAGACCCTGTACTAGATACATTAAAAAAAAAAAAAAGAAAAAAGAAAAAGAAAGGAAGAAATTTTAGGAGCCGGGGAGATGGCTCAGTAGAATAAGCGCTTCCCTGGCCAGCGCAAGGGCCTTAGTTCAATCCCTGGTTCTGCAAAAAAAAAAAAAAAAAAAAAAGAAATTTCAGAGCATCAGAGCTGAAAGGGAAGTAGGATGTAATGGGTTTAGGAATTAGAAAAAGTTGACCTTGGAACTCATCCATTTCCCAGTTGTACAGCTTTGGGCAAGTCAGGTAGTGGGACCTGTTCCACTGTTTGCAAAGTCAAGATAATAACTACCTCCTGGTACAAGGTGCTCCTCGAAGTACACAGCATATGGAAGTACCTCGGGTTATCATTTTCAGGCACTGTCATTTGGGTAAGGAAGCTGGCTCAGGGAAATGAAGTGGCCAGCCTCAGTCACAGAGCTTGTGAATCACGGTGCCAGGCCTGGGATTTAGGTTGTTTTGGCTTTTAATTCAGGTTCCTTTCTACAAGTCTACAACATAGTATAGTCTTTTTATTTTTATTTTTTAAGTACATGCCTACAGTACATAATGTTTGCATTCCCTGTGTGGAGTTGGTGCATGTACATAGCACACCTCAACTCCTTTTTTTTTTTATCTCTTATCCCTTCCCTTC
>NW_004524852.1:2075996-2097775 GCF_000260255.1 Octodon degus
TTTGGTACAGGGTGTCACTACACAGCTCAGACTCTTGTGATCCTCCTGTTTTCAGCCTCCCCAGTGTTGGGATTACAAGGGTGTGCCACCATGCCCAGTCTCTGAGGCCTGCTCAGGGGGTGGGGCTATTTTGTTCTTTTATTTTTCTTCTGAGTTTCTCATATAAGAAAAACCATGTGGAAGAAAAAAGAAACAAATGAAAGAAAAACCATGTGATGTTTTAGCTTATTTATCTGGCTTACTTCCTTTAACATTATGGCCTAAAGTTGTATCTATTCTCCCACAAATTACTCAAGTTTATCTTTCTTTATGGCAGTCTGATACTACATGGTGTGTAAATACCACGTTTTCTTTATTCATTCATGTGTTGATAGACATTGTGGGCCAGTTCTCATTCTTCTTTTTTAAAAGGGAAACAGTAAAATAAGCTGATAGTTCAGCTTATTTTATCATGCCTCCTACTCTAACATACACTTCTTGTCTTTTTTCGTATGGGCCGATAATTGGGACAGACACCCTACAGAGTTTATATATAAGAGGAAGTATCAGGGCCGGGGAGATAGCTCAGTTGAATAAGTGCTTGTCTGGCAAGTGCAAGGGCCTGAGTTCAATCCCCAGTTCTGGGGGGAAAAATATCTAGCAGGGGAGACTTAACTCACAAGTTTATCAAAACTTGTCAAACTGACAGTAAACCAGTGGTCCAGGTCTGGCTCAAAGCAGGGAGGGCATACTTAGAATTCCTCCATCCCAACCCTTATTGCCTTCTATCTTCACAGGTTCTGATTGGTTGAGACTTCCAAATGGTTGAGGCTGACTTGAGCAAATACTGTTTTACTGACACTGTTCTCTGTTAAGCAGGAGCTGCTGAAAGAGGAAACAGCAGGTTGATTTAGAGGATTGTTTTTTGTCTGCAGAGGAAAGAATGGAGAAGGGGGTGAAACCGAAAGGTCTGAGGCTGAGATTCTGGCATCAGGAAAAGGACGCAGTAGCTCCAGGAATACTCGGCTCCTTTATTGCCCAATTCTGTGCCGTTTGGCCTCTGTGGATCAAGTTGGAACATTGACCCACTGTCCTTTCAGAGCCAACTTTAGGGGCTGCTTGTCTAGTACTAACCAGCACTATGCCTAGAACCTCTACTTCCCTTTCTTATTTATTACATTTATTTATTGTGTGTGTGGCCAGCTCAGCCCACCAGGGGGCAGGCCTGGCTGGCATGTGGTGCTGGGGGATCGAACCGCAGTCCCTGTGCTTTGCCAAGCTTGTTTCAAGTAGGTGCTTTAGACCACTGAGCCATCTCTCCAGCCCCTCTACTTCCCTTTCTTGATCTCATTTTATCTTCTGCTTCCCCTTCCAAAGGGCTGTATTTTCTGTTCAGAGACAGTGAAGAAATGACAACTGCTAATCACTGCTAATGATTTTGGCTGCTCAAGGTACCCTTCCCAGTTGACTTAATGCCTTAATCTAGATAAGAGAAGCATATCTGTCTGCAGAAGGTCACAAGGAAATGACTAGGTGTGGCCAGTTCAGGCAGTGGTATCTGTAACAGGTAGCATGTGCTAGCTATTTTTTTTTTCTTTTTAATTTTTATTGAGAAATAGTAACGAGACAGTTTCAGAACAAATTAGTAGGACAGTTACAATAATTAATACATTGCATATTCTTGTCTTTGTAGTAGTTATTCATAGTACAAGATGCAGACATGATATCTTGTCTAAATACTATTAGTACAATCTCATTGAACTAAAACAAAGTAGCTGTATATGTTAAGCATTTTTGAGTGCTGCTCTTTGTGTTAGGTAGTGGGCTAGGTGCTAAGATAAGGCATGAGCCTCTCACAGGATAGTTCATAATTTGAAAGGGAGTTGGACGTGTTCAGATAGTCCCCATGATGTAGGTTATGCTGAGATGGACCTTTTTTTTTTTTTTTTTTTTTTTTTTTCTTAATTATTTATTTATTTATGTGTGTGTGGCCAGCTCAGCCCACCAGGGGGCGGGGCTGTCTGGCATGTGGTGCTGGGGGATTGAACCGTGGTCCCTGTGTTTTGCTTAGCTTAGCTTGTTCTAAGTAGGTGCTTTAGACCACTGAGCCATCTCACCAGCCCCTGAGATGGACCTTTTGGGGAAGTAGGACTTAAGATCAGCCAAACAGATCTATTAGCTCAGGTTCGAAGGCCTCAGACTAGACCTGCATGGTAATAGTGGGAGCCCGCACTTAGCTGCCTATGGACTTAGGGTCATACAGAAACCTGGTTCAGTAGTGGAGGCAGAAACTTAAGTGGAGTTTATTGGAGCCGAGGACTTGATAGCATTGTTTAGTTACATCTGTGGCACCTTTTACATGCTTTTATCAAGTCTGATGTACTAAAGTGGCAAGAACTGTTGACTTGATAATAAAATAGCCAGGCAAATCTCAGTTCTTACTTAGAACTAGACCAGTTAACTTTATTGAGGGGGCTGGAGAGATGGCTCAGTGGTCTAAAGCACCTACTTAGAACAAGCTTGGCAAAGCACAGGGACCGTGGTTCGATCCCCCAGCACCACATGCCAGCCAGCCCCGCCCCCCGGTGGGCTGGGCTGAGCTGGCCACACACAAAAATAAATAAATTAATTAATTAAAAAAAAAAAAAAAAGAACTTTATTGAGTACTTTCATGTGCAGGGAGAATACCTTTCCTGACCCCAAAAGACCAAGGTCAGCGTACAGGGAAGTGCTCACAGGAGTAAAAAGGAAGGAAGGAAAAGCAATTTAGTAATTACTAGTGAAACAATGTATTGGCAGGAACGGAGATACCAATTATTCATTGTCTCCCGCCCAAATGCTTGGGGCTCATTACTTACCAGAGTCCTCAGTAAATATTAATTGATTGACTAAGAATTATCAGTGAAAGGTAAGCCATTTTTTAAGATCTTGGTGAAATGATGTTGTATTTCCTTTTTTTTTTTTTTTTTAATTTATGTGTGTGTATGTGTGTGTGTGACCAGCTCAGCCCACCAGAGGGCGGGGCTGGCTGGCATGTGGTGCTGGGGGATTGAACCACAGTCCCAGTGATTTGCTAAGCTTGTTCTAAGTAGGTGCTTTAGACCACTGAGCCATCTCACCAGCCCCGATGTTGTATTTCTTAATGAAATAAAACTTTCCTTAGCTGAGACAGGGTCTCATGTGGTAGTTCAGGCTGGCCCTGAACTCACTATGTAGTCCAACCTGGCCATCAGGAATTGATCCTCTTGTTGCAACCTGGATTATAGGTGTGTGTTACTACACCCAGCTTGGGATATATATATTAAAGAATTATATATATAGTGCTTTAAGATCTTGTGAGGGAAATGTTGGACTAAATGTAGGGCGCCATCATCAGCCTGACCTGTGCCACTATGCTGTACCTGTCCTGTGAGGAGGTATGAGTGGCCTGTGGCTTTAGTGCAGGCTGTGTTATTTAATAAGAAATGCCCTGGGGGCTGGTGAGATGCCTCAGTGGTCTAAAGCACCTACTTAGAACAAGCTTAGCAAAACACAAGTGCTGCGGTTCAATCCCCCAGCACCACATGCCAGCCAGCCCCGCCCCCTGGTGGGCCGAGCTGGCCACACACACACACACACACATAAATTAAAAAAAAAAGAAATGCCCTGAGCCAGGTGCAGTGGCGCATGCCTGCAATATTAGCTACTCAGAAAACTGAGGTGGAGTGCAAAGTTTTGGCCATTCTGAGCAATTTAGAGAATCTCTAAAAAGGGCAGCATGGTGGCTCACACCTGTTATCCCAGCACTCAGGAGGCTGAAATAGATAGATGGATAGATAGATAGACAGACAGGCAGACAGACAGGCAGGCAGGGCTGGGGATATAGCTGAGTGTTAGAGTATTGCTGGGTTTAATTCCCATTATGTCCCCAAATGCACTGGGTCATGAAACAGAAGATTCAGTTCTGCTACTTATTAGCAGGATAACTTTGGCAGAGTCAGCCTGCCTGTAGTTGTCTTATTGTTAGAAGAGATATTATCATCTTCCACTGATATATGGAGCAGGAAATTCCCAAAATAAAGTTTGAAGTCTAATATGTACATATCCAAAAACCACCTTCCTCAGTGGCCTGGTAAGGCATGCCTATAATCGAAGCATTCTGGGAGCCTGAGGCAAGAGGATCATGAGTTTGAGCCCAGCCTGAGCGACTTAATGAGACCTTGCCTCAAAATAAAAATTAAAAATGGCTGGGGATATAGCTCAGTGTGAAGACCCTGGACTTAATTCCCAGTACTGCAAAATGAACAAAAAACAGTAAAAACACCCTCAAGGGATTTGTTCCTTGACTTTAGACAGAGCTTGCAGCAGTGGTGGTGAACTTGTTAAGAAACTGAGCACCCAAACTGCAGTGTAAAAATGTGAGTCTCACTGGGTTCAGAGCTTCCAGAATAGGACACCAGGCTACCACCTTAGCTAGAGAACTTAAAATGTCCGTGAGGTGAATGTGAGCTCTACTGACTAGATGAAATTATTTTTTCTCTTGATTTGAGGATGGGGTCTTAAGTCCAAGAGCTGTTCAGGAATTAGGGAGACTCAGACCCTATCTTGAATCTGCCTCTTAGGGGCAACTAAGATCCTATCTCTAGGCTTAAATCAGTTAGCAAGCAATGTGATAAAAAGACCAAGCTCTAGAGTCCAAGAAACCAGGTTAAAATATCAATTGTTTCTCTCACTAGAGAACCTTTGCTTTCATTAATACCTCCATCTGAAAAATGGGTTTAATAAAAGCCTGTATTTTACAGAGCTATTAAATTAGGTGAATTAATATAGTACCCGATAAGAGAGAAATGCTAAGTAAAAGTTGCTTGCCAATATGATTATTACTTTTTTTGTTAGTTTTGTCGGGACAAGATCTCATTATGTAGTTCAGGCTGCCCTTGAACTCACTACATAGCCACAGTAGTACTCCTGCCTCAGCCTCCTGAGTGCTGGGAATACAGGCATGGGCCACCATGCCTGGCTTGATGTTTTACATCTGAATGACTTAGTTATACTGTTTGAGGAATGGACAGGCTTGCCTCTTGTATGTTCCGGAAAAGTGGAGGAGCCGAAGACTGGCTTTGGGAGCCCTTGTGCTGCACCTAGCCTTGGGACAGTTGTGATGGCCTTGCCTCAGACTTGTCTCCATCCCAAGTGTGATATCTTAGGGAATCCAGGAGCCTCCCCTGAGGCCTGGCCGGTGCTTGCGTGTGTCGCCCCTCGGGAGCCTCTGCTCCTGGAAAGGGGCATCTTGAGGACTAGCACCCTGTGTGGTAGGAATGTTTGCTCCCTTCTGTTTCAGTGAGAGCTCTCTGGGCAAGAGCGTTGTGCCTGGCACGTGGCGGCCTCTGGCAGAGCACAGGCCCAGGCTGCCAGACTCACTTCTGCCGGATTTCTTCATATCAAATGGACAGAAGAAGGCAACTTTCATCATTCCAGACATACTCATTTTTATCTGCTTACTTTCGAAGATGAGATAGTTAAACTTAGAACTCAGTTGCTGAAGGAGGGCTATCAAAACGATTACAAGGTACAGAGTCAAGACACTGGAGATACAGCCTTATTGTGCTTCAGTTTAATTCACAGCACTGCCTTCTTCCACTTCCTCAGTCTTTCCCCCTGTTTTCTCTAAGTGTTGTTTTAATTTTTTTTTTTGGTGAAACCAGGGATTGAACTCAGGCCCTTGCTCTTGCCAGGGAAGCACTTATTCTACTGAGCCATCTCCCCAGCCCCTGCTGTTTTAATTTTTAATACCTCTGATAGAAAAAAAAAAAAAAAAAAGGATGTGGCTAGCCTATTCCTCAGGTTCATTTATTTTGGTACTAGTCAGAGCCACATGTTGCATTTAGTTATATTCAAAGAAGAACAGTGGATACTTTGTTTTGGGTTTTTTTTTTTGTTTGTTTGTTTTTGTTTTTTTGGTGGAACAAGGGATTGAACTCAGGCCCTTGCACTTGCCAGGCAAGTGCTTATTCCACTGAGCCATCTCCCCAGCCCAACAGTGGATACTTTGAATGATAAGTCACCTAGCTGTCTGTACCTAAACTCCTCAGGTATGAACCAAAGAATACTTGTTATCACTAAAACATCTTCAGGGTAGGCCCCTAGGGAAAATTGTTAAAATTCAGATCCTTCCTCTGTTCTTTTGAATCAGTGTCTGATAGGTAGTCTGGGAATAAGTTTATCAGGTGTTTCTTTTCTTTTCCCTCTCTCTCTCTCCCTCTCCCTCCCCCTCCCCCACCCCCCCTCCCTCCTCCCCTTCCCCCTCCCCCTCTCCCTCCCCCTCCTGCCTCCTCCCCCTTTCCAACATGTGCTGGGATTACACATGTGAGCCATCATGCCTAGCTATTGGGTGTTCTTAATGCTTACTTAATTTGGAGATTTATGCTCTTGAAGGTGTTTTTTAATCTGGGATAGCCTGGAATAGGGGCTGAAGTCTGTAGAGAACATCTCAGCCTCATTGAGTGTAGACTGGGAAGGTACTTAGGGTTCAGCATCTCCTTGAAACATCCAGGTTCTCCTAATTGGCACAGTTAGGCTCTTGAGGTTGTGCTAGGAAAAGAGGGCAATGTAGGGTGTTCATCAGCCATCTTGCCAGAAACTACAGAACCCCTAAATGATGGCCTCTTGCCCCAGGCCCAATTGCATATGATGGGATTGAACAAATGGATCTGACCAAAACATGTATGTTGATCCTTAGTTTCACTCATTCAGCAAGTATTTATTGAGTACCTCCTCTGTATCAGGTACTATTATTGGTGCTTGGTTGTCTTAGTTACTTTTCTCATTGCTAAGACAAAATACAAATATTCAACACTCAAAGTTAAAGGAAGAAAGGTCTGTTTGGGCCCATATCGTGTACAGCTTTCAGTCTGTAACCAGCTGGCTCCAAGGCAGGAGCATTAAGGAAAAAAAAAAACAACAACAAAAAACAGTTCATGTAGGCAGAAGGCAGAAGGCACCAGGCAAGCAAGGTGCAAATGACCACATTAGCCTTTTTTCTTATATTTCTTATGTACTTATCCAACTTACCCACATTTGGGGCAGGTAGCACTCACATGGAGGTGGGGGTGGGGGCAACATTAATACTACCCAGAACTATGCCAAATCAATCTGTGGACTAATTACTAATCACACACACTTAATCTCAGCGTTACACACTAGGTCCAGCCACCTCTGAAAAAGCCCACCTGTGGCCACATGAGGCTTTGTGAGGTATCTAACACAAGTCATAACCATGGGATACACCAGTGGACAAGAGCTTTATCCTTCCTTCTGTGGGGCTACCTGCCAGAGATAGGAAATAGAAAACAAACAGTAAACATAAGCAAGTAAATTATACAGTATGTTGAAGATAATGAGGGGGGAAAAAGAAACAGTAGAGGAAGTTAAAGGGAATATAGATGGAAGGCAAACTGCAGTATTAAATAGGAAGGTCAAGGTAGGCCTCACTGAGCAAAGAGCAGAAAAACAGCTGAGCATGTGTTGGGGGAAATGCACACCAAGTGCAGAGAGCTGTCAGCACAAAGGCTGCAAGGCAGGGAGCATGTCTGGGTTCAAGTTGCCTTGTTCATGTTGGGGAGCTGTGGCAGTGGTAGGACTGAGGACTTTTTATCGCTCTACATAGTGCTCCTGCCCCCTCTTTACTGCTGATGGCAGGTGGCCTAGAGAGTGGTTGTCAGGCAGAGTGATGGTTCCGGAAAACAATACATAGTTTATCAATATTTTGTAGCTTGTCTCTGCTGCTACCATCATAGGGAGCTGGCCAGGCTTGGCAATGTTGTCTAATAATATAACAAGCATCATTTATATTGTAACTCTGTAGTGCCTCTCCTAATGATGGTGGCTGTGTGCCTAGGTGTTGGAAAGATAAAACAAGGGAAAGTCAAGCTGGTCGAAATCCATTGCAGGTAGGGTGGAGTTTGGTCTCGCTCACTGACACTTGAGAGGGGATAATTTAGCAAAGTCACCTCCTCAGGATAAAAACAGCCCTTAAAAACTTTATCCATGGGATTGGGGAGGTAGCTCAGTGGCATAAGCACCTGCCTGGCAAGCACAAGAACTCAAGTTTGATCCCCAGTACTGCATGGTGGCACATGCCTGTAACCCCATCGCTGGGGAGGCTGAGACAGGAGGATCACTGAGTCCAAACTGCATAGCAAAACACTATATCAAAAAATTAAAAAAACAAGACTTTATCCTGCTAGAATATCTTAAGTTTTGCCTCTTGCTCTTTCTAGTTGGGCAGTTGAGTCATTTTGTCCCCCTTCATCCTGTGGTTTCTCAGCTAGAGGAGTGATGAGCAGATGGACAGGGGATCATACCCTGAGTATGCTCTACCATCCCACTGCCTTAGGGCCATCAAGAGTATGGGTTTCTTGGGGCTGGGGAGATGGCTCAGTGGAATAAGCGCTTCCCTGGTAAGTGCAAGGGCCTGAGTTCAATCCCTGGTTCCGGAAAAAAAAAAAAAAAGTGTGGGTTTCTGGGGAAAGGGTTAGAGAGAGGGAGAGATGGGGCAGATGACACATTTCATAGGCTTTTAGAGCTAGAAGGGAGCTCATGACTTTTGGAAATGTGGATGTAGGTGTCTTGTGGCAAATAAAGATTGTGTCTCAAGGAGCCAGTGAGATAGCTCAGCAGAATAAAGCACCTGCTTAGGCAAGTGCAGGGACCCTGGCACCACATGCCATGCCATCCTCTCCCCCAGGTGGGCTGAGCCGGCCAGAGTCCAGGTGTAGTGGTGCACGCCTGTAATCCCAGTGATGGGGAGGCTGGAAACAGGAGGATCACTATGAGTCCGAGCTGCATAGTGAGACCCTGTAACAACCAAATACATTAAAAAAAATTTTTTTTTTTTGGTTTAAAACTTCATTCTAAAATAGTGTGATAAATTCTCTTATCAAGAGTTAAATCCCTTTGTTAAATTGTGGACAAGACAGGGTGGGCATACTGAGAAGGTGGATGTGAAATATAGTAGGCCCATATGATAAGATACACAATCCAAAAACTGTGTAATAATGTCCTACCTCCAGCCTTTAAAAATGAGCCCCATCTCTACCCATCACCACTGGGTGATGAAAGGCCATGTAAGAAGAGCTGGGGGCACAGTGGAAGGAGGGAGGTGATCATGAGGGTGGTGTTCATTCAGAAGCTCAAGGTGCTGCACAGGATTCTCACTGTAATGAGTCACATGACCCTGTAGGTTTAAGAGTGCCTGTCCACTGAAGGACTCTGATAGCAAGGTTAAGTGATCTCAGGGGCTCTGGGTGCTAAAGTGAAGATGGGAAAAGTGGAATTTAAATATACAGCAACAGATGACCCAGGCGACACTTGCAGTGTCCAAGCCAGAGTGGAATTGAGGCAGTGATGGAAGTAGAAGCTTTGGGTTGGCGCTAGTGCTCTGTAGCAGGGTGGTAAGGGCGGGGTGGGGGCATCTTGCAGTAAAGAGCAGAGGTGGCTTAGGATTGAAGTTCTGAGTTTAGGATATCAAGAACACAGGAGAGATTTTTTGAAACACCAGCTTTGGCTCCCACTTCCAAAGGGATACAGGATGGTCTCCAGGGGCAGGCACTGGTCGGTTGCATGGTTCCAGAGGTAGAAGTGAAAGCAAGGGGCAGAGTCAACAAAGACCAGGCCTTTGCCTTAGCAGAGGAAGAGGGCTCTTTGGGAGGATCTTTGGGAACTCTGGGTAGCTGCTAATTCCTGTACTGGCCTTGGCCTGGACTTAAAACAACCAGAAATGGGGAAACAGGATAAGGGTAGGGGTCAGATCTTGTACCTAATGTCAATACTATCACTTAGTGGCATTGTGATTTTATATAGATCTCATCACCTGTCAGAGTCTCAGTTGCTTCTACTTTAAAACTGAGGCTCTGGGTTAGATCCCTTAACTGGAAAAAAAATTGTTAAAGTAGGGGTTCCATGACCAAATGAGTTTGAGAATCAGTAAGTTAAACACTATCAATGGTCTCTCCTTCCTTCCCTCCCTCTTCCCTCCTGCCTTTTCTTTCCTTCTTTTTCCCTCATGCACTCTCTTTCTTCCCTCCTTTCTTTCCTTCCCTAAAATAGACTTCTCAGAGCCTTTAATATACTAGTGTGCAGCAACTTGCTGATTGCTGAGGGCTTTGTAGCTCTGAATGTATGGGTCTGCAAGTCTGAAGAGTAATCGTTTCTCCGCCTTGAGCTGCCTGCATTACATTTGGAAGACAGAGCCTTTCTGATGTCCCTCCATTTATAGACTGTTGGAATCTTGCTGACAGGCAAGGTGCAGCGGCAGTCATCTGTGATCTTAGCTACTGAGAAGGCTGAGGCACAAGGACAAGGTTGAGACCAGTCTGGGTAATATAGGCAACCTGTCTTAAATAATAAAAGTCGGGCTTAGTGGTTGATTCCTTCCTTACCTGGCATACTTAAGACTCCAAGTTTAATCCCCAGTACCACCAAAAGAAACAAAACATAAAAAGAGTCTTACTGCTGGGGAGATAGGTCAGCAGCATATGCACCTACCTGGTAAGCACAAGGTCCTGAGTTCGATGCCCGGTACCCCCCCCCAAAAAAAAGAGAGAGAAAGTCCTAGAAGGGGGTTTCTAGAGTGAAACCTGCCCAGATCCCTAATGACCCCAATGCAGGACACTTTAAAGAATACCATTAAAAGTTAAGATCTAGCAAACAAACTAATACAAGAAAAATATTAGGATCTGAGATTGTAGCTCAGTAGTGGAGGGCTTGCTCAGCACACTCAAAGCCTCAAAGCTCTGATCTAGATCCCCTAACTGAAAAAAATATTGTTAAAGTAGGGGTCCCATGACCAAATTAATTTGAGAATCAGTAGGTTAAGCACTGCCAATAGTTTATTCTTCCTCTCTTCCTTTCCTCTCTCCTCCCTCCTTCATTTTTAAAAAAAATTATTTGATGCAATGTCTCACTATGCAGCTCAGACTCATAGTGATCCTCCTGTCTCAGCCTTTCCAGCACTGGGATGACAGGCGTGCACCACAATGCCCAGTTTCAGGCTGGCACAGCATGTGGTACCGGGGATTGAACTGGATCTTATGCTTGCCAGCCAGGCTCTTATGCCACCGAGCTATCTTCCTAGCCCCTCCCGTCCTTCCTTCTTTTTTTCTTTTCCCCTCCCCTCCCCTCCCCTCCCTTCTAATGGACTTCTCAGAGCCTTATGTATGTATTGTGAATTTCCTAAGAGGAAATATGCAGTATTTCCACACTAACTTGATTGGAGGGGTCCTTTTCTTTTTTGAGGCTGTCGCACCAGATTAGTATTCCACAAAATAACCCCCAGAAAGAAGTCTCTGCACTCATCTCTCTCTTTAAAAATGACCGGGGCCGGGGAGATGGCTCAGTAGGATAAGCGCTTGACTGGCAAACACAAGGATCTGAGTTCAATCCCTGGTTACACACACACACACACACACACACACACACACACACACACAAAGACCATAACAGTTCAAAATTAGATAGTTTTTTCCTGTTGTTTTTTTTCTGTGCAAATTCTTGACTTTCCAGGTGGGTAGGAATGCCTGCTTTTCTACTCAGAAACCCCCAAGCCAGGCCTGGTTCTTTTCATGGTCTTCCTAAGGCAGCCATGCAGGCAACATAGTGATTGTCCCTGCTTGGTTGACAGCCTTACCTTGACAGGTAGAGCAGAGCATGGGCCCCATTCAGCCCAGTCTCTTGGTGACCATGTCTAAAGGTCAGCATCTCTGGTTTATAGACATTAGCTGTTGACACTCTAGGCTGGGCTGGGTGGAGGTGAGCTTGCAGACAAGGAATTGGTGTTGTCTAGGTGGGAAGGGCTGGGTATACTTACTTGGACCTCAGTTTTTGTACCCATGTTCCTTTCCCACCTCCTACCTGCCTGCCCACTGCCACTTTGCCTTCTCCCTCATCCCTCCTTGGGGTACCTTCTGTCTCCCCCATTTTTCCAAGCAGACAGGCTCTCCTTCCTCCTCCTCCCAATTTGCACTTGTCTTCTTATCCCCTCTGCCCCCCAGCCTGGCAGCCTGCCCTGTAGGAATGTTAATTAGCATTCACAATTTAATTAATTCAGTGGCTAATTAATGATTGGAAGTGGAGGTGGGGAGCTGGGGTACGGGGAGGGTTGGGGGCTGGAGGTGGCAGGGAGAAATAGCAGAGCCTGCAGAAGGCATCGCAGATGGCTGTGCCGTGGCTGGCACGGTGCCCACCGCCATGGCTGCAAATACACTTGCGTGCACGCACACTTACACACAAAAAAGACTGGAAAGGGTGATCAAGGAATAAAATGAGAAGCAGGAAGCAGGGCACAGAGGCCCTGGGAATCGGGGCTGGGGGTGGGGAAGGCTCTAGATCCATTTGAATCTGCTCCGGAAGTGGAAGAGCAGAAAAAAACAGAAACCACAGGCGCAGAGGGAAGAGAGCTCTCCCGATACCCCACCCCACCCCACGCCACCCCAGCCACCTCTCCTCCCTGGAATGGCATTCTTGGGCACCAGCTGCGGACAGGGTCCCCTCCCTCTGCCTGCCATAAATATTGGCACTGAGGACCCAGACTATGAAGAAGTGGACATTCCAAAGAAAATAGTTTTTCTTCTAAGTTGCTTTAAATATCTATATATACATATATGTATATATGTATATATGTGTATATATGTGTATGATATATATATATATATATATATATATATATATATATATATATATATATATATATATATATATATATATATATATCACCTGTATTGGTATGAGGGTGAAGGCGAGTGAAAGAAGGTGACCGAGCCAGGAAGCGAGAGCACAGATGCTTGGTGGTGGTGTGGTGTGGTGAGTTATGGGGAGGAAGGGGGGTCTGCAGAGGTTGGGGTGGGTGGAATGAGGACCCTGTTTTCATCTTTTGCTGGAGAGAGAGAGAGAGAGAGAGAGAGAGAGAGAGAGAGAGAGAGAGAAGGGGGTGGGGAGAGAAGCGAGACAGATGGCAGAGTGGAGAGGCGGCAGCCAGTGCCGGCACTGCCCAGCCTGGGCGGACCCAGCTCCCCACCCCGCCTGCCAGCTCTCCAAATGCCACCCTTCCCCCATCCTCCCTTTTGCCCATCCCCCCAGCTTGGCACTGATCTCAGGGAGGGAAAGGGAGGGAGGCTGGGCAAAGAGCATCTGTTCCCTCCATTCTCCCAGCTCCATCGGCTGCCAACCTAGGGCCATCGTCTGCTTCCATCACCCCTCCGCCCGCCTGCCTACCCACCCAATCCCAAATGGGTGCTGGATCAGGTGCCGAATCTGGCTGCCTCCTCGGGTACCAGTCACTGTGCATTGCTGTGTGTCTGCCACCGCTGCCTGGCACTCATGGGGCCGTGTATGTGTGTGCATGTGTGCATGTGTGTGCATGTACATGTACGTGTAAGCTGTATGTGAGCCTCCTGGGCATGGGTGGGGGTTGGCATTGTGGTTGCCAATTTAGTGTCCAACCAGAAGATCAGAGGGATGGATTGGAAGAAGGAGGGAAAGGGTGTGGGGCCTGGAAGGGGAGAAGAGGTGCATGGGTTGCTTCATTCTGCCTGCTTGTGGGCATTGGCACTGCAGCTGCCATCCTTGTGCCCATGGAGATGGGAGGAGGTGAATGGAGGGGGGCCAGCGGCAAGAGTCCCTGTGCTCTGGGAGGAAGGCGCGGTACACAGGAGCTGTTGGCATCACATCTGTCAGGCCAGTGCCCAGTGCTGGAGCAGAGGGGAATGGCAGACCCAGGAGGCAGGGAAGAGGGACAAGAATTGGTGCTGGTATTGCTGTCCTTCTAGAAGCTGAGCTCTGAGAAGTGGCTGGACTCTGAGGTGGTTGGTTCTGTTCCAGCTTGGGAAAGTGAAGTGGTAGACAGGAAGCACTGAGGAAGTCCCAGAGCTGGCAAGATGGACTGCGCCACCATTACCAGGGTACACTTGTTTGGGCTGGCAACATGGCCCTTTGTCAGAGCAGTGAAGGACACAGCAAGGGGACTGGGGCATGAAGAGGGGGTGGCACAGTCCCTGGAATCTGGCATAAGCTTTGGCATTGTACAGAAAAGGGAAGGGTAATAGTACCTCCTGCCAGTCTGGTTGAAAGGATTGTTGTGCCAGGAGTGAGAAGGAAGTGAGATGGGGCTGGGGTGGGGGCGGGGTGTCTTTCTTTGAGAGAACAGACTTCTTTTCTGCCAGGACCTCCTTCCCATTTCTCCTTAGGCATGAGGAATGGAATGGCAGACAGAAAGCAGCGTGAGGACACAAAGGAGGAAGCGCGCCATTGCTAAGACCCCAAGGAAGGAGGGTGGAGAGCGGCTGCCAGTTCTGCTTGGCCTCCAGCCAGTTCCTCGCTGAAGATGGCCACGTCCTCTAGTCTGGTCTGTATGTGCCACCGTTGCAGGTGTGGTGGGGGCAGGGCTTGCTCAGTGAGCTGGGCTCTAGGTGGCTAAGGCACCTTTCTGCTGATCCTACTTGAACTCTTCAATCTAACAAGTGAGATGTCTGGTTTTTCTTCCTGGTGCCTCCCTTTGCCTCACCCCTCTTTCATCTCTCTGTCTCCACCTGGGTCCTACTGCTTGGCACCCAACCAACTAGATGCTGCCACACTTGGCAGCGCTGCACTGGCATGTGAATAGTGTCTCAGATCCTGGCACTGCAGCAAACCCAAAGCCGCCTAACATGCTCACAACGCCACTTGGTGGCAGGGAGAGAGAGGAGGCCACACACAGTGCCAGGCATTGAGTGGAACTCCGTGCTAGGAAGTGTCCAGAGAGAATGCCCAATTGGGCTAAGCCAGCAAATTCCAATTCTGTCATTCTAACTGGATACCCACCTCCCTCTTTTCCTCACTGCCTCCAAGAAGACATTTCCATGGTACTGTACTGTGTTTGAGTGGCTATACAAAGGGAAAGTGGAGTACAGAGGCACACAGATACCAGTCATAGCTACACACAGAGCTTTGAGCACGTAGACTGTATACTGCTCTGGGCTGCAAGAACAGGAGAGTGAAAAGGGAGTCTAGAGAGAAAGATGCCAGCTTTGTTGTCATAGAACCGGGCTGGGAATGTAGCTTAATGGTAGAGCACTTGCTAGCATGCATGAGGCCCTAGAGTCAAATGTTGGGAGAGAAAAGGGGGTGGGGGAGAAGCGGGGGAGAGAGACAGAGACAGAGACATAGAGAAGGAAAATCAGATACCAGAAGAGGTTGGAAGAGACAAAGCAGGAAGGAGAGACCTTCAGACCTTGCTGTTGGATATTGGGGTAGTAGTAACTGGTATGTATTACCTTTTGCCTTGTGACCAGCTGAGCTGTGGTTCAGATGAACTTATTGTTTCTCTTTTGTTAAAATATTCATATTTAATAAGTGTCCTAGAAAGATGGAGAGGTAGTCTAGGCCTAGAAATGTAGGCAGGTGTGAGGAGGAAGGCAGTGGTACCTGGGACTTACCCATCCAGAAAGGATGCAAGATTTCATGGTTAGGAATTTCTCAATGACACCTCAAATGGAGTTGGATAGATTTGCTTATCTTTGAAGTCTATGCTAGAGGGGAAAATGAGAATGAACAGTGAGCTCTGGTAGAGGGGGAAAAGCCCCTTGGAGAAGAATCCCTGTGTCTGTGGTAAGAGACCAGCCCCTTAAGCTGCCATCTGGAAGAGTTACTATTTAGATTGGCTTTCCCTGCTTTCTAAAGGAAACTGTAGGTAAGTGGCCTGGAAGATCCTCTGTGGAAAAGTTGGCCCTGGGTGATGCCAAGGAGGAAGCCAGGCCTATCCAGAGGGAAGTGAAGCCATTCCTTGCCCGTGTGGGCGTCAGCTGCTCAGGGCTGGGAAAGTTCTAAGTTCAGCATCTCTGGAGTGGATGCAACTTCAAAAGAAGTAAGGTGGTTTCCACAGCAGAGGAAAAAGCAGAAGGCACTCAGTCAAGGGGGTGAGTGAACAATGTTTATAATTTCTCTCCTGTTCAAGAGCAGTCATCATAAGCCAAAGACACTGTTAGATTTCCAAATATGTTGGTAGGTGGGTGGATCATGTCACTATAATGAAGACAGATCTGTAATCCCAGCTCTTAGGAGGCTGTAAACAGGTGGATCACTATGAGTCTGACCTAGTAGCGAGACCCGGAACACTGTAGACCCTACCCTAAAAAAAAAAAAAAAAAAAAAAAAAAAGATCTGAGGGGAAGCCAGGCCACTGCAGAAGCCCCAGATGTGTACAGCAGAGCTGGTCCTGGTGCTGGGAAGTCGTGGCAAGTTACATGTGCATATGGAAATGACCTCTCTTAGCTGGTGACACATAACCTCCAGAGAGCATAGTTCACTGTAGTAGGTGTTTCTGATCCACTTAATCTGAGGTATGGTCCAGGAATGTGCATTTTTAAACAAGTTCAGGTGATCATGGTGCTTGTGGACAAACCCTGAGAAGCACAGGCCTAAGCGATGGCATTCACCTTGCAGGACAGTTGATCTAGTCTGGATTTCCCTTGCCTCAGCTTCTTCTCAGCCATATTCATGTCCTTGTGCAGGCATGTTTGGTGTGTGTGTGTGTGTGTGTGTGTGTGTGTGTGTGTGTGTGTGTGTGTTTTGGGTGGGATTGTGAAATCTGGTCAGACTCATGTCACTTGTTAGCATGATGATTTTCATTGGCTGTTATTATCACAGAAAAATCCCATTGGAAACTTATGAAAATCATTCTTCCTTTCACCCTCAGATTCTCAATGACTTTCTCCCTGTGTATTTCTCAAACCTCATCACAGAAAACCTTTAGGTTATGAGCATCTCCTGGAGGTTGTTGTCTGTGGTACAGTGAGACGTGTGGATTTTGTGGCAGACTACAGGATAGGCCTTAGTCACATGTTTTCCTGAAGGCTGGATGGTAAAGTAGGGTCAGCACAATACAGGGCCAATGGGGGGCCTGCCCCTGAGCTCAGTTCTTTAAGTGGCTGCTTCAACAAAGCAGTCAGGCTCAGGTTGCTGTGGTTCGATCCCCACAACACAAGACAGCCAGTCATGCCTTGAAGGCATTCGGCGCAAAAAAAAAAAACAATACAGGGCCAAGCTTGTTCCTGACACAGCTTTTTTTTTTTTTTTTTTGAGCCTTTTCTGAGTGTCCAGAAGTGAGCGGTGTAGGCATTCTCCAAGCTGAGAAGATCTGGTGCAGTTCAGAGGTGAGGGAGGGACAACACTGTGGAACACACTGGGCCTCTGTTAATGACCTATTCCAGTACTGTAGCTTTGTTTATGAAAAAAAATGTGTTTATGGCTGGATAAGACTACATGGACACATGGCAGCTTAGGCTTCTTTCTGGTCCACCTGCATTACTCAACCTGTTTGTCCACAGGATTTTAGTGATGTATAACTCCATGTCCAGGCAACTGCAAGAAACCCCAGACTCAGATTGACAGGGTCTAATGACAATTATCCTGTACTTTGTGAGAGGGCTGGCTACAGCATCTGCATCAAGGTGTCACTGGAGGGTCACACAGTTGAGTCACCCAGTGTCACCAATGCCTTCTTGTGAAGTACGGACTCTCCCAGCAGGGGCTTTTCCTCAGGATTACTTCCTATTTTTTCCCAAACCTGACAGGCCATGGTCTACATTTGCTACCAATGGCCTTGTTCAACCTTTGTTTCATCTGCTCTTTTCATATTATATCCAAAACTATGATCCTAAAGGCCCTAATGCTTGGGCTGCTCCTTTTTAACTTTTTTCCTTTTTTTTTTTTTGGTACTGGGAATCAAACTCATGACCTCATGCTTGCCAGGCAGGCACTGTGCCACTGAGCTATATCCCTGGCCCCAGCTCCTTTTCTTGTAGGGATATGTTCTCTTCATATTTTTTCCTCTCTCCTCTCCTCCCCTCTCCCCTCCCCTCCCCTCCCCTCCCTTCTCTCTCCTCTCTCCTACCCCCTCCCTTCCTCTTCCTCTTCCTCTTCCTCTTCCTCTCCCTCCCCTCCTCTTCCTCTCCCTCCCTTCCCCTCTCCTTGTCTCTCTCTCCCTTCTTTATTTTTGGTACCAGGAATCAAACTCAGGACCTCTCACTTGCCCAAAGGCAGGTGTGGTGCCACTGAGCTATATTTCTGGCTCTTGTTAGTGTTTTGTAAATGTGTCCTTTAGAAATGATACTCTTTGGGCCAGCTAGATAGCACCATGGACTAAAGTGCCTGCTTAGGCAAGCGCAGGGACCACAGTTTGATCCTGGCACCACATGCCACGCCAGCACTGGCCGCAGAGCTGGTGGAACCAGTCAGAGTCTGGGTATAGTAGCACACATCTGTAATCCCAGCACTGAGGAGGCTGAAAGCAGGAGGATCACAAGTAGAGACCCTGCAACAACCAAGTACATTAAAAAAAAAAAAAAAAAAAAAAGAGGGGCCAGGGGATGACTTGGTGAAATAAGCACTTGCCTGGCAAGCGCAGGGGCCTGAGTTGAATCCCTGGTTCTGCCAAATAAAAAGAAGAAATGATACTCTCACATGTACAAATTTCTAGCTAGTGTCTGAGAGAAATGCCATCCTCTCTCCCCACAATACCAGGTTCTTCCTGTAACACCAGTCCCAGCCCATTTTGTCCTGATTCAGAGGGAAATACAAGAATTTTTCTTTCCTTCTTCTTTTTTTTTTTAAGGAAGGGTCTACAGTGTGTTCAGGGGTCTCACTACTAGATCAGACTCATAGTGATCCTCCTGTTTACAGCCTCCCAAGAGCTGGGGTTGCAGGCGTGTGCCACCATGCCCAGTCTCAAATGTTGTCTCAGCATGCGGGGGGAGGCGGGTGGGCCGTGCCGGCATGGCAGGCCCCAGGAATTGAACCTCCAGCCCCTGAGCCTGCTTGTAGGTGCTTTAATCCACTGAGCTATTTGACCAGCTCTTAAGAATTTTCCTAAACCAGGTGTAGTAGTGCATGCCTGTAATCCTAGTGCTCAGGAGGTTGAGGCAAAAAGATCTGTGTGAGTTCAAGGCCAGCCTAGGCTACATAATAAATTCAAGCCCTACCAGCAAGACATAATGAGACCCTGTCTCATAGAACAAAACAAAAAACTTTCCAAAACTTTTTCTAAGGTCTTTTCTGCCTCTCCTTGGAGTCAAAATCTTTTTTCCCCATTCTTTATCTACTTTATTATTATTATTTTTTTCTTTATCTACTTTAGTGTGAAGAACTCTGGCATGTATTTGTGTTTCTATTTTGTAGGAGTAAAGTATGATCTGGAGACACTTTGTCTGTCTCTGTCCCTCTTTCCTCTTTATGTCTCCCTCTCTCCAGGGGCTGCCTTGATGGCATTTGGGGCTGGCTTCTCTTTATTGAGCATGGATTGCCTGTTTTGTTGGTAGGCTTATATATGCATAGCTCTCTATTTCAGGTGTGAATATTTTTATAAGGATGGATGAACACATGTCTGAGAATTGGTCAGGATATGGATGTTTGGGAGAGCAAATGATCTGGTCTGTTATTCCTGCAAGTGGATAAGGAGCAAATAGAATAAGCAGGTGGGTACTAAGCCTGGAGTAATTGGCTTTCTTGGTTCTTATATGTTTCTTTTGAGTACACTCCTGGGCTGGAGGGAAAGGGTAAGAACAGGTTTCTTTTTGTAGTCCTGCTGCAGATATTGCCCCATTTGGCCACTAAGGCATTAGTCATGTTCAGCAGCTCGTTTTTTGTTTCTAGTTAAGATTTGGGTACTGTAATTTCTCACAAAGATTCTGGCTTAGAACAAGACAGGCAAAACCACTGACACTTCGTGCCTCTCAGTAATGACCCTAGCATAAGTAGAAACCTGCACTTGGGTGCTTCTCAGGACTGTGTATTTCAGAAATCTTAGACCTTTGCCCCAAGCTGTGGAAGACCAGTCTTACGAGCCATTAGTTCAGACTTATGTTATATATAGGGTGCGATGGGGTGCTACAGAATAGGCTTTGAGGTATCAGGTGCTGGAGTTTAAGTCTGTTACTCCACAAGATCCTGGAGTACTGGAGGTGGTTACCTCTAGTATTCTGCACAGGACTAGGCTGACTCAGCCTTCCGTCCACCAGAACTACCTCCATGTGTTGGTCTCTGAAGCAGTTACTGCTAGGCATGTCTAGTATGAAAAAGGGCCTGGGGGGGGGGGGATTGCTCTTTGGGACACGGAATGATACATTCTCAAGAAGCACACTGCTTGACCTGTCGGCAGTCAGCCAGGCTCTTTCCCCACCAAAATTCCAGGGTATAGTTGTTCACTTTTGCTGTGCATGTACACAGTGTTTCAGTGCCTGCTAGGCCAGGGTGTTTAGGTATGAGGTGTTGGAAGGCAAGAGAACAATTTCTCACTGCATTAACTCTTGAGGAAAACATTCATAGTTCAAAGTAAAGCCAACTCTGGTTTTAAGTCCCTAAAATGCACAACACCATGCTTTTGGTCTTCCAGGGCTTAGGTGTCTGCTAAAGTTTTCTTTAAAACAGTTCTTTTCTCGTTTTATACAAGAGTCATATTCCCAGAAAGCACAGTGAAAATGTATCTTTCCTCTTTTGCATGCTGCTAAGAAAATAGTTTTATATACAGAACTTCAATGTGAGAAGGAAAAGGACAGGGAGGGTGGGTTACAAGAATGTCAAGAAGCAAGAAAAGGACAGCAGCAAGCTGAGAAGTGACAATGGGTCATTTCTCTCCTGTTGTCTACATTTGTAACTGGCATATTTGGTATCATCAGAATAACTAGCTCCACCCTGTCTGAAATTCACTGGGATAGTAATTTTTAACCTTAAAAATAGATGGGACAGGAATTAATATTCACAGAATACATGGGGTTTAGGGACTGAGTTGAATTTTTTGTCTTTCCTTCCCATCTTTTCTGCACACAAGCCACTGCTTCATGATTAGCATTTAAAGAGCAGAGTCACCAAGAGCCTGAAGCCTAAGTCCTGGGGCTGACTTAGGAATAGTAAGTGGGTAATAGTGGAAGCCACCTGAGTGGCATGATCTTAGGGATATGGGAGTAGGAGCAAGTTTCCAGGTGACAGGAAATATCGTAGGCTTTTTCTTGCTAAAATAAAGCCCCTAATTCTCTATCCTGTTCCATCTTACCTGGGCTTTGGAGTTGTCAGAATTAACCCCTGGTAGTTAGGGAGGAAGTGAGAGAAGGAAGCTTCCCCTGATCTTCTTTTGGGTCTCCTAGTGACAGCACCCTATCAAAAACTCACCTTCAGCTACATTTCTCTCCCTATACACCACTGCCTCACATGGCATCAGCTCTAGACCCTTGGCTCCACAGTGTAATGGAGCTGGGCTAGGCTGGAGGGAACAGGACCAAGGGTAGAGGAGAAAGGGTGGAAAAGCAGATGGGGAGCAAGGGGCCCTGCAAAATCAAAGATGGTTCCGTGTCCAGAAATGTGATGGGGTCACAGGAAGGGTAAGAGTGTGTTTGTTGAAAAAGTAAATGAGTGGCAATGGTTGAAGACAAGAGATGTATACCTCGGTTTCACAAAACAAACTGCCACATCCACCTACCCCTTTCTTTCTGGGGCTGCCAAGATACTTGGGGTTATGTTGGCTTTTCTGACAACTGAGATTGGGGAGATGTTACTTATCTTGGGAATAATTCAGGGGAGATGGTCACATCTCTCTCTGGAGTCCAGGCCTTTCGCCGCATTACCAGCTTTGCCCCTAGGCCGGCATGGTGAGAAGGCTGTGCTGCTTCCAGTCCCATGAGGATCACTAGACACCAGCACGAAGTTAAAGCCTTTTGGTTCTCCAGAGACAAGGTGATTTAAAGATACCTTTAAAATGGGGGTTGGGGGTGTTACACAAACGGGGGGGAAAAAAAACACTT
>NW_004524852.1:2097875-2119405 GCF_000260255.1 Octodon degus
TTTTTTTTTTTTTTTTTTTTTTTTTTTGTATTTTCCAAGTTTGTTTTTCTTTAGTTCATTTCTCTGATCTCTCCATCTCTTTTTGTGCGTATGTGCACGCATTCTCTCTCGCTCTTGGTTTTTGGTTGTGTTTCAGTCTCTTTAAAATACCTTTGGATTTGCCGTTGGTGGGCAGCGCCAGTCCCCAGAGGCTGAACTGCCCATAGCAGGGGGAGGGCAAGGGGCAGGCCCATGGCTGCTGAGAGGATCTCTGTGTTTAAAGCCTTTGAGAATAAACTTCTGCAGTTCCCAGGGTGCAGGGTGGGGCTGGCAGAGGGGTTCCTGGGGCTGCTTTTTCTAGAGTCCAGCCCATAGGGTCCCCCCCATCAGGTGAGGAGAGGGTTAGGAGGGAGGGACCTGGGGAGAGTGAACTGGGAGCACTTCTCCTGCCAGCCTCCAGTTTGGTTAGAGTTTGGTTAGGCTTCCTGCCCATCTCAGGCTCCCAACTTGGGAGCCCACTGTATTTTTGGAAAGTTTGAGCAGTATGATGCTCTAGACAAAGGGGTGGGCAGAAGGAGTGGCAAAGTTTATTTTGTCCCCCTTCTTTGTCTTGGGTTTTTTTTTTTTTCTCCTTTTCTTCTTTTTTTGTTTTCTCAGTGAACTATCATGGGACAGTGTTGTGTATGCATTTATAGGAGTGGGGGAGTGCTGAGATTCAGTGGGGAAAATGAAAATGGAACAAAGGGTATATTTTATGTATGGCAGGCAGACAGGTGTAATAAAGATGCCAAGGTCTGTGTGTGTGTGTCTAAAGACATGGGACAAGGGTGACATCTGCAAGGGCTGAGAAGGTTCAGTGTGTGTCTGTGGGGCAAGGGAGGAGGCAGGACTCTGCTAGAGGTGGGATGTGTGAGGCCCACAGACGGTGGGAACTGAAAGATTCCCATGAAGTGGGCAGAGCCGAAGGTTGGGACCAGGGATCTGAGCTCCCACCAGACACCCCTTGGGGTAAAAGTAGGAGCCCTCCTGTCTCCCATCTTGGTTTATCTGTTTATAAAGCTACAAGTGTAGAGGTAGTAGTAGTTTTTGGGTTGGAGTCCGTGTGAGGTAATCTTGCTTCCTCTTTGGCAAAAGCCACAGCAGCCGGGGCAGCAGTGGCAGTGTTGGTGACGGTGATGGGTGGGCCCCCTGGGGGTGGGGCTGCCTTGCGCCTGTGGGCAGAAGAGCGCAGATGGGAGGCCAGGGCTTCACGGCCGCTCAGCAGCACCTCACATGCCAGGCAGTGGTAGGTGCATATGGGCACCCGTAGTGGGGGAGGCACAGAGCCCCCAGAGCCCCGCCCAAAGAAGCAGAAGGATCTCTGGTGGGCTGTGGCTGGGGCCTCCCCATCAAATGCCATCTTGCACTGGCGGCACAGGTAGCGGTGAGTCACATCCACGGTGGAGATGCCGGTGGTGCCTGTGAGCAGCTCATCAGCCTCGCCAGCTTCTCCCTCCCCAGGAGCTGGTAGTTCAGGAGGCTTTGGAGGTGCTGTGGCTGTGGGCTCAGGGGGCTGAGGTGGTGGATGAAGTAGGGCATTGGGGAGCAGCCCAATGAGGGTCTGAGGTATCACAGGGTTCATGGGAAATAGCCCCTTCTTCATGCCATAGAGCTGCTGGAAATAGGCCCCTTGTAACTGGGGGCCAAAGACAGCTGGCGGTGCTGCCCCCCCTGCAGGAGGCAAAGGGAAGGGCAGGAACTGGCCTCCCAACAGGGCTGGTACAGTGGCCTTCAATGCTTTGAGGTTCTTGAGGGCATCAGTTGAGGAGCTGGTAGGGGCTGGAAGTGGCTTTTGCTCACCAGAGACCTTGTTTCCTGAGGGCTCAGTGGGCGGGCCCGAGACAGGGTCAGTGGTGCTTGCTGTGGAGGTGTTGGTTTGGTCGGGCACAGGTCTCTGAGGTAAGGGGCGGCCTGGGCCAGCAGTCTGGACCACTGTGGTAGCAGGCAGGACCGAAGTAGCAAGGCTGAGGAGGCCTGAGGAGGCTGCAGGGCCTAGCAAGATCAAAGGGTGATGGAGTGTTAGCCATTTCTTGCCTCTACCTATCTTCCTGCTATGGAGCACCTCCTGCTACACACACACCCATGTTCCCATCACCCAGCTCATGCTCCCTTTGCTCCTTTCCCCGAAGAGCCTAGGCAGTGATGGCGAACTTTTTGGAGCTTTCAGTGTTCAACAGTCCACTGCAGCATGTGTGCCATAGGTTCATCACCACTGGCCTGGACCAAAGGAAAGCCATGGGAAGAGACTAGACATGGGAGAGTCAGGAAGGAAAAGCAACTGCCCCACTCACCTGAATTGAAAGGAGCTAAGCTGCCAAGTGGTGGCTGGGCCAGGGCTGGGCCAGACAAGAGGACTGGGGCCAGGCGAGGCAGGGCTGAGGGAGCCCCGAGGGGCATGGAGGCAGGTGTGGCGGCAGGTGGAGCCTTTGGAGCGGGGGTTGCCTCAGGTGCTGGGGCCAAGTCATAGCACTTGCTTTCACTCTTCAGCTGGGCTCGGACTGCCTCCTTGAGCTTGGCCAGGTGCTGGCGGGAAAAGAGGTGGCCTCGGCAGGAAACATAGAAATCATACTTGACATCGCAGTAGGGGCAGTCAGTGCGCTGGGCTGCCAAGGGGCCCTCGCTGTTGCCCCCATTTCCCCCAACAGCCATCCCCTGGAGTTTGGCCTTCTTTTCCTTGGCACGAGCATTCTGGAACCAGACCTGAATGACTCTCTTGGGCAGCCCGATCTCCTCTCCCAGCACCTCACACTCCTGCATGGTGGGGGTGCGGTAGGCTTCATAGCAGGCTTTCATGATCTTCAGTTGTAGGCTGCTCATCTGGGTCCTATAACGCCGCTGCCCCATCCCATCAGGAACCCCATTCCCACCTCCAGGGCCCCCGCTGGTCCCTCCAGCCCCAGGGGACTCTGGTTCAGCTAGGCTGGAAGCAGATGAGTCACTTAGGTCTCCCGCAGATGGACTGCAAGCCTCACTCTCTGGAGAAGCTTTGGATGACTCCTCAGGGCCCTCATCCTCACTGGGTGGAGGGGGAGGTGGGAGAGAGAGAGGAGGCTCTGGTGTAGAGGTACTAGCCTCCTTCTCTGGTGGTAGGAAAGGCAGGGGCCCAGCACCGGGTGTGGCCATGGGATAGGGAAACACAGGTGCTTCCCTCTTTGGGACCTCTTTCCCAGTCCCATCATCTACCTTGCCCAGCAGGAGGTTGAACTTGGGGAAGGGTGCAGGGGTAGATGTAATGGTGGATTTGACTGCTGGACTGGGTATCCCCCCAGGAGTGCTTCGAAATTGGCCTTTCCGTTCCCTGGCCCTGGTATTCTGGAACCAGACCTGTACCACCCGCTTTTTGAGCCCCACCTCCTCAGAAATACAGTCCAGCATCTTGCGAGTTGGGTTGGAGTCCTGCATGTACCAACGGTACAGGATCTCCAGCTGCTCAGGTAGGATGGTGGTGCGCAGGCGTTTGTCCCTGGGGGGGTCACCATCTGCTCCACCCCCTGCTTCGCTGCCTGTGGGGGACAGGCTGCCATCCTCATGCTTTCTTTTGAGGGGTGGCCCTGGCACTGGTGGGGTGCCTGCCACCAGAGGGTTTTGCTCCCCAAACACTAGCAAGGGCACATCTAGGAGTTGAGGAGGAGCACTTGGTTGCACAGATGGCAAGAAATGTAGTCTGCGGTGACTGGTCAGGAGGTCCTGGCTGGGAAAGGAGATGGCACACTGCTCACAGGTGTGGGCTGGGGAGGGCGAGGGTGGAGACTTCCCTTCGGGCTCTTTGCTTCCTGGCTTTGCTGCCTCTGCTTGGCTCAGCTCCTCTACTTCTGGAGGTTCTGGGGATGGACCCTTAGGACCTTTTGGGGCTTCCAGGCTCCTTTCCTCCTCTGCGTCATCTTCTTCCACCTCTTCCTCTTCTTCCCTTCTTTCTGCCTCTTCCTCTTCAGGGGTCTGATCATCATAACATTTCTTAAGGTGCCGAACCAACTCAAAGACGCAGGAAAAAGTGGTGTGGCATCGCCTGCAGCCCGAGGCTCCCCCAGTACCTCCTCCAGTTGGCACAGGCCCACCTTCACAGGCATTTTTGCGTGCTTTCTGGCGGGCATTCTGGAACCACACTACTACCACACGGCTAGCCAGACCCAAGAGGCTTGCAAGCCGCTCCACCTCTCCATCCTTGGGATAAGCACTGGTCTCAAAGAAAGACTGCAGGGCCTGGGTTTGAAACTCTGTAAACTTGGTTCTGGAGAACCTGCGGCCTGCAGGTGCTAAGGGAGGAAGGTTCCCTCTGGAGTTTTCTTCATCCTCCATAGGCCAGCATCCACCTGCCCGGCTTTGCTCTTCAGGGGCATGGGAACCCCCTGCCTCAGGCTCTGAGAGCAGGAATGGTGGGCCCAGTTGAGGTACAGGTGACTCAAGAGACCCATTGGGAAGTTTGGGGGGCTCTACAGGGGGTGGATATAGGCTATCATAGCTCTTTCGAAACTGGGCAGCATAACGGCTCAGAGCCTCGAAGGGCAGAAAGCGGCGGTGGACGTGCTCCTCGTGTGTTTTGAGAATAAGCATATTGGAGAAGAGTTTCCCACAGGCCCCACAGGCCAGCTTGCCCCCATTCCCCAGGGCCTCTGGAGGAGGTGGTGTTGGGGGAGGGGGCACAGCCTGCTTCCCTTCATTGTACTGAATCACTAGCTCAAAGCCGAAGTTTTCTAAAAGGGCTTTGGCTGCTGTGCGAGTGGCCTCATTGGGTGATGGATGGGGTGGTGAGGATGGCCCTGCCTCATTCCCCTCCTCAGCCAGGATAGGCCGATCCCATTCCTGCTCAGCCAGCTCAGACTTAGGGGGTTGAGGTGGAGGAGGGGGGGTGACAGCTGGCAGGGACAGCATGGGTGCAGGCCCAGCTAGTGCCAGCTTGGGCCCCATCTTGAGGTCGTGGAGGTAAAAGGGCAGGAGCAGCTGCTGCTGCTGGAGCTTAAGTAGTGATTCCTGCACCAGAGGAAAGGGGGGCAGCACTGGTGGAGTGAAGATGGGAGCTGGGAATCGGTGCAGATCCAAGGGGGGAGGAGGTGGAGACAGGAAGGGAAGTCCAGATATGAAGCCACTGGGATCAGGGCTCTTCTTCTCAGTGCCTACCTCCCCCTCAGTCTCACTTTCCCTAGGCTCTTCTTGACCACGCTCTGGCCCATCAGCCTTGGCATCCGTCCTGGCCCCTCTTGAGCGAGTCTGATGCAGAACTGACCGCATGTGGATCTCCAGGGTAGAGCTCTGGTTGTAGGAAACTCGGCAGACTGTGCACTTGAAGGGCTTGTCTGTGGCAGTGGTGGTGGTTGGTGGGGCACCAGCCTCTCCTCGGGCAGGGCCTGAGGGGTCAATGGCAGCCTTCTTCATCTTATGCAGGTGGGAGACAGAGTTATAATGAACCAAAAGGATGTTCTTTTGGGTGAAGGACTCCTTACACACAGTGCACTTGTAGGGCCGGGCAGGGTCGAGAAACTTGTCCAGGGCAAAGTTGGTGGTTTTTCGATAGGTCAGAGGGTGGCGAGAATCAGCTGGAGTTGGCTCTGCAGAGCGGGACTCCCCCATGGACCCATCTTCTTCTTCAGCCATTGTGGGTGGAAGAGCTATTTCTTCAGCTTGGGTGTCAGGCTGAGGAACTGGAGATGGGGCTGGAGAAGAGGGTTGCTCAGGGCTTCCTAGAGGCTTGTCTGGAGCCTCAGCTGGGGCCAGAGGGGGCTCAGGAGGAGGATCTTGGCTGGCATCTGAGGTCAGGTTAGGGCCTTTTATGGGAGAGAGAAGAGGGTGCAATAAGCAGGGAACTTTGTTAAAGATGGGCCCCACCCACTTAAAATCCAGGGGCAACAAATGCTGGCCTTATTTTCTTCAGAACTTTGCAGCCCATGGAGATCAGGTACTCTTTCCTGCCCCCTGGGAAGGTATGCTGTTGCCTTCCTTACCTGCTACCTGGTCTCTGATGGGTGTGGGCTCTGGCCCAGGAGTGGGGGCTTCTGGGCTATCCTCCAGAGGGCTTAATGAGGGCCCAGGCAGCACTTTGGTTGGAAAGGTCATCTCTACAGTTGTGGCCTGCAATGTAAGAAACACTAGTGGCTTCACTGTACTCCATTCCCACTGCCCCCTGTGCTGCTCCTGTGCTGAGCCCTCTTCCCGCAGATCAGCCTGTTCTGCACGAACTCCCCTCCACTGGCTGTTTTTCCCGTGATGAAGGCCTGGACTGCTGCCTTTCCTCTCCACCTCCTTCCCTTTCCAGGCCAAAGTCATCTTTCCTCAAGGCCATCTGGCCCTAGCAGACCTGGGGCTGTGGTCTTGTCTGTCTTCTCCAGATTTCATGGAAGTGTGAAATGCTGAGCTTTCCCATCCAGTAGGTACAGCAAGCCAGGCTTTGTGCTGAGAGGCCCTACAACTCCAGAATCCCACTTCAAATCTGTGAAATGCTACTTTCTTCACCTCCTGCCCTCTAACACATACACTTGTCTGCATATGGACTGCACAGCCCTGACTGAGCCTCATCGGACCATTCTCACCCTGCCTGTACTCACCACGAGCAGCAGCTTCTCAACACACTCAGGTACTACGTTGTGCAGGTGGCTGAGGTGGAAGTGCAGGGCAGGACGGCCTACCAGCTGCTCCTGGCAGAGTGGGCACCTGTATTTGGGCTGCACTGCATGCTGGGAGAGTGTATGAGCCCTCACCTGGTCAGACTCTGGGCTCAGGAAACTGCAGTATGGACAGCAGTATACCTGGGAAGCACAGATGAACAGTGGAGGAAGTGTCAGGAGAGGGGACTCACCATTACATAGTCATTTGGGTTCATCAGTACAGTACTGTCCTTCCAACTTAGTAGGAACAAGCCAGATGGGAAAGCTCCTTATCCCCAAGTCCTGAAAGCTGGCTTCTCTCCAATCTCTCTTGGACTGAGACAAATGATTTAGCCTAGGCCACTACCTTGCCTTCTTTCATTCTCGAGCACTCTCTCCTCATCCTAGTCTCTTTTTTCCTTTGTTTTTCTGTCTGCTGACATGCTCAATTCTCTGCAGCCCTGTACCTACCTCCACCTCACATTTAGTTTTCTTACCCATACCTGTGCTGCCTGTGTCTTCTCTGTGAAATACCTCCAGCTACTTTGGGCGCTTTCTGGACCCATAGGTCTCTGCCCACTTTTGCCACTCAAGCCCCTGAATGTTTCCTACATAGAGGTCCAACCTGTCTGCTCGGAAACTAGCTCATTTTCCCTCTGGCTCAGTACCTCCCATTTTATTTTTTCTCCCCATTTTTACAATATAAACAAATGCCACATCTTCCTCAGTGGTCCTGGAAATTTTTTTTTTTTTTTTTGGTCCTGGAAAATTTTGGCCTGGCCCTTAGCACACTCCTGCCCATATCTCAGGGTGGGTGGAGCCAGGGAAGGCCTGCTGTCACGTGACTGTCTCAGCTGTCCAGCTTGCATTTTGCCTAAGCTGCACAATGAACTTGTCTGTGGCTTATTTCCTCTCTCTCCTGTCACCTGGAGTGGGTGGCTATAGAGGACAGAATCCAGGTACTCATCTTAATGTACCTTCTAGCCCTCAGAGCAGACATCATGACAGGTCACTTGGTGGAGCAGGAGTTCAAAAGAAGAAAAATGCTTAGAATGCAGCAGCCACTGCACACTGTAGTGAAGTTTGAATGCTGGGAGTCCCAGGATGGCATCTCAAGACAGAGGGTAGGAATCCCTCAGAATCAACACTTTCAGATTGCAAAGCTAAACCACTCCTGGATCCTGCTAGGTCCAAATCCTGGGGGCTGAGAGGTTTGTAGGACGTGCTTTCAGGGTGAATCGTTTGATTGGTGCCTCTACCTTCAACAAGAGGGTGCCAAGACAGTTCCAGCCAGACTCAGAGCTTTCTGTCCAATGGAAACAACTGTGTGTAGCTGTTTCTCTGCAGCTGGTCTTTTTTTTTTTTTTTTTTTTTTTTTCCAGTACTGGGGATTGAATGCATGACCTTGTGTTTGCCAGGCAGGCAGGTGCTAAAGCTACTGAGCTATCGCCCCATCCTTGCAGTTAGTCTTTTTGTTCTTTATTTTTTCTGTTTATTTTTTGAGACAGGGTCTTTCTATTAGGTCAGACTGGCTTTGAACCCATGGTGATTCTCCTGTCTCAACCTCCCAAGTACTGGGATTATAGTGTGCACAACCACACCCCTCTGCAGCTTGTCTTTTGCTTTTGCCTTTCTTTTCGTCTCTTAACCCTTTCTTCCTCTCCTTCCGTCTGTCTCCTGTCATTCCTACTTTAATATAGTTGCTCTCTTCTACCTTTCCCTCCACCTCCTACCATCCCTTTCCCTCATCTGCTATGCTCCACCCCTTGGGCCAGCTCTGCCTTGTTTATGCTGAACATATGTCACTGGCCCTGGATATAATTTCTCACACGTGGTGTTCTGAGTGAAGTAAGTCACAAGCATGCTAAGAGCCCCTAGAATAGGAGCAGATCTCAGTGAGGCCACCCCCCACCTCCCTGCAACTTGTCCCAGTTTCACCATTTCTGACCATGGTCTGGTGGGCACTCTCTCTGGAAGGGCCAGTTCTGTTCTCTGCCTCTTCAGAAGCTGAGGACAAGAGGAGAGCAGATTAAGAGACTCAAACAGCCGTCCCCCTTCTGTTCACAAAGCCCCAGCCCTTAAGATGATTTGTAGTAGAGAACTTCCTGGGCAACAAAGTAGGTGGATGAGCACAGGCAAAGGGGCAATGAACTTGGTACCCAAGTGAGGCCTGACTCAGCAGTCAGGCAGGGGCTGAGTATAGGTTAGTAAGATGGCCAGGTTTGGGTCCTCAGAGAGGGCAGAAGCACCTGGGCCTCCTTGGTTCAGCCTCCCTCCCCTCTACTGAGTCCTTTCATGGACCAGTTTGCGCCTTCAGCATAGGGGGCTTTGCTGGGGACTTAGATCTCTGTAAGGTCCCATGAACATCTCAGAATGTGTGAGGACTGGGAGAGGAGAAAGAAAACGGGACCAGAGAAACAACTCACCCAACTGTTCTGTCTTGTTCTGGGAATCTTTCTCAAGGGTGGGTGGCTCAGCTAAGGGGGTGACAGGAGCCTTCCCTGTGTAGGATGGAGAAGAGTCAGCTTAGAGAGGTAAAGCATCAGGAAAGTGAGGACACAGGAAGCAGGACAAGCAGCCAGTCAATGAAGAAGAGAAGAGATGGGTGTAACAGGGAGGAGAGGACAAAAAGCCCCCGAGCAAAATCATCATTCACAGGGTGAAGGGAAGAATTATAGTAAGGAACTAGTAAGGTTTAAGAGATCATTTCATGTGAATCCTGTTCCCTTTTCTTTTTATAGAAATAAGCCCTACGAAAGGTGGCAGAGGGCCGGCGAAATAGCTCAGTGGACTAAACGCCTGCTTTGGCAAGTGCAGGGACCAGGGTTCGATCCCTGGTCCCGCATGCCACACTGGCAAACAAGTCCGAGTGTGGTGTCGTATGCCTGTAATCCCAGTGTGGGGATGCTGAAAATAGGAGGATCACTACAAACCTGAGCTGTGTAGTGAGACCCTGTACCAAATACATAAATGAGAGAAGAAAAAAAAAAAAAAAAAGGTAGCAGGAACTGGAGTACACTTAGGTCCCTGTCTTGACTGACCCTTGAAGCAGGGAACCCTAAAAATATAGTTGGGGGGGCACTCAGGAAGGAAGCTGAAGTAGAATGGAAGGGGCAGTGGTGGTGGGCAGGAGGCAGCAGGCCTAGCTGGGAGAGGAGATTACCACTCAAGGAAGAATTGACAGATGTGTAGGAATTTATTTTCAGTGGCAGCCTAATTAAAGTGTTAAAGTTCCTTAACTCCATTCAGCCCTGCGCCAGGATCGTTAGCTATTGATCTGGGCCCCTCCAGCACTTAACTCCAGCCAGCATATTGGCAATTCAATTAGCACCAGTCAATGCTGCCTGTTCCTGGTTTCTGCTGCCCGTGCCCTTACCCTCACCCACTGCTGGCCTCTCTGAAGCCTGAAGTCCATGCCCACCTCTGTTTGACAGCCCCTTTCAGGCCCTTCTGCACCCTCTGAATCAATGGTGCCTGGCTGTTTCCGGCCCCTGTTGATCCCTTAGCCTCAGCTGCCTAAGGGGAACTCTAAGCCCAGCCTTAGGGCTGAAGACCTCCTAGGAGACAGGAAGAGGAAGTTTGTTGGGGCCTCTTCCCCTCCCTGCTGCCTTTGGACACAAGGCTCCCACGGCTCCCTTCCAAGTCCATCTCTTTCCTGTCTGACCAGCTCCAGCCTGCTGGGCCCCACACCCAGAGGTGCTAGGACACTAGTCAGTACTCCCCCTCACTTCCCTTCCTGTTCTGTTCTCCACTCAGCCCCTCTCTGCCCTCCTCCAAATGCCCCTTGTACCTTCTCCTCATAGGGCAGCCCAGTCTGTACCCCCATCCTGTCTTATTCCCCTCCACAGCTCTTCTCTATTGTTATCGATGAGACCGTTTCTCCTTTGTGTGTCACTCACTCTTCGTCAGCTCCCTGCACCCTGCTGCCCTCCTGTCTAGCCCTTATTCTTCACTTCTCTCTTCCTCACCAGGAGTTTGGAGCTGCCCGTGGCTGAAGCTTAGGATGCTCTGAAGAGCTGAGAGTCCTTCCTCGGCTGCTGGGCCATTCTGTAGCAGCTGCAGGCGTCTCTGGGCTTGAGCATCCCGGTGGGCAGGTGCGCGGAGGTGTTGCAACACAGCCAAGCGTGAGGGTGTTTCCCAGGCACACAGTAGGCAGCGGTAAAGCCCCAGCTCAGCCCCTGCCTCTGCTCCCTCCATTTCCAGCAGAAACTAGAACCATGGGAAGAGGCTGACACTCAGGCCCTGAAGGGACCCCTCGAGATCACAGGAGATTGCTTCCCACACTTCCTCCCGCTGGGCACTCCCAGGGCCCGTTTCCCTCTTTGACTACTATCAATGTTTGGACTGGACAGGACTCCCTCCTACTATGGGAGTGGAATCTGCTTCCATCTTTTTGAACTTTTGGGGACATGATGGACTGAGCTGACACAGATTGTTTCCTCCAGTACCAAAAGAGCTGAATAAAGTCTCAGAGTCCATTATCCTCTGGCCTTTCAATTCTGTGGTCTGTCCCGTTAACCCTGATGCATACTACCCTTTTCTTCATTTCTGCTGACTTGAGTTTTCCCATCACTTCCCTGCCCTGCACCTCCTTTCACCATCTCCTTTCCCTTCTCTTTCCTGCCCCAGCCTCACCTTATAGATCTGGCTGTTTTCTTCATGGGTTGAGCCCCGGGCATGCAGCTGCATCTTCTCCTTGCTGTTGGACTCAAAGTCACAGATATTGCAGCGCAGATGCAAAGGGGAAATAGACCCATAAGGGGTCCCATCACCCAGGGGGACTGGGGAGGGGGTGCCCATGGCCCCACCCCCTTCCCGCAAGTGGGCTGCTAACTGGTACTTCTGTGCATGTTTGTCAGTCTTGAGGTGGAGTTGGAAGTTGGCCTTGAGCTGGGTGCCATAGCAGCAGAGCTTGCAGCGGTGGGTATCACCGGCCACTTCCTTCCATTCAGCTTCTGGGAGGCTCCGGCCAACACTGCAGTGGTAGAGCAGCAACTCCAGGCTGTCTGTGCTGAAGGCCTGGCACACTAGGCAGCGGAACACCTTCAGGGATGGGCTGTCATCTGGGGGTGGTGAGGTGGACAAGCCATCGGATGAGGAGCCCAGGAGCTGACTTGGAGGCAGGTGGGCCTCAGGGGATAGGCTGCCAGGGGCTAGGGGACAGAGCCAGATTAGTGCCTAAGAAAGAGATGGGGCAGGGTCAGTTTTGTAGAGAGGTGGGTTAATAAGTCGGATGATACTCAGGACAGTATGGTTACCTAAGTCAGGAACTGGCCTTTGGGAGAAAGCAAGGGTAGTAGAATTTGGCCAGGACAGGGGGAGAGTTCAGGGAGCTTACCAGGTGTGGGAAACTTGCGGGTAGGTGCTCCAAGGTGGTGGAAACCGTTCAGAAGCAGCTGGGCTTCCAGGGGCTTGTCTGGCCTCAGCCCAGGGCCGGGCATGGAAGTCTGAGGCTGCCCTAAGGCCTGGGGCCCAAAGTACTGGAAGAGTTCAGGGGGATTAGTGGGGGGTGCCCCTGGTGGGGGAGGTGGTCCTGGCCCCACCAGACCAGGGGCCAGGCCCAGCGGCAGCCCCTGGTGCAGCATTAGTACATTCTGCATGTGCTTCTCAGAGGTCATGTGGATGCGCAGGTTGCGGGAGATGTTTGTCTCATAGCTGCACACCTTGCACTGCCAGGATGATTTGGTCTTGGACTCTTTGTCTCCTGCTGAGGATGGGAGTGATGCTTCTGGGGGACTGCCTTGTCCCCCAGGCCCTGCCTGGAAGCCCTGTAGGTTGGCCAGGTGCTTGTCAGACTGCATGTGGATGCTGAGGTTGCCTTTGGTGGTGGTAGAGTAGTTGCAGACATCACAGCGGTAGGGCTTATAGCCACAGTTGTAGCTTTCTCCTCGAGCAAGGCGGGGGTGTGCGCCCCCGGCGCTGCAGTAGCTGCAGTGGCTGTTGCTCTCTGGGTGTTTCTCCCGCATGTGCACATCCAGTGTCTGCTGGTACTTGTAGTGCCAGTTGCACTTGGGACACTTGAGCGTCTTGCAAGAATTCCGGGAGTGTAGCAGGGACATGTGGCTGGACAAGCTGAGGCCCTGAAAGGCTGCAGGAGCTGGAGTATAATCGTCAGTCAGGCGGTAGGGCTGGGGTGGGTCATTGGGGTCTTCAGGAGAGCCCCCTGGAGGGGGCACAGTGCCCCCCTCCTTAGAGGTGGGTGAGCTTTGGTTGAGAGGGGGACAGAGCCCTCCATCCTCTTGCACCTCAGGGAACCAATCTGGCCCTGCCTCGCCTGCTGCTACTGGCGATTCTTTGGCTTGGGTTGGGCTAGGGTCCCAGGTGGCTGGAGTTGTGGGTGGGGAGGGTGGGCTGAGGGCCATGACTTCTTCGGTGGGGAGAAGGGCCTGGACTTCGGCCTCAGGAGGAGCATCCTCAGTCTGGGCTGCCTTTGCCTCCATGTTCACTGTGCTGCTGTTGTCAAGGGGTGGACAAGCAAGGGATTTTGGTTCCAGAAAGCTTATAAGGGCTGTGCAGCCTTGGTCTCCCTCCTGGAGCACAGCTGGGCTGTTTAACAGGCCCTGGTACTGGGTAGGGGTTAGCTTTACTCCATGAGACTGTGTGTGCCCCATAAAAGCCTGGGGCCTGCTAAAGCCCAGACGACACTGAAGGCAGAACCAGAAGAGTGCCCTGTGATCTCCCCCAATGCTCCCCATGGGACCATCTTTGGGATCTCCGGGTGGGTTTGGAGCCAGCTGGTAGCTCCAGAAGGCTCCATCCCTTCCCTCACAGGCAGCCGGAGAAGGCGCTGAGGTATCATGGGACAGAATTTGGTCAGAAGAGCTAAAGCCTTGGACTGGATCAAAGCCATGTTGGATGTGAAGGGCAGTGAGGTGTGTGGGGGTTGGGTGGGCAAGGAGGGGCAGGCTAGGCTCTTCCTTGATGCCTGCCTCACCCCAGGGGAAGCCCTTTGGTAATAGGAAGTCATTGCTGCCTGGCAAGGACTGCTTGGCTGCTAGGTAGGCCTCACCACCAGCTGAAAAGAATAAGTGGTTGCTTAGGTCCATGGGAGGGAGTCCTTCTTCCTCTTGCTCCTGCTCCTTGTCCTTTTCTACCCCCAGGTCCTTTGGTGTGAAGCCACCATAGCCAGGCTCTTCTTGGGGCTCCTCGATCTCCTTTAGTGGAATGAGATCACAGCCTGACTCCAGAGGCTGTCCGCCTAGCTCTGAGGGCCTCATGCTCTCAGAGGTGGAGGGGGCAGCAGGGGGATCTTTGGTGACAGGGTCAGAGGGGGAGCTGGAGGAGGAGGTGTCCGGAGGCGGGGACGGGGCATTGTGCCCAGGGGAGGGGGTGGTGCCAGCAGTAGAGGCTGAGTTAAGGGTGGCCATGGTAGACGGCAGCGTGCTGGAGGTTCATTTCAGCGTGACAGCCAGTACCCTGCAGGGACACACAGAGATAGCAGTACGGTAAGGCCACAAGGACACCAGCCAAGCTGAATCAATGGATATTTCAGCCTCATATTCCTTGAGCACCAAACTCAGACACCCACTTGACAATGTGAAGCTTGACTTAGTGTCCAGTAGCCTTCAAAATTTAACATGTTCATTATTTCTCCCAGAACTGTTCCTCTTGATTTTAACTGCTTATGTCAAAAGTGGACAGCATTTATCTAGTTGCTTAGGCTAAAAGTCCAAAACTTTTCTTTTGCCCTTCCACATAGCCATTTTGACAGCAACCTCGACACCACATCAGTCCCTGCACTCACCAGCCTCTCCACTTGCACCATTCTGGCCCAAGCTGTCACTGCTTCCTACCTACCTACACGGACCTCCCATCCTTACCACAACCCCTCTAATTTAGTTTCCTCCCACCCCACAGCCAGAAAGATCTTTTGCTCAATTCTCAATTATGAAGAATGCCAAACATTTATAAGACTGTACCATAACATACAGGTATAAAGTCCCTATGATGAATGGTATTGTTAATTTGTATCTAAAATGTACCAATAATTGTTTGTTTTTGTGGTAGCGGGGATGGAACTCATGACCTCAAGCTTTCCACACAGCTGCTGAGCTATATTCCCAGCCATAAATTAAAAACAACAACAACAACAACCCTGCACCAAATAACATAGGAAACAGTTTTTTTTACCTATCATCAGCTTAAAAAAGAAAAAATCAATTCATGACCAGTCTTGTTTCATCCACATTCTTAGCAAGTTCCCCAAATTTCATGTACTGTTTAAAAAATTTCAAAACCCTCAGTTAACTTTTCTTTTTTGTTGTTGTTGTTGTATAGGTTTTTTTTTTTTTTTTTTTCAGGACCAGGGATTGAACTCAGGCCCTTGCACTTGCCAGGCAAGCACTTATTCTACTGAGCTATCTCCCTGGCCCCCTCAGTTAACTTTTCCACAGATTTTGCACCACCAGATATCCTGGTTTATTTACTTCTTCCTCCTCAAAGGTAAATTCTGTGAGAATAAGGACTGTTTGCTTTACCTATTGCTCTATCATAAGCAGAGAAGGATGCCTGCACAATCAGTAAATGTCTTCAGTGAATGAGCTCTGGGAAGTAATCTCAGATTTTCAAGAGGTAAGCTGTCCAAGTCATGGTCTTCTTGCCAGATACAGGCCACAGCTAACTCTGGTCAGGAACATGTCTAATAGGTTAAGAGTTTCCCTGGCCACTTGAAAGACAATAGCTCTTATGTTGCCCCCTTTTTCCCAGAGAGATTTGTTTTAAAGTCATAATGTTATTCATAGCTACTCAAGCACATACATCATGGTCCTGCACCCTGCTAAGGGCTTATCAATTATCTCATTTAATATCATAGCAACTTATTTTACTGATGTGGCAGCTAAGCAACAGGTTAAGTGAGCTACTGATGGTTGTTAGGCTCCAAGGTTGTGAACCTAGGAGAGGAAGGGCCAGATACAACAGGATAAATAAGCCTCCAAAGGCAAAATTGGGAGTCCCGGGCTGCCTGTAGCTGTCTGTGCACCGAGGCTCCCAAACTTTTTGCCACTACAGTCCCTCAAACTCATCAGTTCCTCAAATCTCTACTTCAGGGCTGGGGAGATAGTTCAGCGGCTGAAGTGCCTGCCTGGCGAGTGCAAGGTCCTGAGTTCGATCCCCGGTACCAAAAAACAAAAAAATCAAATCTCTACTTCTCTCAGCTCCCCCAAATACCTGCTTCCATCTTTTCCCCTTGCAGATCTGAGCAGATCTAACTTTGGCACTCAAGTGAGAGATTGCTTTAGGGTAAGGGCAAAGGGAGTAGCTTCTTTTTCCTTGGGCAACATTTAACCCTCAACCTCAAATCCCTAGATTTAGAATGGGTCCTTAGTATGGCCCCATCTTGACCACAGGCCTCTGTCCCTGGCCCTTCTACGTGAGGGTGTCTAGCCAGGCATGAAGTCACAGCCTTTATGGAGCTCTGAGAGGGGCTGGATTAGCATGTTAATGAGAATGCAAATCAGTAACTAGGAAGAGGTGGGAGGGATGGCCAGGCGGGGGAAATCTGAAAACCTAAATAAAGGTAGGTGAAGAAACAGAACTAAGGAGGGTAGCTTCCCAGCTTCTTGGAAAGAGGAAATTGGGGGCCCTAACACTGGGAGGAAGTTTTTCTGCCCGGGGATCCAGGGGGTAAATGCAATGATCTGTGTCTCATGTGCCTGTCCTTCCTACAGGTTGGGCCTCACTGCCTTCCACCACCTTACCTGGCGAAGAGCTGGGGCCTTTGCCACTGTTGGCTGGGCATGGAGGGACGTTCCTCCAGTGGGCCTGGCTACTGTCACAAGCTCCTTCCTGGTTCCTAACTCAACTCTACCTCTCAGGGGAGACCTCGGTAGACTTCAGAAGCTCTCAGGTATTCTCTCTCAAAGTGTTTAGTTCCCAGGACTGGGAGGCATAGCTTGTTGCCTGGATAGAAACCAATGGAGCTAAGCTTTTGGCTAGCTTGTGAGACCTGGATGGGTCCAGGGTAGGTCTCAGCAGCTGTTTAAAATTGCAAATCTCTTTCCTGTGTCCCAACCTACCCCTCCTCCCCTTTGGGAAAGAATTTCAATTGCAAATTTATCTCTGCCTCAGTGCATCTCCCACTACTTCCCACAGCCACAAATTCCCCTCCCCCTTTCTTCTCAGGGCTTCTCCCATCACCCACCATTTATTACCAATCTTTAGCCGCAGCAGTTGTTTTCACAATTTTTCCCTCCTTCTATTCCTTCCATCGTCCCTTACTTTGCTCCTTGAACCCCATGTCCCTTTCTCTGTCTTTCCTGCCTTGAACTGGAGATGATGGAAACAGGCCTAAAAGCAATCTCTCAGCCATAGGCTATCATACTTGTTGACCCTCAGACTTAACTGCTACTGCTCTTTAGGTCCGGTTTTCCTCAAGGGCACTGTTCTCCCCTGGGACACATCTCAGGTATGAGTAAAGGGAGAGGACCTTGACATTCCTGTCTCTCAGAAGGAAGGGAGGGAAAAGAGGGCAGAGGGAGGGCTCACTGTCCCTCAGAGGCAGGGGACTTTCAAAAGGACCTGGGTAGATGCTGGGGCTGGGGGCCTCTGTGGAGGAGAGGGACTGGGGAACCAGCAGGCAGTGGCGGCAGTGTGATTAGAGCAGAGATTGATGTGAAGGGGCGCCACAGACGGCAGAGAGAGTCAATAAAACGAGAGGATCACATTAGAGGCGACAGAGAGAGCTTTAAATTACAAGGCTGCTGCCACTGAGGGGGATGGGAGGAGGGAGGCCTGGAGCCAAGGGAGGGCGGAGAGTTCTGAGGGTGTAGTCATCCTGAGATGGATCTGCCACCTCAAAATGGCCCTTGGTCTCCAGAGCTCCCTAGCTGCCCCTTCATCCTATCCTCCCTCTCAGGGCTTTATTCCCTCACAAGGGTGATAAGGAACAGGGGAGGGGGACACTGTGGATACACTTTTTTTTTTTTTTTTTTAATTGCTTTCCTTCCTTGACACCTGGATCTCTGGTTATTCCTCTGGAGGAGAAGGCAATGATGGAAGTGCTACTGTCAAGCCTAGTGGGAGTTAGGGCCTCACAAACATGCAACAAAATACAGACTCAGTGACTCAACTACAGAGGTGAGCAGAGATACAGTATTTAGACAAGAAGGCATCAGGGAATGAGCCAGAAGGCAACAAAATGTATACTGAGGGGATGTCCTCTTATGAGACAGAAACTAAAGGGCCTGGATGTGAAGTTGCAGAAGCAGATGGAAAGCCAAAGAGACTGGCTCTAAGACCCAGCAAGACAGCAGACACTAGGTGACACTTGAAAGGGAGAATGACTGGAGCCCAGGGGCAAGGGCAAAGGAAGGACTAAAAATGAGAGAACATGGCCCTCCCAAGTGAGAAGTCAGGGTGTGGCTTGGGCTGGCTATAGAACCCAGATAAAGCAGACCAGGGGGGCTAACTCAGGAGCACCCAGTAAGACCACACTCCCCCCTGGGCACAACCCCCTATTAGCTCTGGCAGGCCAGGCCAGAAAAACACTACTGCCCTCCAGTGTTCACCAAAGGAAATTATCAAAAAGAGGGCTGACCACACACAGGGCTGGTTTTCTCCTCACCAATTTCCTTCCAAAAAATTGTAAGGCAAAATGTGCCTCTTTCCTTTTCTCCAAACCCAAGTATAGGGAAAAAGTTTTTTGTTTTGTTTTTTTGAGACAAAATCTCACTACATAGTTCATGCTGGCCTTGAATACACTATAGCCCAGACTGGCCTGGAACTCATGGAAGTCCTTCAGCCTCAGCCTCCTGAGTGCTGGGATCATAGGCATGTGCCACTATACTCAGCATAAGGCAGTAAGTTTTGTACTGCTGTTTCCACATTCACCCCCACCCCCCTATTTTTGGTTTAACCTGTTGCTTTCAAGAGGAGACCACTATGGAGAAAAAGGAAAAGGAAACAAGAAAGAACCTGGGCCTCTATTTAAGGGGGATTACTAGTGTAAACAGCAAATAAACTAAGCAGTTGAGCTTCCTTCCTTCTGTGGTTCTGGGAAATCAAATCCAGGGCCTTGTACATTCTAGGCAAATGTTCTGTTGCTGGGCTATGCCCCTAGTCCCTTAAGATGCCCCTTCCCGTAGTGCTGGCAATTGAACCTACAATTTTAGTGTATGTGCTGCCGAAGCAAGCACGCAGTTGAACCTACAGCCTAGTGAATAATAGGCAAGACTCTACCACTGAGCTACATACATCTCCAGCCCCTTGCCCTCCACCCACCCATACTGGGGATTGAACCCAGATCCACTGCACTGAGCCATCCCCCTCCTTTTGAAACAGGACTTCATAAATCACTAAATTGCCCAATCTGTGCTCCACCTTGTGATCCTCCTGACAGCCTCCCAGAATGTTGGGATTTTAGGAATGTGACACCATGTCCACCTCCCGGCCCTTTTTGTTTTACCTTGACAGGATTTTTGTTCAATTGTTTGGGCTTGGCTCTAATTTGTTGATCCTCTGGCCTCATCCTCTAGAGCTGCTGGAATCAGCCACTCTGCCTGGCAACTGAACTTTATTTCTTACAGTAGTAGAAGAACATGGGCTTTGGATCCATGCAGACTCAGGTTCCCTCCAGGCTCCACCACTCTTAAAGGTTACAATGAAAAGACAGCTTGTTTATCTGGGAAAACAGGAATAATGATACTGTCCTCCACTTTTAGAGACCAGAGTAGGGCATGCGTTAAAGTGCAGACATCAATAAGATAAATTTTTTTTTTTTTTTTTTTTCCTCTTCCCCTGGAGCACAGCAAGTTTTAATCATGTATTTATTTATACATGGTGCAGTCTCTTTCTATACAGCTGGGACTCGTACTGATCTTCCTGTCTCAGCCTCCCCAGCACTGGGATTACAGGTGTGTGCTACCACACCTGATTTTGGTGGCTGGCACTTAGCATGTGGTTCCAGGGATTGAACCCAGGTCCTTGTGCTTGGCAAGCAGGCACTTAGACCACTTACCTGTCTTCCCAGCCCCTGTTGATGGCTCATCCTCTGATCCCTCCTTTTCTTTTCTTTTCTTTCTTTTTTTTGGCGGAACCGGGGATTGAACTCAGGCCCTTGTGCTTGCCAGGGAAGCACGTATTCCACTGAGCCATCTCCCCGGCCCCCTTCTTTTTTTTTAAACAAGGTCTGGCTATGTAGTTCAGGCTGTCCTTGAACTCACTGTGTAGTGCACACACACGCACACACACACACATGCGCCTCTCCCTGCATTTGAAGCTATCATTTCTTTCTCTTTTTTTTTTTTTTTTTGTATTTAGTACAAGGTCTACAGGGTCTCACTACACATATTGGACTCTTTATCTCCTGTTTTCAGCCTTCCAAGAGCTGGGATTACAGGTGTGCACCACCACACCCAGTCTCAATCCAGTCTCAGCATGCCCCAGGGGCGGGGTGAGCACAGTACAAGGGGATCGAACCCCAGTTCCTGCGTCTGCCTAAGCAGGCACTTTAATCCGCTGAGCTATCTGGCCAGCCCTTTTCTTTTTTTTAAATTTATTTATTTATTTATGAGTGTGTGTGTGTGTGTGTGTGTGTATGTATGGCCAGCTCAGCCCACCAGGGGGCGTGGCTGGCTGGCATGTGGTGCTGAGGGATTGAACCGCGGTCCCTGTGCTTTGCCAACTTTGTTCTAAGTAGGTGCTTTAGACCACTGAGCCATCTCACCAGCCCAGGCCAGCCCTTTTCCTTTTTCTTTTTTTTTTTTTTTCCTGAGACAGGAGCTCACTAATATAGCCCTGGCTACCTCTGAACTTACTATGTAGTTAAGCACCCCTGAGTTTACTGTAGTCCAGGGTGGCTTTGAACAGGTGATCATTTTGCCTCAGCCAGGGATTACAGGCACAAGTGCTAGCATACTCAGCTTTGAATCTTACCTTTTATATTTAAAAGAAAGGTGAAAACATAGCAATCCTATTTCTCCATTTCAATTTTACTATCTCTTCTGCACCTTTCTACCCCATCAGTCATAAATATTATATTCAGGGGCTGGAGAGATGGCTCAGTGGTCTAGGGCACCTACTTAGAACAAGCTTAGCAAAAGCATCAGGGACCGCGGTTCGATCCCCCGGCACCACATGCCAGCCAGCCCTGCCCCCTGGTGGGACGAGCTGGCCACACAGTCTCTCTCTCTCTCTCTCTCTCTCAAATAAATAAATAAATAAATAAATAAATATTATATTCAGGGAATGCTTACTTCACAAAAGCTAAGTTTTGTGTGTGTGGGGAATGAGTATTGTAGGAAATAAAATAGAGAAGCAGAAAAAATGTCACAGAAGGTAAAGGAAAGGGCAGTTAAGGTAAAGAAAAGAAGGGAGGGAGAGGGGGGGCAGAGGCAGGGAAATGAGGGCACAAAGCTAGATCTTGATGTACATATAAAACCACTGGTCTCTTCCAGGCCCACAGCTCTGGCACTAGGTTGTGAAGGTAAACTGATCCCAGGGAGAGCAGAGGCAGCAAGAAGGGGGTCTGAAACCTTGCAAGATGCATAAAGTGGGCATGAGGAAGTTGGGCAAAACGTGAGGGAAAAGCAGGAGGCTCAAAGCTGAGTAGACAGGAGGGAAGGCAGCTGTGGGCTGACACTATGTTGAGCCACAAGTGCATGAACTGTTGGATAGTGCTGCAGTGTCCGCTGCTGGCAGGGGTGAGTCCAAGGGGGGAGCCCAGGCAGCTCCCTCCCTGGATGACTCAGAAAGGGTCAGATGTTTACGACAGCGGTGTGGAGCTGTTTGGTGTCATAGTGCATATTCTGTGCACCTAAGAGGGGCTCCTATCCTTCATGCCTCAGGCTCAGTTCACTGCAGGCAGCCAGCTGAGCACCTTCTTTAGTGTGAGCACTGGGGCTTGAGGGGCAGCCCCGCATGCCCTTAAATTCAGACACAGGATTCCATCTGGCACTGGAGACCTCTGTGGAAGATGATGATCTTCTTTTTTTTTTTTTT
>NW_004524852.1:2119505-2122254 GCF_000260255.1 Octodon degus
TCTCAGCTTCCCCAGTGCTGACTCTAGAAGACTTTTAAAGCCTCCTTGTTGGGGCTGGTGAGATAGCTCAGCAGTCTAAAGCAGGCAGGCAGAGGGGACCAGGGTTCAATCCCTGGCACCACATGCCATACTAGCCCCACCCTCAGGGCAGGCTGAGCTGGCAAAAAAACAAAAACAAAAACAAAAAATCCTCCTTGTTGTATGGCATGACAGTGTTGTTTCCCTAGACCAAGAATCAGACATTTTTCTCAAAAGTCTTGGTTTGCTTTAAAGGCAAGAGGTATTTTAAGAATAAAATCTGGGTGCAATGACAGCTTATTGCTGCTGGGTTGGTGATTGCTTCTTGGCCGCTCTAGTGAACAGGGCTAGGAATTATACATATGCATATATGTATATCAGTATAAACATACATATGTATGAAATGTACACACGTATACCTCACGATTACATATTGATCCTTTTAATTCATATTCAGCACTCTAAAGCTTTTAATATAACTGTTTCTAATATTTTTTTAAAATTAATTTATTTATTTGTGTGTGTGTGTATGTGGTCAGCTCAGCCCACCAGGGGGCGGGGCTGGCTGGCATGTGGTGCTGGGGGATTGAACCGCGGTCCCTGTGCTTTGCTTGGCTTGTTCTAAGTAGGTGCTTTAGACCACTGAGCCATCTCACCAGCCCCGATGATCTTCTTGAGTGTGGAAGGAATCCCAGACAGCTCTGCTATAGTTATCTGAAAGGGTACCATTGCAAAAGGACTGTGAAGTCTTGCTGGTTCTTTGATATGACCCTATGTGATGTAATGAGTCAATTAAATACTACTACAACAAGAACTACTAGCCACTGAGCATCCTTAATCTGGAAGCCTAAAATCTGAAATGTAGAGTTGGGTGTAACTCAGTAGTATAGCGCCTGTCTTGCATGTGTAAGGCACCGAGTCTGATTCCTAGCACTACAAATGAACCAAAAATCCACAATGCTCTAAAATCAGAAACTTTGTGTTTGGAGGAGTGGTACAAAGGATGAAGTCCAGGCCTTCATATGAGCTGTATCCCTAGCCTTTACATTTTTTTTTTTTTTTTTAAAATGCCTGGCAAGTGCAAGGGCCTGAGTTCAACCCCCAGTTCTGCCTAAATTTTATTTATTTATTTTTTTGAGATAGGGTACCAATAAATCACTACATTGCCTGGGCTGGCTGTAACGTGGCAATACTCCTGCCTTGATGGGAACCACAAAGGCATAATAGCTAGTTTTACATATTTCCCTAGGAGATGAACACAGGCTTGGGATTATTCTAAGATTTCCCATATCCCTTTAGGGGTGGACTCTTGGGTAAATGCAGGCAGGCCCATAGGACTGTGGTTCGATTCCCAGCTCCAGAATCTGTACCAGACCTGCCCCAAAGGCAGGCTGAAGTAGCCAAAAAAACCAACCAACCAACCAACCAACCAATCAAAAAAATGCTCCTTGTCCATTAGGGTTGGACTGTCCTCTCCCACCTGCTAAGTTTAAGACCACTAAGACTAAAGACACTGACCGGGGATGTGTCTCAGTAGCACAAGGGACTGCCTGGCAAGTGCAAGGTCCTGAGTTTGATTTCCAGTACAAAAAAAACAAAACAGGGCCGGCCAAATAGCTCAGCAGATTAAAGCACCTGCAAGCAGGTGCAGAAACTGGGGGTTCAATCCCCAGGCCTGCTGTGCCAGCCCCACCCTTGGGGCACACTGAGATGGTGAATGAAACTGGGTGTGGTGGTGCGCCTGTAATCCCAGCTCTTGGGAGGCTGTAAACAGACAGATCACTATGAGTCTGATCTAGTACTGAGACCCTGAACACCCTGTAGACCTTTCCTAAAATAGAAAAAACAAAGCAAAGACTAAGGATTCTTCAGGGCAAGATCCTCAGTAGTTTAAAATCACCACTGCCCTTGAAATCATTTCATTCTCTCTCAGATTACTGTGTGCACTCAATAAAAAAAGGCTAGCTCACGTTTCATTGTCTGCCCATCCTGAGGCACTGACCTCCCAGCCCTGCTTTTATGAATTAACAAATGTTTCAGTTTTTTCTTCATCCTTTGATGTACCCATCATATAGGCATTAGGAGATCTTGGCCAGGTCCCCAGTACTGCCTCAGCCTCCAAGACTGCTGGGATTATAGTCATTTGCCATCACACCTGGCCAAAACCTGAAACTTCTTGAGCACCAACATGCCAATACTATAAGGGGCCGGGGAGATAGCTTAGTAGAATAAGCGCTTGCCTGGCAAGCACAAGGGCCTGAGTTCCAATTCCCAGTTCTGCCAAAAAAAAAAAAAAGTGCCAATATTATAAGTGCTAAATTCCACACCTGGCCTCACGTGAGGAGTCAGACAAAAGAGGTAATAAAAATACTGTGTAAAATTATCTACAGGCTATATGTATAAGTTATATAGTTTTTGTTTGTTTGTTTTTGTGGAACTGGGCATTGAACTCAGGCCCTTCTGCTTGCCAAGGAAGTGCTTATTGCACTGAGCCATCTCCCCAGCCCTATATAAGTTATATAGTAAACATAAATGAATTTTGCATTTAGAATTGGGCCCCCTCCTGAAGATACCTTGATGTAAAATTCCAAAATTTAAAAAATTTGCATACCAAATGTGGTGGTGCACATCTACTGTATAATCCCAAGGAGAGCCAAAACTGGAACTTGGCAGCCTAAACACAGCACCTCTGCTCTTGGGTTAACTTGTAAGCTTCTGAACTGCTGATATA
>NW_004524852.1:2122374-2190752 GCF_000260255.1 Octodon degus
GGTCCCTGTGCTTTGCTCAGCTTAGCTTGTTCTAAGTAGGTGCTTTAGACCACTGAGCCATCTCACCAGCCCCATGCTGGTATATATTTTGAACGTGACCTCTGAGTGTTACTCTGCCCTTATATGTGTCCCCTTAAGCATACGTGTAGTCATGCTTTTCTCTGAGCTTGAATGTCTAGATGGCTATTGGTAGTATATTTAGTATAAAAAGGGCCACTAAACCAGGTGTTGTGGTGCATGCTTATAATCCCAGCACCTGGTAGCCTAGGCAAGAAAATTGTTTTGGGTTCAAGGCCAGCCTTAACTACATGGTGAGACCTTGTCTCAAATAACAAAACAGGGCCGCAGAGATAGCTCAGTGGTCTAAGTGCCTGCCTAGGCAAGTGCAAGGACTCAGGTTCAATCCCTGGTACTACGTGCTGTGCCGGCCCTGCCCCAGGTGCGCTGAGCTGGCCACCAATACTAGGAGTGGTGGCATACGCCTGTAACCCCAGTGCTGGGGAGGCTGAAACAGGAGGATTACTACGAGTCCAAGCTGCATAGTGAGACCCTGTACCAAATACATAAAATAAAACAAAAAATGGGCCAGAACAGGATTACTGCTTTGTGCAGCTCCTGGGGGTACCACTCACTGTTGAGGCAGGGCTAGTGGCCATTCTGTGAGTGTTGGAGTGGTGGTGGTCAGCTTGCTGATGATACTGAATCTACATTTATGTATCCATATTAACATATTACCTTCATCACAAAGAGCAAATGCTTAGTATGTTGAAGGCCCTGGGTTCAAGCTCCAGCACTAAAACAAAAGAAATAGCAAACCCTACACCCTTTAACATCAGATCTGGAATCAGATACTAGTTCTAGTCTTAATATGTAAATGATTTCAGCTGAATTGCTTAATACTTCAATTAAGTTTCTTTATACAGAAAGTGGAAACTCATACCTCATGGAGTTGTGTCTATTGAGATGATCATTATTTTTTTTTTGGTGGAACCTGGGATTGAACTCAGGCCCTTGTGCTTGCCAGGGAAGCGCTTATTCCTCTGAACCATCTCCCCGGCCCCAAGATGATCATTATTGAAACTGGCACTTTTGATGTGATCAATAAATGGAAATGATAATTATTCACATGCCTACTTCCTGAGTTGGGGGATACACGTGTTTATAGCCCTTTGTGTGCTGGGGATATGTGTGAGCTGATGGCTGTTCAGGCACCTCTCAGGGGTAGTTTAAGTGCTTGCTCTTGCTGGAGGCCAGTTCCCCCAGGCCCTCTGGCCACACCTGCGTGGACCCTGAGCTTTCCTTTTAGTATGCTCTCCAGCTCTCCTGTGTGTTGCTGTGTGCAGTCTGTTTGGTGGCCGGCTGGCACGGGCGTGTTTGGGGTGGTGGTAATTACTGGGATGGCCCGGCCCTAATGAGTGTGATCTCGTTACACTCTCACTGCCTCTAATGGAGCTAACCTCATTTCACAGCCATTAGAGATGGAGATGAGGCCCCGCCCATGGGTCCCACCAGCTGCAGCTTTGGCAGCCTGGGCTGCATTCTTTCCCTCTGGCTCGCCATTGCTCTGTTCCACCTCTCCTCCGACCTTTCTCCACTCCTTCCTCCAGGTTTCCCTCTCCTGGTCCCCATTGTTCTTTTCTCCATCCGTCTTTCCTTCTCCCTTCAGTTTCTTCATTCCTGGCTTCCTTTCCCCACACTCAGGGCTCACCTGGATTTGTCCTCCACATTTCCAATTCTCCTTCTTTGCCACTTGCCCCCCTCTTCACCGCGATTCTTTCCCTCCCCCACACTGCCCTGTCTGGCCAAAGGACAAATCTCAAGGGGAAACCAGCAAAGACAAACAAGGAGCAGTGACTTCATTATCATCATTAATTTGCCACTTCAGTTCCTCCCACAAGGGTCAAAGCCAGCACTGCTTGAACTCAGGACTAACATGGAGGCTGAGGCCACAGCCAGGCTTTGCAGGACCACTGTGCTATCACATCACTTCCCACTCCGGCGGCTTTATTTCTCTGTGAGCGTGCGCAGTGTGTGTGTATGTGTGTGTGTGTGTGTGTGTGTTAGACCTCTGGCTTTCTCTCTAAATTCTAGTCCTCACAGCCTCCTACCCTCTTTCCTTTTTCATTTAAATTGTGGACATTTCTCCCTACATCTTTTTTTTTTTTTTTTTAGTAGGGTCTCAGTATGTATTCTGGACTGGTCTTGAACTCACTACCTATGTAGCCCCACATTGGGCTTTAATTTGCAGCAATACTCCTCCCTCAGCTTCCCAAGTGCTGGCCTTAAAGGCACACACCACGCTGGCTCTGTCCCTCCATCTCTGTCACATGCACTATTTCTCCCTGCCCAGTCTCTACTGAATCCCGTTCTTGTCCTTCCATGCTCTTCTCTCTTTCTAACCTCCACTGCACTTTTTTCCTTAAAGCACCAGGATGTATCTCTAGGTTTTTGGAAGCCATGTGGTCTGAAGCAGCCAGAGATGGAAAAAAATGGCTTCTGCAGCCTCGACTGACCGGTAATACTGATCATGGGATGGAGACAACAGTGAAGGACGCAGCAACCCCAAAGCCCAAGTACAGAGAAGGGGGCAAAACGTTGAGACTTACATCCAACATTCAAGAAAATGGAACGGAAGACAGAGGCAGGGTGTCTTGGGCTTTCGTTACTGATAAAAACAGACAAAAGATGGGAGGGGAGGGTGGGGGGTAGAAATGGCATTTACTCCATCAGTTCCTCCAGGGAGATGCAATCTAACACTCTGGTCCCACCCTCTGGCCTCCTTCACTGAGAAGCCAAATGACTGGCAATTGACTCTTGACCTTTAGCTAAAGCCCAGCCCCAAAGGGAACAGCCCTGGGCAGTTAGCTGTGACTGGGGAAAATGTCTACACATGAAGTAAAGATTTCTGGACCGCACCCACCCCTGCCCACTGACTGCAGTTCAATGTGCCACAGACCACAGAAGACCAGACCCTACATGTACACACTCTTCTCTCTGCAGTGGGCTCTTGCACACCCAATTGTATCCTCCTAATTGCACAAATCCCAATGCCTATACATTCTAGTGGCACAGCTGTCTTGGTGGGATTTAGAAAAAGATGTCTTTTTCCAGGTATATACAGTCCCCATATCACTGGTTTAACATGGCCACAGAAGCACAGGATTTTACCGCACTGCACTTTACCGCTGGAACTTTTACCCCATCTCATCAGCCTGGGCTGAAGAGGGACAGACAGACAGTTCCCTGGGGCTTGCAACACAGGGCAAGGGGCTCTGGAAAGTGGGTGGTGGGATGACTGAGCTTAGCGTGAGTAGCCCCGAGAAGAAAGATGGAAAAATCAATGAAATTAGTTTCTAACGGTGAGGTAAAGGACCGCGGTGTCGACAGCCTGTCGCCTGCTGCAAAATATGAGCTGCCTGAGCCTGTGGCAAAGACTGACGGTGCATACAGCCACCACTGTCCTTCCGTTAGGCTCTCACCCTCCAGCCTCTTCCCTGCACACTGGCCCTTCTTATTACAGTCAGATTCTCCTCTGATGCTCTCAGTCCACTCTCACCTGTCTTTTTCCCCTGGATTTCTAAACTCATTCAGGATCTTTTTGCTTTTTATTGCAGAACAGGATAGGCCAGAGGTGGGGAGCCTACAGTATGCATGCCACAAGCAGGCTGTATCACTGAAAGCTCTATAAGGTTCACCATCACTGGCATAGGATACAGTCACTGATTTGATTTGTTAGACATTATTTTCTCTATAGCTTTTATGTATTTAGACCCTTTTCTTTCTGTAGATATTGCCCTGAGAGTTGTAGTAAGCTCGGTATTGTTTCTCTCTCCCTCTTCTTCATGCTTCTAGATTTTTTTTGACAAGGGCAGTGAGAATTGGGTGGTGGCGCACACCTGTAGCCTTAATCCCAGCACTCTTGGAGACTGAAGCAACAGGACTGCAGGTTCAAGCCTAGCCTGAGCAATTTGGTGACTTAGTGAGACTGTGTGTGTGAGACAGACAGAGAGAGAGAGACAGAGACAGAGACAGAGACAGAGAAAGAGAGACAGAAAGAGAGAAAAACAGATTCAATTATAGCTGCATGATTAGGAATAGGGTGGGGATACCACTTTCAATTCAAATTGTCTACTCTCTTTGGAATGACTCAACTTTTCCGGAAACCGCCTCTCTTTTCTGTCCTCCACATCTTCCTCCTAGGACTGCTCATTCATGGTTTCTTTCCATTATCTCTACATGGTCTTTCCCACTTAGCCCTGAGAGTCAGTCCTGGTTGTTCCCAAGTGTGTCCCTGACTCAAAGAAAGTCTTTCTCTTCTGTCTCAGGCCTCACTATCATGACAGGATAACGTCCTTCCAGCCCTTCTCTTCAGTTTCTGTTGGCATTTGTTCAGTAGATATTTGTTAAGTCTGTTCTGTATGACAGATACTCTGTTGGAGCTAGAAAACCATTAAAAACTAGGTGGGTATGAGTATGCCTGCCTATAAAGCTAGCACCCTGGGAGGCTAAGTCAGGGATCTCAAGTTTGAGCCCAGCCCAGACATAGCAACTTAGTAAAATCCATATACATACATACATTTTTAAAAAAGGATAGGGATGTAATTCAATGTGAAGGCCCTGGGTAAAAAGAAACTAGACAGATGCAGCCCTGCTCAGGTGACTGTTGTGATTCACAGCTGAAGGCTTATTAGTCTCCACCAAAAGAATCTTTTCCTTTCTTCTACAGCCAAATTCCACCGTGCCCCCTGGCATTTCAGAACCCTCCCCTTTCTCTGTCTCTGAGCATCAGTTTACATTCCACCATAGCTCTGACACTTTCTCTTCTGCATTTCCAGCTTTCACCTCCATTCTTAAGCCCAAAACCAGTTTCATCTTACATTTCATCTCCTGCTCACAAAGCCTTTCTGCTTTCCCAGTCTGTAACTGCCATTTCCAGTTTCCTTCCATCTCTGCTTGCCTTTCAGCCTACCATTCAACCCCAATGCCTCTTTATCCCTAGGTCCTTTACTCTTGCTCATGTCAGGCTCTAGCAAACATCAGGGACTCATAAACAAGGGTGGCTTCTGACAACTGTTCTTGGCTTGAACAGGGAAGGCAGGTCAAGCTACTAGGCTAGGAATCCTACAGACTGACTCAGCCTGGCCTCAGTCCCCTAGGTGATACAGCTCCCCAGCAAAGCAGCAAGTTGTTCCTGTTGGGGTCTCAAGGTAACACCAGCTGCCTCTGACATCATGGGAGGGAGGAACCCTGTCAGGTTGCCAAGGCAACACCAGCAATTTATGACATCAGACGCTTGAGGTCTTTGGTTCTCAGGGGGCCAGGAAGATTCAAGTTCCTGTCATTACAAGTCAATGGTAATTCTACTTTTTCATCTCTGACTGTGTTCTGGCTTGGGAATGAAATGCAAAGGCCTTTGGAAGGACAGCGATAAAGCTACTGGAATGAATGTTGGGAGGATTGTTTTCTCCTCTCTTCACCAGATATCACTGTACTTTCTTTCCCTCTCATGGGCATCTTTTTGGAGGCCCAGTGGTATTTTTGCTGTGCCTTTTCCCCCAAAATCATCCACTTCCCTGTAGTGCTCTCTCTGCATCAGTTAGGCTTCTTTCTCACCCGTCCTCCTCAGCATCCTCCTCACAGAGGCATTTGTTTCCTTTGATACCTCGTCTCGTTTTCCCCCTACCAAGCTCTGTGAGGCTCTGATCTGCTTCAGCACTCCTGCCTTTGCTATCCCTTTACCTTCTTTGTACCATACTCTTCCTACCTCATTCGTCAAGCCCTCCCTTCCCCCATTTTACATTGTATTCATTTCATATTGCTTTTTTGTTGACTGCCTCTTTAGCAATATTTTATCATTTCTCTTCTTCTGTATAGCTATTAACTTGTATTCATTTCATTCTCTCACTTTTTCATTAATCACCCCTTCCTTCATCCCCTTCCCCCCATTCTGCATAGCTTTTCTTCCCTTCCTCTGGGCGTCCCTCATGCCATACATTTCTCTTCTACATGTGTTTATTGTACCCATCTTCCCCTTCCCTTCTGTAATTCTGTCTACTTCTGAAATCTATCATGTTACACTTATGCACCTCTTTTTTTCCTTCCAACCTCTGAGGTCTAGAAAAAAACAATGATGGACTCAAAACCAAGGATGAAAACCAAGATCCTTTATCTACCTTTACATTTACTTAGGCTGAATAAGCCTGACCCCTTGAAGGCAGCTACTCTCACAATAATAAAAAGTGCCTCATAAAGAATGATGCTGAATCCAAATATGATAATAGCAAGGGCCCAGGAGGAAGATGAACTGAAAAATGAAGAAAACAGCCACTGATATCTAGGATGAACTGAAAGATGGTGGCAACCAGGCAGGATGGAGCGTAGAGTCCTAGAAAATGTCCCCTTACAAAATCAAAGTTGACAGTTCACTGACATAATGGCACTGATTGATGAAGGGGTTATATGCCCCTGGAAACCCATTAAATTGATTTCTTGGCCTGTTTATATGCCTTCATAAACCATAACCCCACCTCTCCTAGCTGCTTGTATATGGAGGGTTAAATCACTGGGTAAAAGAGTAAGGGATAAGAGGAACTTTGGATGACCAAGGAGAAAAGGTAAGAAGGCAGATTATGGGAACAAAGGTGGTGAATAAGCAAGGAAGATATCACAGGATACAGGAATAGAAAAAGAAAAAGTGAAATTAAATGGGAAAACGAAAAAATACAAAATGGTAAATTGAGGAGAGAGAGGAAAATTAAGTCAGCGGCAAGAGATTGGTGAAAGCTCCCAGAAGGGCACATGACACAAACCAGAAAGTGAGGTCTCGATGGGAGAGACAGACACATGACAAAATGGGACAGTCAACAATGTTAAGGAAGTCCCAATCCTCCCTAGCGAAGGTGGGAGAGGAGGCTGGCCTGTTGGTGCTGAAAAGACACTGACTAGTGGCTACCATAATAATCATGGCTCATAAGCGAACTACTAAGCATAGAAAGACCAGCGATATCTGGACCGACCCTGAAGGAGAGGGCATGGAGTCCTACACAGCCAAACAGTCAGCCAAGGCGTGACACACAGTGACAGGGACACACGGGGAAAAGATCATTCGGATGGGAAGGTTCACAGCATAGGCAGTGACACACAAACTGGAGATGGATGGGGTAAGGGGAAGAGGTGAAGAATGGCAACACCAACCAGGGCATATGGACAGAGATCAGCTAGGCTACAGGCACGGCGAGAAGCGTGGTACAGTGCTCAAAAATGATAGGACTACTCATATAGAGAGGGGCAGCCTAGCCATGGCAGGGGGGAGGGGGGACGGGACGGGTACAAATAAGCTTCACCTTGAACGGGGCTTCCTCTCACCTTACTCACACCTTTTCAAAAAAAAAAAAAAAAAAAAAAAAGCAGCTCAACTTCAGGTAGAAAGAGGGTATCCATGTCCCTCCGCCCCGCACCCCAGCGCACTAGCCCATCCATCAGTCCTCCGGCCTCCCTTCCTCCCCCATCCCGCAGCCCGCGGGGGGCCGCCGCCACTCTGGCCGCTCCGGGCTGACAGCTCCCGAGCCCTAGCACTCACCCGGCCTCCCCTTCCCTCCGGGAACCCCGCGCCCGGCACGGCTCGGCGCGGCCCGTCCAAGCTCCGCTACCTTCCGTCCGTCCGTCCGTCTGCGGGCCCGCCTTTCCGTCCCCGTCCTCCTCAGTCCCCATCCCCGCCTGCATGCCTCTCCCCCACACCCGCCCCCCTCTCTAGGGCTGTCCGTCTGTCTGTCCGTGTCCCCTCCCCCAGCCTCTTCCCGTCCCTCTCCGTCCCCTCCAGCGGCAGTATCCGAGCGCTTCCTCTCCCCTCGGTCTCGAGCTCCCAAAGACCAAGGAAGGGAAGAAGAGTGAGAGGGAGAGGGGAAAAAAAAAAACAACCCAGCAGCATCGGAAATCGATGCACTTACACCTCAGCTGGAAGCAGGGACGGGAGTCGAACCGCGGCCGCCGAGCAGCGCGAGGCGGGGAGGGGAGGGGGCGGCTCTTGGAAGGGACTTCTCCGATGTGTTGATTCCTTCCCCCCCTCCACCTCCCTCCCTCCAGCACTCGCTCCGGGGCGTCGGGGACGGAGATGGAAAAAATAAATAAATAAATTCACGGCGGTGAGGGAAGCTAAGGAAAATAATCAATGCTATTTGGCTGCGGCTGAAGTGTTTTCCCGGCTTCGTGAGGGGGTTTCCATTGATTCACCCTGGGCACTCGCTCGCTCCCTGCCTCCTCCGCCTCCTCCTCCTCGCCCTCCTCCTTCTCCTCCTCCTCCTCCTCCTCGCCCTCACTCCTCCGCCTCATTCACTGGCTGGAGCCGAAGCGTCCCACACAATGGAATAATCAATACCCAGGCGCCCGGGGCGGCCCCACTGAGCAGGTGCAGCGGCCCGCCCGTCGCGGTGCATGCCGGGAGTTGTAGTCTGCTCGCCTCCACCCTTCGTGTGGCCCTCAGCGCTGGAACACCAGAGGCAACCACTCAGGTCTCGTGGTGCTCGCTGGCTAGCCCACCCCGCCGCCTCCTTGACTGTGGTGTAGCCCTACTCGGTGCCTGCAAGGAAGGCAGGTTCCTTTACTCTTGATGTTTCCCTCTTCCTCCTGTCTATAGAAACCATACATGTTTTGTTGTTTTAAATCAGCTATACCACACGCTCTGGCTTCTGCCAACTTCCTAGAGATGGTTGGGGTCCGTTTCTCTTTTTTTTCCCCGTTTCTCTTTTTCTCCCTTCGTCCCTTATGTATGCCACCTCCCTTCCGACTGGGTAATAGATCCTTCTCTTGCACAGCAATCTCGGAAAGCTTCTGTGTCCTCCACTTGGTCACATAGTTCTCTGAGTTCTGTAGGAGGAGGGGAGGTTCTGGCTCCTGCTCTTCAGTTTATCAGCTCAGAAATGCTATATATTGGGGCTAGAGAGATGACTCAGTGGTCTAAAGCCCTTACTTGGAACAAGCTTGGCTAAAGCACAGGGCCCGCGGTTCGATCCCCCAGCACCACATGCCAGCCAGCCCCGCCTCCTGGTGGGCTGAGCTGGCCACACACACACACACACACAACAAATAAATGTAAAAAAAAAAAAAATTAAAAAAAGAAATGCTATATATTTCAATAATAATTTTTAAGATTTATTGAGTTCACAGATAGTTCCAAGCACTTTTACGTATGTAACACGGAATATTACATACACTAGTAATCCTCAAAACCCCATGAGGCAGATATTATTAGTCCCATTTTACAGCTGAGGAAACCAAGGCACAAATAACTAGCCTGTGGTCACCTGGCCAATAGTGATGGTGCCCCTCCAGTGTTCACAGTACCTGCTAAGGCCTACTTTTCTAATGGCCTCACCAAATTCACAGAGGGAGTTGGAAGAGAGGAGAAACTAACATTTTTGAGTTTCTACTGTATAATCTGATACCTGTAAGATAGTCCTTATTTTACCAATGACAAAGCAGTTTCAGGGAGGTTGTACAGTTTAACCAAGGCCAAGCATTGGGAAAGTGAAGTATGTCAGTCTCTGTTATAGTTTTTCTGTTCCAATAAGCTATTGCTCCTGCCCTTACTGGATTGGACCTTACATAAAGGGAAAACATTAGGCGTTCTTCTTGGCCAACATCAATTCCCAGCACACACACAAAAATAATATTGGCCAACAAATTGAAAAGCAAAATGGATGAAAATCAGGCCATGAGAAGGGTTAGGGACTGTGGTCCATTCTCTCCCTGTTGGCAGGTGCTTGGCAAGGGGTTGGGGGACAGATACATCTAAGGAATCCAAAGTTCAGGATGTCACAAGTGACCTTCCTACCCTACTTCCTACCCTACCTCCTACCAGTTGTTTCCAGAAGTATAATGAGGAGGGGGCAGGTGTAGAAAACCTGGCACTTCTCATTCATCATAGAAGCAAGCTTAGGAGTTGACGGTATTGTCACCTAGAGGGTCAAAGTTAAGGTCTACAGATCATGGTTCTCTGAGGCGAGAAGAGGAAGAAGCTCTGAAGGCAGTCAAGAGGGTCACCTCTGTGTTTTACTCTCCTGACAAAATCTACTCAGGAAATGCTGAACACTGACACACTCAGTCTGGTACCCATTCAAGACCTTTTCCAACCTGTCCCTAAACTGCATTTGTAAATTCATCTCTACTTACATACTGGCCTGGTGTTCTTATTTCTGGGCCTTTGCTCCTGTCTGGTGTTGAAACCCTACGAGGTTTGCTTCCCATTCAAAGTATCCATTTGTCTTGCGACAGAAAGTTTCTTACTCCAAAATATTCATATCAGGATGTATTAGATCTGCTCTAAAGCTCCAGAGTAGCTAAAGTTGACCTAATCTCTACTCTCACACAGTACTCTGTCTGCCACCATAGTATGCACTGGCCATGGTCTCCAGTGAGTGACTTGTGATTGAAGCTGTACCTCAGCTCTTTGCACCCAGCGGGCCCCACCATGCTACAACCCCAGGTCAGCTTTAGGTAGAGTCCGGTTTGTACTAATTGCAGCTTACTGGTCACCATAGCGACGGGTGGGGTGAACCTGCTAGCTTCCGTTGGAACTACATCTCCCATCATGCACCAGACCCCAGGGTGTCGGGGCTCAGCCTGAACTCCAAGACCCGGCTGACCTCGCGCTGCAGGAGGGATAGGGGATAGAAGCAGAACGCGATGGTAAGCCTTCACTTCCTTGTCCACCTCGAGGGTCGCGGCCGCCTATAACTTAACAGGCCTCTCTGGCCCCAGCCTGCCCTCGGCACCGCTGCCAAGGGCCTAATATGGCCGCTGGTGCTGGGACTGTCCGCACGCAGCGGGTTGAGGTCCGGGGCTAGGGCTTGCTCCCGGCATTCCTCGCGAGTGTGTGGCATGGGCTCCCTTCCCCCAAGTACTGGTACCGCGAGAGGGAGACCCTCCGACCTTGAGGTGAGACCCGGGGCTCCACGGGGTGGTGCTGTGCTGGAGAGGGCAGGTCACCCGGGGCAGTGAGCTGCTGGCTTCCTCGGGAAGCAACATGTATCGAGGGGCCGTTGAAAAGACTTAAGATTCAAGGCCTGCTTTGTAGGGAGCACCTTAGGTTGAGAAGATTGCAAACAGTGGAAGGGACTTAAACTGTCAGTGTTGCAGAACCAAAGAGTGGACAAGGGGCTGTGTGTTATTTCTGTAGCGAATCATTTTTAGCAATTTTTGTGGAGGACTCAGTTGGCTTCCAGTTTTATCAGTGAGGGCCTCTTATCGCTGAGGCAGAGCACTAACATGAGTTCATCCAGGGCCGGGTCTCTGTGGAGCTGTTGACCCGCAGGCTGGGCACCCTTGGGCACTCAGCAAATGTTTGTTGCAAATGTTTGTTGCAGGTAGCATGGCCCAGGGCTTGATAGAGGTGGAGCGAAAGTTTGTTCCGGGACCTGGCACAGAGGAACGGCTACAGGAGTTGGGAGGCTCTCTGGAGCACCAGATCACCTTCAGAGACACCTACTATGACACCCCTGAGCTGAACCTCATGCGGTCTGACCACTGGCTGCGACAACGAGAGGGTAGTGGATGGGAGTTAAAATGTCCTGGAGCAGTGGGTGTCCCAGAAACCCACACTAAGTACTTGGAACTCACATCTGATTCTGCGATTGTGACCCGCCTGTGTCAGGTGCTAGAAGCTGAGGGGCTGGGGACAGGAGGTGTAGCTGCTGTGCTGGGTCCACTGGGGCTGCAGGAAGTAGCTAGTTTTGTAACTAAGCGGAGTTCCTGGAAGCTGATGTTCTCTGGCGCTAATGAAGAGGAGCCGCTGCTCAGGGTGGACCTGGATACAGCTGATTTTGGCTATGCAGTGGGTGAGGTAGAGGCCCTGGTACATGAGGAAGCTGAAGTACCATCTGCCCTAGAGAAGATCCAGAGCCTCAGCAAAATGCTTGGTGAGGGAGACAGGCCTTCTGTGCTTTCTCTGCTCCCATCTGCCTTTTCTGGAGTTGTATACTGGGGCAAAGAGGGATTGAGTATCTCTGGGTTATTTGTGTAATGAGAATTGTTTTAACCGTTCTTTGGAGGATCCTATTGCTTATATATTTTTTTGTTTTGTTTTTTAAGACAGGGTCTTGTTATCTGGCTTTGAACATGAACATTATGAGGGGCTAGGGAGATGGCTCAGTAGAATAAGCACTTGCCTGGCAAGCGCAAGGGCCTGAGTTCAATCCTCTGTTCCACCAAAAAAAAAAAAAAAAATCAAGAACATTATGGCCTCAAACTTTTGGTTATCCTCTTGTCTCAGCCTCCTGACTCCTAGGATTATAGATGTTTGCCACCAGCCCAGCTTGCTTATACAGTTCTGTCAAATCCAGTTCCCCTTTATTTTTTTTTTCAGTTCCCCTTTATACAGCAGCTATTTATTTTTATTTTTTTCTCTCATATATACATATATATATATATATATATATAATTTTATTTTATTTTATTTTTTTTGAATCGGGGATTAAACTCAGACCCTTATACTTGCCAGGCAAGCACTTATTCTACTGAGCCATCTCCCTAGCCCCTATTTTTATTTTTATTTTTTTTTACCAGGGATCAAACTCAGGACCTTGTGCTTGCCAGGCAGGTACTTATGCTGCTGAGCTATCTCCCAGGCCCTAGAGCAGCTAATTTTTTTTGTGGAACTGGGGATTGAACTCAGGCCCTTGTGCTTGTCAGAGAAACACTTATTCTATTGAGCCATCTCCCCAGCCCTAGAGCAGCTAATTTGGATTCATTCCTTCAGTGTATCTTTCTGTCTCATAATCTCTATCCAAGTCTCCAATTCTATTTATCAGTTCCTTGTCTTGATTTTTCTCTCTTCAAACTTTTGTCCTTTTGTTTGTATTACTGCCTAGATCCTCATTTATCCTTTTGTCTTTAAGTAAAAGGCAAGAACATTGCATTTATGTGAGGCAGTAGGATAAGTGTAGGCAAGTCTTTTCTTCCTATTTTTAGTTTCCTTATGGACAGTTCACCCACACATGTACACCTTTTTTAAATACTAGAAATTGAACTCAGAATCTTGCACGTATCCTGGGCTCTCATCCACACCCTGGGGGGCTGACAGCCCTGGGATGCTGTTTGAGTTTCCTGAGCAATCATATACTCTGTCTCCTACATTCTCAGCATGCTGCTGGGCACTGACAATAGACTAGCCATGGCAGTTTCAGAGGCAGTAATTCTGTGTGAATCCTGCCCTACAGCTATAGCGTTTTTCTTTTTTCTATAGTTCTTGGTTTCTCTGTCTACATCTTTGTGTGTGCTTCATTACCAAGCTAATGAGCTTTGGACTTCCTAGATGGGCTTTAGTCTTGATTGGGGGAAAGGGGCAATAACGGAAATGAATCAATGTTGAGGCATCCTCTGTCTTCACGGTGCCCTGGTGCCTCTTCATTTCTCCTTTCTATAGATAATAGGCTCATGTGTGGCTTCCCAGTCACTCCTGCCTGAAGTGGATTTTTTAGGTCTCATTTTCACAGTCCATTGAGTAGTGAGAAGCTGGTTGATGGCATTCAGAATCTCAGTACTGCTTTGCATACAAAACTTTAGGGTCCTGGCTGGGTGGGCTGGGAGCAGAGTTAAAGTGTGTGTAGTAGCTCTGCCTCCTTTGCTCACTGTCCTTTTGCCTATAGGTGTGCCAGCACAGGAGAGAGCACCTGCCAAGCTCATCGTGTACCTACAGCGCTTCCGGCCTGAGGACTATCAGCGCCTGCTGCAAGTACATAGCTCCAGAAAGAAGCCACAGGGGACTAAACATCCTGACGGCAACTTGGGTTAGGGGTGTCCCTTTCCAGAAGGGCAAGAGAACTCAACGTTCAGCGGATCCCACACCTGGATTCATGGTGCCTCTGTCCTAACATTGGCTCCTCTTTCCAGCTCTACCTGTTCTTTCACCCTCTCAGTAGCTACCCTTCCTAGAGCTCTTCCTGGGTACCTCTTCTCCTTCATCCGTCAGATGCAATCTATGGGCCGCCCCTCTCCCCTGGCCGCTAAGCAGCCTCCATTGATTTCCGCTCGTGTTTATAGGATTTCCACTTAGCCGTGATCAGTAGTTAAGCACAGGAAAATCCCTTGCCACCCCCCTCCCTTGGTCGATGCCATTGATTCTGCCAGCGGCTCTGAAACTGCCTTACAGCTGAGTTAGAGATGAGGGAAGGCAGCAGGGATTTCCCTGCCTTGGGGTGTGGGAAATAACAGCATGTTGGGAAAGGGCTGCGAATTCTTTTTAGAAATCCAGAAATTCTACCTTGATTTTTTTTACTGTGCCCTGCTCTGGCCCAGAGGGTAGAGTGCCTCTTGTGGCAATTAAGGGACAAATGTGTTCCCAGATCTGGAAAGAGGTAGGAAGGAAACCCTCATTATTGAGATAGGTTCCAAATATTTTAGGAAAGATTCATACTTCTTGTGTGCGAAGTTTCTTTCCTTGCTGTTATTCATACATATTTTCTACCTCAGACATATCCCAAATACGGTTTTCTGGGCCAGGGAGACAGTTCAGTGGCATAAGTGCCTGACTGGTATACACAAGGTCCCAGGTTCAATCCCCAGTACTGCAAAAAAGAAAAAAAAATACATAGTTTTCCATCTGCCTCAGGCTTTATTGGGCTTTTTTCAGTATAGGTGAGGGAGGGTAGGCTCCTACAGTTTTGCAGTGACAAATGCAGAGCTGAGTGCCACCTAGTGGCCCTCTGGAGTAGGATCCCGGCTGCTGGGGCCAGTGGCTTTGGGGCCAGGAGGATTTGGGGAGTGCATGGAGTAGTTACTGCCATGTCTCCACAGGCAAGTTGTTGACCTCAAAGATCTCTTGTACTGACTGGCCAAAGTGGTTGTAGGTGAGGCGCAGCTTTAGCCGCAAAGGGGCCTAGGAATAGGAGCAGAGACCAGAGTTAGTGCCCAGGACATCTTCCATATCTAGATTTTATCTTCAAGGCTCCGGAACTCACTTTGTTAGGATTGAGGATTCTGAAGAGCTGAGTGATGGGCAGGCCACCCCGAGCTGTAGCTGTGCTTCCACTGGGGGCCTGGAGCTGCAGCTGCAAACTCTGAACGCGGGAGGTTTAGGCAGAACACAGTAAGGCAGCTGGCTTGCCTCAGGCAGACCCTGCACACCGAGTGGCCCAAGCCGCCTTCCCAGGCTTCTTAGGTATCTGTCCTGTGTGCTTTTGCTTTACATCTTATTCTATCTCCCACTCCCTCTGCTTCCTGGCCAAACCTGGATGCTAAGGCCATCTCTGTATCCTGATCTGTACAAACCTTGGGCACAGCTGCCTGGCAGATGAAGTGGGTGACATCATCCTCTGAGGAGTTGGTAGTGGTGACAGTGATTAAGAGCAAAGCAGGGGTCCCAGGGGGTCGAGTGAAAGACAGATTCAGTCGTACTCCCTCACGTTCAAACACTTTGAGAGTTGGGATGGAAGCTAGAATAGGGAGAGGCACTCAGTGTGAGGGCTCGGGATAACATGGCTAGTCATTCAGCAACAAGAGTGAGCAGCTCTTTACCCTTCACTGCCTGAGATGCTTGTGATAAAGTAGACAGGCAGCTAGGTTGAGGTTGGAAGGATCACAAGTTCAAGGCCAGCTTGGGCAACTTAGACCCTAGCTCAAAATTAAATAAATAAAAGGCAGGGGGGTATGGCTCACTGCAGAAGACTTCCCTATCATTTATGGGTTCAGTCCTCACCAATAAAATAATTAAAAAGGTTGAAGCTAACAGCCTTCAGTGGGGTGGGAGAAGCAAAAACAAAGATAATCAAGGTGTAAAGGATACTATGAGTGAAATTAAGCCAGAGGAGCAAAGAAGAACTACCTTAAAAAGGATCATTGGGGGAGAGCAGCTGACATTTCATGGAGACAAAACCAAACATGAAATACCAAAGCCTTGCTCAGTAGAATAAGTGTTTGCCTGGCAAGTTCAAGGTCATGAGTTCAATCCCCAGTACGGCCAAAAAAAAAAAAAAAAAAAAGAAATGCCAAAGGCTTAAGGTGAGAGGGTTCGAGGCAGTCGGGTCAATGGAGTGGGCACTGGGAAAATGGCATGAGCAGGGCTGAGGAGAAAGCAGGGCCCTGCAGGGTGGGGAAGAAGTCTGAGCAAGGAAGACATTGGTGGACAGAGAGGACCAGCATGACTGAATGAACCTTTACCCTACTTAGATGGACTGACTGGACTGGGGGCGGGGCACAGTGGATACACAAGCTGCAGTCTTTTTTTTTTTTTGTGGAACCAGGGATTGAACTCAGGCCCTTGTGCTTGCCAGGGAAGTGCTTATTCCATTGAGTCATCTCCCCGGCCCCACGAACTGCAGTCTGGCTGCACAGGAGAAAGCCCATTTCCACCCACCCTCTACAGTGTGGCCCCTTTGCTGAGGTTTACCTGGGGGTGGAGGTGTACTGGGGAGATCAAGGAGGTGTACTACGCCACCCTCTGGGGAGGGCTGCAGAGGAGGTGGCTGGCGGGTGTCCCCAGAAGTATCATCCAGGAGATCTAGCAGATCTGAGAGCTTTGAGGTCTGGGGGAAAGGGTGGAAGGATCAGACCTGCGCATGAAAGCCCAACTGGGTCCTTGTGGTAGGGCAGTGACAGTGAAACAGCAATCCCAAACCCACTTAATTATTGTAAAGTGCCAACACTGCATTTAGACCTGAATACTAAGGTTTTAGGGAAAATACATAGGTTTAACATCTTTTGTCTTAAAGCCACTGCTCTAGGGCCTCCAGTCCCCTCACCTGGGGCTCTGTGGGGACAAGGGCCTGGTCTTCAGAAAGCGGGGCTACTTCTCTGCTTCCTTTTGCTTTTTCATCAGCCTGAGGGCTACTGTGCTCCACGAGGGGCATCTTTTCAAGGATGGCAGCTCTGAAACGATGGAATGCAGGTGTTCTTTTGTGTGAACCCTGCACCTTTCACAGGATGCATCTGGCAGGAGGGCTAGGAACATGGAGCGCCCTGGGCACACGAGGGCCAGAAGTATCCTGTGATTGCCTAAGATGGCACACTTGCTTATCGGAGGGTAAGGAGGCAGTCTAGCTTCATTAACTGGGTGGACGGCTCTGACTAGAAGAGGAAGGCTACAGGGAAGATTGAGAGCCTCAGATCTAGAAGGGGACATTTAGGGCAGGGTAGGGATTTGAGGCCTACACAGCAGCAGACTGCTGGGCCCACCTCATGTGGTCGTACTTCTGGAAGAGCATGTTATACTCCACGGCTCTCTGCTGCAGCTCCACATCCAGACAGCTCCCGTAGATGGACACCACCTGGCGGATGCGGCTGACAATCGTGGCTTGTGAATGACGGGCAGTTGGTCCTGCCCTTTCACTCCAGGATGTGGCAGTGAAGCGGGAGGCCCCAGAGAAAAAGAAGATACCCAAGATGTGTGGCTCAAAAGCTGGGAGGAATAAGAATATATGTTCTGGGAGAACTTAGGAATTGGGGAGCAGTGTGGAGAACTCTTATGATTGCTTGGAACTGCTTCTTACTTGGTGTCCCCCTGAAGCCGGGTGCTGAGCTTCATGAGGGCTGTGAGGGCATATCCACGGGTGGCTGGCAGGGACATGTGGGACTGCAGCACCTTTTCCAGTAGTGCCAACACCTCTTCCTCTTCTACCTTCAGGTGTGGATGCAGGTGGTGACTCTGGGTCCAGCCCTGCGCCCTGTGATGAGACCCTCAGGGCACCTACCGCATAGGTCTCACCTTAAGGGGTTCAGTTTCCTCACAGTTTTCCAGCAGGAAGTCCCCATACTCCCCTATGCACCAGGTGGCCACCTGCACCAGCGGTTGCTGTGTGGGAGAAACACTGATGGGCAAGTGTCTGGGGTCCACTCCTCTCCTCTAGGCCAAATTCCTTAGGCAGGGCACAGATCAGGGATTGGCAGGCTCTAGCCAGTTTCTGAGTTCCTACTGCTCCCTGGTGGCTAAGCTTCAGAACTACATGGCCTAACCACGTGACGGAGCTCGGGCGGTCCATGTTCTGAGGAAAGTGGGTGGTACTAGCCCACCTTAAGATGGAAAAGGAGGCTAGGCAGCTGGGTGAGGTGGCGGATGCCTGCAGTGATATAATAGCACTCGAGGTTGAGGCAAGAGAACTGTAAATTTGAGGCCAGTCTAAGCTACTTAATGAGACTTGTATCAAAAAAATGAAAAGGGGGAGGAGTCTGTAGATACTAGCAAGTACGTTAATTCAATCTGCATTTAAGGTAAAATAAAATAAGTACATACACAATCTTTTATCTGTCTCATTTGGTTTTCCAGGCAGCTCTGGGAAGTAGGCACGATAGAAAACAGCCCATGGGGCCTAAAAGAGGTTAAATTAATCATCTGAGGTTTATGCAGCCAGGACAAGAGCCCAGGTATTCTAATTAAAAAGCAGGGTTGGTTTTTTTTTTTTTTTTGGTGGAACTAAGGATTGAGCCCAAGGCCATCTCTATGCTATATCTACAGCAGTTTTTATTTTGTGACAAAGTCTCAGTAAGTCAATTGCCCTGAGTGGGCTTGAATTTAGGATCCTGGTGCCTCAGCCTTCCAGACTGCTGGGGTTACAGGTACACTAGACCATGCCTGGTGGCTGGCTCTGTTCTGCAGTATCTCCTGCAATAAGTAGACAGCTGTGCTCCTGAGGGAAAAACAGTTCAGAATCCAGTGCAGGAAAGGAGCCCAAGAGGGGCCAGGGAGTTACTGGGCAGCCCTCAACTGTGACAGGGATGGTACCTGAGAGATGTCCCTTGCCAAGGCATGGTAGAGGCGGCGCACAGAGTAGGCATGTAGCTCCTGGGCACCTCCAATCAGCTGGGTCAGGTTGGCAACTGCATCGTCCCGCACATAGGTGCCTGCCTGGAGTGGGTGGCTTGTCAGTGGGATGAACTCTGCCCACTCCTGCCCAGCTCTAACCTGCCCAACTCACCATTGTCAGCACGTGCAGGATGGTGTCTATATGCCACCGCTTGGTTGGAGCAAACCTAGGAGACATAGCTTATTAGTCCTGGCATTATCCCTTCAAAACTGCACCTTCCCTGCCTCCTGGCACTTGTCAACTTACCTCTCTGCAGCCAGCAGGATGCCTGAAGCACAGTCAGCCCGAAGATCTGGGGGGCAGGACTTGAGAAAGGCCTGTAGCTCCTTTGTCATATCTTGCACATTGGAGCTGTTCACTAGAGCCAGGCTCAGTTCCAAGGCCCGCCTGGGGGAGGAGAAAGGTGTCTGCATTTATCCCTGGTCATCCTGTTGCTCTGAGCCAGTCTGGATCTTGGCCACCAGACACTGGGTCCTCTGTCCTCTTATCCTGTCTCTGCTTACCGGCTGAGGGAGGCATCTGTTTCCCGCAGACATTCCACCACAGTGGACCGATGTCGCTGCACGGCACTGTGATCAGACTGTACCAGCCTTAGCAATGAGGTCAGGGCCACATACCTGGCCAGGGTGGGAAAGGCTGTATGGTACCATGGCCAACAGCCCTGACAATCTGTCCTGCCCTGGGTGTAATGGTAAGAGGTAGGTAGATTGGGAGGTTCTGGCAGGAGAAGTGTAGAAGGCTGAGGTTTAGTAGCATAGCCTAGTAGGATACCAGGGTTCGTACCTAATGTTCTTATCACTGTTGAGCAGGAAGTGGCCAAGAATGTTGACTGCTAGAACCTGTGGGGGACAGACAGCTGGGACATTTAAGGAAGATACAACCTATTCACTCAGGAGTAGGGGCCACATGGCATTGTGTGAGAGGTAAGGGGGAGAAGCCAGTGAACAGGGCCTACATGTGCCTGGCTGAGGGGGGTGGCCCAGTGGAAGAATATATGGGATGATACCCGTAAGCCAGCTGCAGAACGGATGTCCATGATGGTGAGTACTGTCTCAAACAGGACTGCGCTGCCAGCATTTCGGCTGGTGTTTGTGTTGGTGGCCACCTAATTGGATGGGAGGAGATGCATATGCACAAGGCTTGTTCTCCATCCTAGGGTCCTGGTGCTCCTGTCCTGTTTTTTACTTGTCTTCATCCCACAGCTTCATTCCAACAAAACTCCCCAAGCCCTATTTTGTGCTACAGCCAGCCTGGGCACTGGGGCAATAGCACTGTAACTGCCTATGTCCCTCCTGCATAGATTTTAATGATTAGAGAAGATGAAGGGGTGTTTACATGACTGCTGCACAGGCAGAGTCCATGTGAGGCATACCCTGGCTGGTGGACCCCATCTTCCCTCCACAGGGGCATCTAAGCTGTGGTCCCCTTCTGAGTGCCCACCTGGGCCAGTAAGTCATTCATGGTCTCGCTGCTTTCCTCGTGGTTCCGGCCCAGGATCCGAAGCAGACGAAGTATCTGGACCTAAGGTTGGGTTAATGGGTGAAAGATGAAGGAGTTAATAGTTGTAGGTCAGAGGAGAAAAATCCAACGTTGAGGGCTCAGCCTTTTAGAGCCTCCCATCTTTCCTTGTCATCTCTACAGGTCCTTTGTATGCAGATCAGGGGAGTTAAGGACAAGCTTTTATTTTTATAAACTGAATTTTCTGAACTTTAAGCATCCCTTCTCCCCCAACTGGTCCTGGTGTGACCAGGGCAAACCTGAGCTTGCCATCCTCCTGCCCAATACTCTGAGCCAAAGTGACCTCTAGGTGACCACTGGCAGTGGTCTTACTGTTAAGCCTTCTCTTCCAGGGACATAACGGGGAAGTTCCCCTACCTGCAGAAAAGGGTCACTGACTCCAGATATGCCATGCTCTTTGGAGTATCCAGTTGTCACCAGAGTTCGGAGGATCTGCACCAGCTTGGGTACCACCTGGAGGGAGGGCAAGGCCTGGTCTGCACATCCGTTCTCATTCTGTCAACCATATGCCCCAGTCCTCTACCACTGCCCCTCTCGGACCAGCCCACCTTTTGAAAGTGCCTGAGAGCTGCAGGGCTTCGTTGGCAGAGCTCCATGATCAGCGTGATGGTGCCCAGCAGGATGCCTGGGGTCAGAGCAGGGAAGTGAGTGGTAGGCCAGGGCACAGGACAGTCTACTGTGTGCATGTGTGTATGCAACCTTTTGTCCTAAGAGCTGGTGTTCCTGGCCTGCTTTTTACTTCTTATTTTTTTTTTTTTGCAGAACTGGAGATTGAACTCAGGCCCTTGCACTTGCCAGAGAAATGCTTATTCCACTGAGCCATCTCCCTGGCTCCCCTGCTTTTTACTTCTGTCTATAGCCAGACCTGAAGCAGAGGATGGAAAACCCAGTGGCCTTACCATGGTGATGCTCATGAAGCAGTTTGGCACAAGGTGGAAGGAAAATGTCAGAGAGCTCGGGAACTTTTCGGACCATGTGCACTGCAGCCAGAATAGCCTGCAGGGGTCAGAGGCATCAGATAGGGCAGGAGTCCACTAGGCAGGGCTCCTCACCCCTCCTACCTGGTAAACCAGGGAGAGTTTCTGGAGCTACAAGTGCTTAAAGTTCTGCATCTCACCTTTTTGCGTACATAGGGGCCTGGCTGCAGGAGCAGCTTCTCCACCTCTGTGGCAAGGTCCCGGCACATCTCAGCGGAGCCCATGGTGCTCAGCGTGCACAGAGCCAGGCCTTGAACTGGCTGAATCCCGTGGTTCAGGTCGCTGCAGGGTTGGGAGGATGGACAGTCAAGCCTCTGAGAAAACCAGGCCCCCATACAGCAGGCAGTACCCTGAGATTTCTGTTTTCCACGCCCATCTCCCTGATTTCAAGTTGCCCCATAACACTCTCACTTCTTGATGCTGTTGGTAATAAGCAGGTGGGCATCGTGCCTCTCATCCAACAGAAGCATGGCCCCCAGGTAGCCCACCCTCTTGTCTATGAATCGGGGGGAAGCAATCAGTTTCAGGCACTCCATCTGTAGAGAAGGGGGCAGATCGGGAAGAGCAGGGGTGAAACAAGAGACACTAACATCCCACTGTCTTCCTTAACACCAGATTACTGTAATGTGGGACATCATAACAACCACCCTCTCGGGGCTGGAGAGATGGCTCAGTGGTCTAAAGCACCTACTTAGAACAAGCTTAGCAAAGCATCAGGGACCGAGGTTTGATCCCCCAGCACCACATGCCAGCCAGCCGCGCCCCCTGGTGGGCTGAGCTGGCCACACACCTCTGTCTCTAATAAATAAATAAATAAATAAATAAATAAATAAATAAATAAATAAAATTTAAAAAAACAACCACCCTCTCATCAGCCAGAGAAGATGCTTGAGATTCAGGATGGGGGGGGGGTAGTTTCAATGATCCAGGAGTGCAGGAGGGCAAGGTGAGAAGATGCCCTGAATGGAGCCAGTGAGAGAATGAAGGATTTAGGCCAGCTGACAAATAGGGGCTGCAGTGGGTAAGGAGGTTTTTCAGTGCACAGTGAGGGCTCAGGAACTGGAAGGTGAAAACAGTCGAGGTACAAATACATGTGAGCAGGTCCAGGACCCTGTCTCATTAACCTCTGGCCTCAAACTCCAGAGGGAGGTATCTCTGGCCATTACCTGTCCAAAGTGGGCGGGGTAGCCCAACATGTGCACGTAGAGCAGTTTAGCCAGCTGGCGGTGCCTCTGCACAGGGTCCCCATCACGGAAGGACGCCCGGATATGGGCACATTCCTTTTGGATCACCTCCCGTTCCTGGGCCTGGGTCTTGGCCCCACGAATCTCCTCGATGAGGTCGTGAAGCTTTAGCGAAGACACCACCATTCTGGGGGAGGGGGCCAGAGCCCAAGAGTGAAGAAGGCTTTACAGTTCTCTGACTGGGTGATCAGCCTTGTCCCATGCCAAAATCTTAAGGGCTCTGGTGCCACCCCTACGCTAAAGTTGGACCGACATTTACCTTTGCCCACCCAGGTCTACAAATATCTACTTCCCCCCAAGGGTTCCCAGTACGCATGCGTCCCCACCCCACGCCAGTTCCTACCTAGCCTGTTCCTACCGAGCGTGCGCCACAGTCCCTCCCTCCCCCACCTGGTGTCCCATCCGCAAGCAGCTCAGCCTTTTCTTCTTTCCAGGGCCCGGCGCTGCTGCTTTGTCAAGATCCCTTCCCGCCATTTCCATCTCTAGCTGCCTCGGTTTTCCTGCCCCACAACGCCAAGTCTCACCTGTCTTCAGTTCTAAGCTTCTCTACCCCCTAGCGCTTCCTGGTACAAGGCCTAGTAGGGGTTGGAGCTTGGTCGGGTCCTTCCCTCTCCCCGCCTCCACCACGGGACCCGCCCTCGTGAGGCTTCCGATCTCGGCCGCCTTAGGGGATGGAGCTGTTGCCAGCGCGGGGCACTGGGCTATATGATAAACCTACTTTTACTTCCGCATGCCCGGAAAGCCCCAAAGAGTTTGGGTTTTGAAGCCATCGCAGCCCAAAGGAGATGATGATCCCCCCTTTTTTGAACTTTTTTATTAATATATTTTTTGTTAAATTTCTTTGTATTTTTTTCCTGCAAGACTTGGTGTTGGCGGCACTGTTGTATAACTTCAATCCCAAATTCCATGAAATAGAAACCAGAAGTAAAGGTTGAAAGGGGAGGAAGGAGGGAGGCAGGCCAAGGAGTAAACAGTTTGACTAGAAAAAAAAGAGGGTGTGTGTGGTGGGCATTCCCGGGCAAGGCCATTCCTTGAGGGAGGGGGTTGGCAGGCAGCTGTCTCTGCCTCATGCAGGGGAGGGAGGAAGGATCCCCAGGGGACCCTACAGGCCCCTTTCTAGGGCTTCCTGCCCCTGGGGGGAAAAGCTAGTACCAGGGATCAGCCAGCAATCTCCACAGGTCACCCCACCCACCTCAACCAAGGTCTGAGGCCCACCTCCACCCCTCCAGGGAAGAGGAATCGAGATAGCAGCTTCCTTTGATCCCCTCTGTCTGCTGTTTCCCATTCCACAAGATTCAGATGTGCGGGGAGGGACAGAACCCATTTGGAGACTACAAGACTTGTCCCAATTGTTGTCCATGAGCCTGTTAGCTCACTTGGTTTTATCCCCCCAGAAACGCCTCCCCTGCTACAAATGCCAGAGTTGGGGAGCAGGGTCCTGGCTTAAATGCCTCTAACCCTCTGCAGTAGAAGTGTCTTCTTCAGGCCCTATAGGAATTTAATCAAAGGCCACAAGTGAATCCAGACCAACCAAATAAACTTTTAAGGGACACAGAAGGGCAGAGAGGTCAGTGGCAAAGCCAGAGAGGGGTGGGTGTGGTCGTTCCTTTACACATTGCTGTGGGCTCAGCATGCCCTCGCAGGGGGTGGGAAGAGGGACTGGCTGTAGAGGAAGGAAAGAGGGAGAGCCTAGGACCTTGTTCCATTGTTTCCTGCCTTTAGCTTCCTCCAGGGAGGGTCAAGTTAGGCAAGAACCTAGCTGGGTGCTGGGAGGTGAGGCAATACCCTCCAAGGTGAGAGAAGGAGGCAGCGCCTCCCCCAGCCTTTTCACTTGGGCCATAGGCCTCAGCCAGCAGCTTCTCCAGCATCCAGTCACCTTGTTCCCATTTTTTTTCTCCTTTCCATTCAGCTTCCAGGACACTCCTCAGGACACCAAATCCCCACCCTCAGCGAAGTTTAGGTTTAAAGAAAAGGTAGGGAGGGCAAGGGGCAATGGTCTGACTTAGATTGGTGTGTCTCAGAGATCAGAGCATCTCTGAGAGAAAAGCCCTTCGTATGTAAACAATCTGGAGAAAAAGGGGGTGAGGAAGAAAGAGAGGGGTCCAGGATAAATGACAGAATCTGAAAGAAGAGAAGGAGGCAAAAGCAGGAGACAAAAACAAAGGGGGACAGAAGAGAAAGGAAAGATAGGTGCAAAAACAACCAGGATGAGGAGACGAGAAAAAGGCAGGCCAAAGGGGTGAAGAGGCAGGCAACCAAAGCCAGAAGTAGGCCAGGAAGTAGCCTCAGGTGAGGAGCTGGGAGAACAGGAACGCCAGGCTGAGGTCCAGGAGGGCCACGGCTCCCACCACCAGCGGGTTGGCAGCTCCCTAGAGAGAGAGAGGGAAGCAGCCTCAGTCCCTGAGGACCACATCCAGAGAGCTATGTTGTGCCTCACTGTCTGGGCTTCAGTAGCAAAGCTGAAGGTCCCAGACACCTCCCTGCAGACAGCAGGTGGATCTCCTTGTTTAGTATTTCAAAACAACCCCCTTCTCCCAGGAAGCACCCACCTTTGCTCTGGCACTCTCAAGACTTTTTCCCTCCTCCCTCCACTCCCCTCCCATCAGCATATCATGTGGCCCCAGCAGAAGGTGCCGGGTCTTAGTAGCAGTAGCAGACGTTGGCAGCAGCAGCCAGTACTGCAGTAAGGCAGAGGGATGGAGGGGGTGAGGATGTGGTTGCTAGGAAACAGAAGATGGCCTGGAGGCCAATCAGAGTATAGGGTTGAGGAGAAACTCCGCCTCTTCTGGTCTTCTGCCTTTTTTCCTATTTTCCTTCTTCCCAGGAAAGGGAGGAGGAGTGAGGGTAGGGAGGGAAGAATTTTTTCTTTTTTTATTTCTGGGCACCAAAGAGAGAAAGTGCGGAGGTGGGGGTGGGGGTGGAGTAGGAAACTGGGAGCTGGAAATGATATGGAAGGAGAACAGGAAAATATGTTCTGGTTCTATCATTAATTATTAGTTTGTAACTGTGGGAAAGTTACTTTAACTGCTTTGGGCCTCAGTTACCCCATCTGTCAAATGAGGGAGCTGGGCTTGAAGGTCTCCAAGATTCCGCCCATCTTTGAAGTTGGCTATTTTTTTGCAGTGGGATATGATCCAAGACTAGCCTGGCATGAAGTCAGAGTCCCCCAGGGGATCTTTCCAGAGGTCTGGAAAGGGTGGGAGGCCAGGCTTTGGAAGTGGGGACCAGGGATGTCTTACCGGCTGGGCAGGCCTCTCGGTTGCAGCAGGCTCCTCGGATTCTTCCATCAGGCACCTGGCATCCAGACCCGTCGGGGAAGTGGCCCTCAGGACTGGACTGGCAACAGGCTCAGGCTCTGAGCCCCCTGAAACCCTTAGCTGGGGCAAGGGTTCTTCATCTTCACCCTCCTCCTCTCGAAGACTTCCTGAACTGTCGCTGCAGCCTCCAAGGAGTGAGGAACCATCTCTGGGCCCTGGCCCCTGCATCCCAGCCTCATCCTCAGCTTCGTAGCCAGCTAATTCCTCCACCTGCTCCCCCGGGCCCCCCCACTCCTCAGGCCAAGCTTTGGGGCTGGAGAAGGGGCCCCAGTCTCCTCCAGGTGGCAGTGGGTTCCGGCAGGCAGGGGGTCGCCAGGGTTGGCGGGAGGAGGCAGGACTGCTGGGCAGTTCAGGGGAGCCCTCGGATGGGGTCAGTCCATTCTCATACACCCCAGGGCTGTCCTCATCCAAGGGTTCTGTGTCGGAACCTTCTGAGTCCTGCCTGGGTCTGCGGCCTGGGGAGGGATAGCTAGGCATCAGTGGGACTTGCCTGAGCAGTTGCAGCCCCTGAGGCACTTCCACAGTCTTTGGTATCCCTAGGCTCCTAGCTTAACACCAGACCTGACACCCCATTAGCCCGGTTCATAATTTTCAGTCCCATCCAACAACTGGGCATGGTCCCCATACTCCAAACCCTTGGACTCTACTTTGGCTTTTCCCATCCCCCGACTTCTGGTGGTGCTTGCCCTCCCCTTTGCAATCACCTGAGCCTCCCTGGCCCTCCAGGGGCTCACCTATTCCTCAGGTTGCCCACAACTCACCTGGAGCCTCGAGCATGGGTTGTAGGTCCTCTGCGATTAGTTTGGCCATTCGTGCTGCCTCCACAGCCTTCTCAGCAATGCTGCTGGCTGCCACAGCCTTTAGGAGGGCGTCTGCTGCCCTGTTAGATCCCAGGGGATGCAGACTTAGCAGATTTCCCCCAACTTCAACTGCTCAGACACTCCAGCCCCCTCATCCATGTCCCCATCATATCACATCCTCACATCCTATCTGAGCTGGCCTCTGGAGTCCTCACCCTGCCTCATGCTCTGCCAGGGTAGCAGGCTGGAGAAGTTTGCTTTCATTTCCTCTCCTGGACTGGGCTGCTTGCAGCCATCACACCCTCCTGCTCTTCTCACACCCTCTACCCTGGCGTCCTGTAGTAACACTTCCTCCTTCCAGTGGCAGGGACCAGGCCCTCTCTAGACTGTTATTCCATTGCTGCCCTGTTCCCTGCATGGTGACAACTGAATTTTCCCTCAGCATATCCTCTGCAGTCCAGTTTGATGGTTACAAGTTCTGCCGATGGCCCTCTTTGCAGTGAGTACCTCCTGTTGTTACAACCCCTCATACCCCCTCTGTTCACATGGCTCACTGTGGCGTCCAGGGGACTGTCCTGTGCCACGATCTTTCCTTCCTTACAGGTCTACCTCTCCCCTACCCTCTTGTTCCTGCCCCCTCTTCCCCTTGCTACTGCTAGCCCTCCTTATTATTTAATCCTACCTTTTCCAGGGCAGTTTTCCCAGCATGAGAATTTCCCATTTGGCTTTTTTTTGGCCTCTTATCACACTGTTCTCCCCACTCTGTCACTGGCACTGTTCCCCTGCCCTGCCTTATGCTTTTCTGAGCTTCAGAACTGGAATAAGGGTGGATCTCCCTTTTATGCTACAATTGCATCCTCTTCTCTCTGCCAGTGTTTTCTCTGTATTGTAATTATTCTTTCTGAGTAAGCTTCCACACCTGTTTCATCTTATTTTGCTCCCTACAGGTCACCTTGAAGCACTATCTGTCCTTTGCCTATTGTTTCTCAGTTTTCCTGATGTAATATGCTTTCTTTATTTTCCCTTCCCTTTCCTTCTCTGCTATTAATTATAGATGGCTTGCAATAGTTAGATTACTCCTGTAATCCTGACTGGTGTGTGGCACAAAGGAGCAGAGATAATCAGATGGAATTTGCTATGGGCTTCAATGGTTCAAGACCCCTGAGTGCTTCTGGCCTCAGGCCCATGGCTTAGAAAGGCAACCTGGATCCGAAGGATAGTGATGTCCACTGAAGTCTTAGGTCTAACTCCTATTTATGGAAGAACTTCAAATAACCTTGTTCTTTGCTGTTTTAGGGTGTTCAGACTGTCTATGAGTAACGATGTCCTGAAAGTGAGCTGGTCTTGGGATTGGGGCAGGGTATAAAATCATAGTCTTGAATTTCACTGGATTCTTCTGACAACCACAACATGACAAGGGCCTGTGTTTTTGTGTGGAGGGCATGGGTGGTGCAGTCTGAGCAGTAGACTTAGTCTGTGCTCAGGCATCAAGACCAGGCTCAGGCTACCTGGCAGAGGCCCCTGCTGCTGAGGCTGTGCTGTTCCCATGGCAGCCAGTAGCCAATCAGAGTTTCCAGGCCTGTTGCTGGGGAGACCAACCAGCCTCTTCCTACAGCCTGATCCTCTTGTTACTGAGATCAGTTTTTTTCTTGCACAAGCCTCCACCTTATCTAGCCCAAAATGTTCCCTATTGCTCTGCCCTCCCCCTTCCCTGGCTTAAAGCCCTGGATCCTAACCCAGACACTTAGATACATCTACAGATGTATATTCTCTGGCACATGCATTACTCTAGATTTGACATGTTCCTACTCAGGCATAAACACACACACACACACACACACACACACACACACAGTGACCCATTATACAAATTCACTGATACAAATTCACTGAAATATATGTGTGTATGTTACTGAGGATCAAACTCGGGACCTTGTGCTTGCCAGGCAATATTATTTGATATTTATTTTTATTTATTACATTTATTTATTGTGTGTGTGTGTGTGGCCAGCTCAGCCCACCAGGGGGCGGGTCTGGCTGGCATGTGGTGCTGGGGATCGAACCGCGGTCCCTGTGCTTTGCCAAGCTTGTTTCAAGTAGGTGCTTTAGACCACTGAGCCATCTCTCCAGCCCCCAGGCAATATTATTTGGACATACCCTTTTTTTTGGGCAGAACTGGGGATTGAACTCAGGCCCTTGCGCTTGCCAGGGAAGCACTTATTCCACTGAGCCATCTCCCCAGGCCTTATTTGGACATATCCTGATCTCTATCAAGCTCTCTGAAATAGCCTTGAATTTTTTTTTTTTTTTTTTTTTTTTTTGGCTTTTTGAGACTAGTAAGACAGGGTCTTACTATGCAGTTCAGGCTGGCCTTGAGTTCACTATGTAGCCGAAGCTGACCATGAACTCACAATAATCCTGCCTGAGCCTCTGGAGTTTTGGGATTATTGGAGTGTGCCACCACACCTGGCCTCATCTTGAATGTTAATAAAGTCCCTACACTCTCATCTGTTTAAAAAACTGAAATATGTAAACATTCAAATTGTGAACTTTATAAATCAGTGGCCTATGGATCCAATTACAAATAGGTTTTTGGCTTTCTTTACATCTGTGGTATCTAATTCCAGAGTCACAAGTGAGTATTAAACTCTTGGAATGTGACTAGTTTGAATAAAAATGATGTGTTGTAAGTGTAGTTTACACACCAGATTTCAAAGATTTGATCCAATGGGAATATATAATCTCAATATACTGATTACAGATTGAAATATTTTGTTTATATTGGTTTAATATAATTTTTTTTTTTCAGTACTGGGATTGAACTTGGGACCTTGAACCTGCCAGACAGGCACTTACACCACTGAGCTATATCCCTGGCCCCTAATAGAAATATTAAAAACTTTTCACTCATTTCTTTTTATTTGTAATGTGGCTAATAAAAAATTTATAAAGCCATATTTGGCTTACATTATATTATTATTGGGAAACACTACTTTGACTAGCAAGGTTCCTTGTGCTTGCCAGAGAAGAGCTTATTCCACTGAGCCATCTCCCCGGCCCCATGACTAGCAAGGTTCCTGATGCATGGAAATGTAATCTGATTTAAAGAAAGAAATTTTAATTTATAGGTAAGTCCTTCCTCATAGCTTCATCAATGGGTTAAAGTCAGGGGAAGCAAAGCTGGGAGACACCAGCTCTTTCAGGTGGGTAGACAGACTGCATAAATTAAGCCTCCCCAAGGCCTAAGGCTGGAACACTGCCTGGCTGGGGCACAGTTAAGAAGGGACCACTCTCAGTTCTGCCCAAGGCTGATGTTCCCAGAGGCCAGAAGGCTGGATGGGCTGCAAGAGGAAGACCAGGGGCAGGTCAGTTTCAAGAGGTCTCTGGGCAGAAACAAAGAAGGCTCATTGCTTCTCCCACACATGATGATGGATTCAGTAGACAAACATCTCCACGCACAAGACACTGAGGCAGTTTTGCACTTCAGCAAACATCCAGCCACTCAGTCACACCCACATCCACCTGTAGCCTCAGATATAAACAACCCAAGCCCAAGGGCTACAACTGCCTGGCCTTAGGCATGCTCTTTCCCACCAGGCCCTACGCCTTGGATCTTGATCCTCTCCTAGACATCCTCTCCTTTCCTGTACCTAGAGCACCCTCTCCTTTTGGCCCACCTGGCAGCGGCAATCTCCTGGCGCTGGCGGGCAGCACTCACGGCTCGACGGGCGCCCTCGACGGCCCTGTCCACCTTCTCCTTGACTTTGCCTCGACGCAGGGCCAGAGGCAGGAGGCTGCGAACACGGCCTCCGTGCACCAGCCGGTTGCGCTTGTACTTGCCCTCTTCACGGGAGCCGTCCGGACGGGTGGTGCGCCCGTAGCCGTGCCGTCGGTTGCCCAGCCACTCACCCTCGTAGCGCAGCCCGTTGGAACGCTGGCTCACGCCGAAACCACTGCGCCTGTCAGCACGCCACTCACCCGCATACACTTCAGTGGCTGAGCCCTCAATAAGGGCGGGAGGCGCTGGGACTGGGGGCCCGCTGGCCTCGGAACCCGGTGGTCCGGTGCTGCCCACCTCGCTGCTCACCTCGCTGCGCAGGGATCCCCGCTTGCTGCCCAGGGAACTGCGGCGCCCACCTGCCCGGAGCCCGCTGAGTAGCAGCGAGCGGCGGAAGAATCCACCTGCTGCTGGAGTGCGCTTGCGGGAGGACGCACCGTCGGCGTCCCCGGGCCCTGCTAGCACGAAGCCGCCCCGGGAGCCAGAGGCTGGGCTGCCTCCCTCGTCGCCTGGTAAGGGCAGGGGTGGGGGCGGCGTCGGGGGGTCGCTGTGGCCAGAGTCCAGGGAGGTACGGCGGGGTGAGCGTAGCAGCGCCGCCTGATGGTAGGGTACACTCTGGCGCACCCCATAGCCGTGGCGCTTTCCAGACTGCCACTGGCCCTGGTAGGTGCCTGTGGGCAGAGTAGGTGTGGAAGAGTCAGAACATGGTGCTCAGGCTCTTTGCATCCCAGACCCCCAAACCTTCCGAAACCCAAGTGTCAGGTGAGAGAGTTGGAGGCAGCTGGCTTGGAGGCTTGGAAGTACACTGAGAGAGGCAGCCAGGCCAGGTGGGGTCGCAAAGCCTAGCCAAGTCCTAAAGAACATGTAGCAGGAGACACGTGGATTTTGGCAAAATGGGTAGACAGGAGAAGGTGGGGAAGGCAGGCTGGGGGTGTGTGATGGATAAGGGTGTGAGGGACAGGCTGATACGGTGGGGAGTGTGCAAGATAGGCTTGTGACAGGCAAACAGGACTATGAGGGACATGCTGACTGGGGTAGAGGTGTGAGCAGACAGGCAGGCAGAGCGAGCGAGAGCAGGCAGGAGACAGTCAAAGGAGGAAGGCATGCGTGTGTTGGTGGGAGATGCAGAAAAATGGGGCCCCGTCATAGGAAGGGGAGCGGCATGGTGGAGAGATATGGGTGCATGGAGAAACAGGAGGTGGGCGCAGGGGCGCATGTGTAGGGAGCAGCAGGGTGTGGAGGGCACATGGCTCAGGAAGGCACCGCGGGGCAAACCGGCGGGGGGCGCACGCGGACGCGAAGGTGGACAGCAGTGGGCCGGGCCCGCACCTCCGTCAGAGTAGGTCTCGGTGCCGTAGCCGTCCTGAAAGCCGTCCTTCCAGAGCCCGGCGTAGCGCAGGCCAGACGCGCTCTCCCACACGCCGCTGCGCCCCTTCAGCCCGCCCAGCCACTCGCCGCGGTACGTCCAGCGGCTCTTGCGCTCCACGCCCAGCCCTTCGCGCTTGCCCTGTTGCCAGTGGCCCTGGTAGCTGTGTCCACCAGGCCCGGTGAAGACGCCCAGTGACTCGAAGCCATGCGCCCAGCAGCCGCTGTACTCACCCTGGGCGCCGGGCCCGGTGCACACGCCGTAGCCATGTGCCCGCCCCGCCTCCCAGCCCCCCACGTAGCAGCCCCCGTCGTCAAAGTCGAACTTGCCCCCGGGGGACATGCATGTAGTTGGCGCGGCCTCAGCCCCCCGGCGGCTCAGCGCATCCTGGGGCTGGAGAGCCGGCTGCAAGCCTGGGGGCCGGGAGAGGCCTGGGGGCGGGGGCAGTTAGACCGGGGCTGGGCGGAGGGGCCCCAGCGCGGGCAGGCAGGGCCGGACCCTCATCCTGAGTGGCTGTGGGGAAAGAAGGGGGCAGATGGAGAGCGAGACCCCTCCTCTTTACCCGCCACTCCTGGGCCAGGTGGCTCAGGAGCAGCAGTACCGCCCCCTGTCCCCTCCCCCGCCTCCTTCAGCCCCATCTTCCAGCCTCTCCCAAGCTTTGCGGGCGCGGGGGCCTCTCCATCCTCCCAACTTGTAGAGGGCGTCTCCCAGCAGTTGGGGCTTCAACCCCAAACAGGAGTCCCACTTCATCAACCTAGAACCCCAGACTGCCTAGGAGGGAAGGGCAGTGTGTGTGGTGGTGGTGGGGGTTGGCAGAGTAGTAGGCCACCGCTTTCCCGGTTGATATTAGAACCTTCGGTCCTGGTTCTTTGGTTCCCCAGTAAACCGGGAGTAGAGGCTGTAGCGGGGAGATGGGACCGAGGTGGGAAGGCGATTTGTGGGGAAAAGATAGTGGTGGGGGAAGCTGTGTAGGGGAAAGGCCAGGGTGGGGATGGGCAGATGGGTGGAAAGGAGGGGGCAGGTACTCACCATGTGGGCTGAGGCGCAGGCTGCCTCCCAGGCACGGCGTTCATGGCAGGATACCTCCACTCCCACTCGGGCAAGCCAAGCCCCCTCCTCTTCCGGAGAGACTGCTCCAACCCAGAGAGGGAAGGCGAGGCGGGGGAGCTGTGGGAGAGTCCCCTCTCTCCCCAGCTGGGGGGTGAGGTAGTGGCAGGGGTGGGGGGAGAAGAGAAGCGTGTAGGGGGAAAAATCTGCCTTGGATAGAGGTAGGAAAAAGGAGCTGGGAGCTGGATGAGAAGGGGGAGGGGGCTGTCAGGAGGGCGAGTGTTTTTATTATTTTTCTTATGGTTGGGAGAAGAAAAAAAAATCAAAATTCCGATTCCATCCCAGCACAAATCAATGTTTGTTCCATCCCAGCATCACGGGGGAGGCTGGGCCAGGCAGATTTAAAGGGGCAGAGAGAAGAGAGAAAAGACAGAGGGTGGGGAGAAGAGGAGAGGAGGAAGAGAGGGTCAGTGGCTAGGATGAGGATGACCAGGAGGGTAGGGGGTGTGCCCGGGAAGAAAAGAATGGGTGCCCAATAACCCTGCAGCGAGAGAGGAGGCTGTAGAGAAAAGGATTGAGAGGTATGAAGACCCCCAGGGTAGAAAGAAACCCTGGCATGCAGGCTGGGAGTGGGGTGAGGCGAGAGGAGGAGAGAGGAGCTAGAGGGAGGAGACTGAGCTGAAGATGGGGAGGCCGGAGCTGGGCGGGGGAGGAGAGATGCTCTAGAGGCCGGGAGAGGGCGAGCAGAATACAAAGAAAGAGGTGCAGGGGAGAGAGCTAAGGAGGAGGCAAATACAGTCAGGGAGGAAGGGAGGGAGGGACACTCAGTCTGGAGCTGGTGAGGGATGGCCAGGGAATGGGAAAGCAGGGAGAAAAGGGGGAGAGCCAGAAACAGACATGGGGATTGAGAGAGCAAAAGAAAGGTAGTGAAGAGGGGAGAAGGCACTGCAGGAAAGGGCAGGCGCAGGTATAGAAATCCTGGCTGCAGAGCCCCAATTGAGGTAGGAAAGCTGGAAGTGGTGCTTGTGGGGGTCCTGGGAAGAGAGGTGAACTTGCCACTCTCCTGCCTGGAAGCCTGGCTCTCAGAGGCTTTTCCAGACCCCACCACCCTCCACCCTCATCAGCTGTTTCTCCCAGGGTTGGCCCTCTAAAGGGAGAGGGGTGTGTTGTGTGTATGCTGGGATGTGGTGCTCAAACTTGGCAAGGTGATTTGGGGGCTTCAGAATCTTGTTTTTTTATGAACCTAGAAGCAAAGACACATAAATGGTCAGGCTCTCCCTGCGACAAGGGCTCTCCTAGTCCCCCATCCCCCTTCTGTCCATTCACCAGTGAGGGGCAGCACATCTACAGTTTAGCATTTACTGACCAATACAGACTTTCCTCACTCTTCAGGGATTTTGCATCCATTTCTATCCCTGCCCCTAAGCAGTTGGGAAGGAGGAGGACATTGTGTTACTGTGTCCAATCACACACAGTAGGTAGAGAGATGCACTCAATTGGTTGTATAGCACACACACTCCCTCCCCCATTTTAGAGAAGAGAGCTAAGGCCAGAAGAGGAAGTCACTGAGGAGAAACCACAGAGCAGAGGTTGGAGAACTAGGATTATAACACTACATGAATTTTTTCTTTTTCTTTTGGTGCTAAGGCTCAAACCCAGGAGCCTGGACATGCTAAGCATGTGCTGTACCAGTAAGCTACACTCACAGCAGACTTCAGATCTTTTGAGTCAAGTAATTCTTCCCTGAGTTTCATGTGCTTGGGAACTTCCCTTAGACTCAAAGCCTCCATTTTGATTACTTTGGTACAATAAAGAGCATGAAATAAACAGGGGTTTGTCTTACATTGTTTTCCTCAATTTTTTATGACAAGAAACCTGTCAATTTGAAGCCTTCAAGGCAGGGACCATGTCTTTTGAGTGCTTGTTTGGCACAGAACAAGGAAGCAACAGTTTCACTTGGGACAGGACTGTTGCTGGAGCGTTCATTCATTTCTCCATTATCACCATCTGCATAGTTTACTGTCTACCGGGCATATGGCCAGGAGTTAGGGTTCCAGTGGAGAATACCTGGTGCTTCCCTCATGGAGTTTCCTATCTAGTAGAGAGGACAGACAACCATCAAGGTTTCTAGTGTGGTTAGTACCCTGATGAGTTCACATGGTAGGAATAGGGACTAGGGTGGAACAGAACTTGAGCTGCCTTCCTAGGGAGAGAGGCACTTATGCTGACTCGAACACAACAGGGTTCTGGGGCCAGCCCAGCTGCATTACTCAACCCTAAATATTTAGCCCTTCCTTCTTCTCTATATAGTACTTTGTCCCTGTGATTTCCCTTTCAGAAAGGGACAAATAGGAAAAAGCAATCTATGGTCCCAGGAGACCTGTGTCCTGTTCTAGAGAGAAGCCGAATGGCAAGGGTAAGGAAGAGGTGAGGCATGCTGCCTTATTGGTGGGTGCTTCTGTGATGCATTCTGAGATGCATATCAAGGTGCAGGGTTTGATAAAGTCCTGAAGAAATCTTGGACAGGAGAACCCTGGAATGTGTGAGACACATAGTCCCAGTCCTCTCTGTTTGGAAAGAGAAAGTCAACCTTGCAGCCCCCCTTTGATCCTTCCTACCAGGTCCCGCAGGACCCCTTTTCAGGGGAGGGACACTTTTTTCAGAGTCCCCTTTTGTTTTATCGTGATTTAGGAACATTCAGGTGTCCTGGAAAAGGGAGCTAATGTACTGGGAACAGCTCTGTGTTAGGAGCCAGGTACTGTGCTTGGCACTCCATCTATATTACCTCATCTAATCCTCAAACCAAAACTGTAACTGTGAGCAGTCTGTGTTGGAGGTTAAGAGCAGGGCTTCTGAAGATGGAAAAACGTTGTCTATCTTTTCCGAGCCGCAGCTTGTGTATCTCTAATGTGGGAACATCATAACCTGTTCCACAACTTATTGCAGAATTTGAAGCGAACATGTATGAATTCTATGCATGAATGGCATACATAATATTTAGAGGGAAAATGCTTGGCATAGGACCACTGGGTAGCAAGCGTCCCATAAATGGCGCCTTGAAAAATAGGTTGGCATTGTGCCACTTTTATAGGTGCTGAGTATGAGATTCAGAAATTAATTTTCTCAAGGCTGCCTAGCTAATATATGTCAACCCTTGGAGCCCAATACTTAGCTGACTCCCAAGTTAGTGTACATTAATAGATGTATTTTGGGGTATTCTGTTTTAAAAATAAGATATTCTAATTGAAGAATTAGGAAAACATACTACAATCCAAGAAGAAAAATAAAATCACCCAAAAGTCTGATATAACAAGCATTTTAGTGTATTTAAAATTTTTTTTTGCATTTTGTATTCACTCAATTTGCTCAACATCACACATTATTTTGTATCCTACTTACTCAGTTAGCTTTACATTGTAAGCATTTTCCATGTCATTAAAACATCCTTGAATCTTTAATGACTGAATAATATTTGGCTGTTTGGATGCACTGTAATTTGTTGAACTATTCTAGCATAGCAATTTTATACTGTTTGCACATTGCTACCATTAAAAATTAACATTTTTTTTGTCTAAATCATTGTATCTGATGTTTTATCCAGGAAGCTAACAAGTATACCAAGACACACAGCATAGAATAAAGAACCTCTGTGTACCCATCACTCAGCTTAGTAATAATCAGTCTTGGCTAATCTTGTTTCTCCTCCCCCATTCATTTAAAATCCAAGGTATCGTGTTGTATTAGTCTAGTTTTAAAGAAGACTGTCCGAATCACTTCTAGAATGACAATACAGTTTTACACTCTTAACAACTGAGCATGAAAGTGCTGATCTTGGGGCCAGGGAGATGGCTCAGTAGAATAAGCGCTTGCCTGGCTTATTCTAAGCCTTATTCTAACCAAGGGCATGAGTTCAACCCCTGGTTCCGGAAAAAAAAAAAAAAAAAACTGATCTTGTGCCCTAATCTGCACTGATTTGTAACACACACACACACACACACACACACACACACACACACACTGCCAATTTGACAGGTGAAAAGTGCTTTCTTTACATACATTTGTTTAATTATCAGACATATATATATATATATATTTTTTTTTTTTTTTTTTTCAGACTTATATTAAAAAGGCATCTAGTGGCTCTGGTGCAGCAAACCTCCTGAAGGGTCTTGGAAACATACTCTCATTCTCAAGTGGCCCGGCTGAGGTCTGTGGGGTGGGAGGCTCTGTGCTGCATCGGCTGGCTACCCAGTGCCCAGAAGCAAGCAGGGAGGAGCTTGGGAAACTCTCCTACCTTGTCTAATAGGCAGCCACCAGGGGTCAGGAGGGGGCCAGTGAAGCTGCGGGTGGGAGAGGGTAAGAATGGCCAGCAGCCAGACCCTGCATTTCCTGTCTGGCCATTGCTGGCTGGACACACAGCTTCCCTTGCTCACAGATCATGATTCCAGAATGTTCTGTGAGGCTCTTCCCTGGCTGCTTGTTCCCGCCTCTCACTGATTGCCAAAAAGAGAATCAGTCTGTTAGAAAACACACTGGATATATGAGAATTTGGTTTCTTCTTTAAAAAAAAAAAAAAAAAAAATTAGTACATGTTTGGAGTACCTAGATGATTACACTAATCGTGGGGTGGTTTGTACCTGGATGTAACACATCTTAATTCTGTTTATGTCTCTTTCCCTCTGCTCCCCTCCCCTTCCAACATTGGGTTTTCATTTTTTTCTACAAGACGTTTCAATGGCACTGGATTCACTAAGGAGCAGAAATTTTGATCTGTGGGCTGGGAAACACAGGATGGGCATTAGGTACTGTGAATCCTCTGAAAGTGGGTAAATGGAGCACACATTTTTTTTTGCATCTCTGGGGAGAGGTAATAGTTTTTGTGAGATTCATGCCTTCACCCGAAGTCTAGTTTTTTCTGGTACCTCATTCTCCTTCCTAAGTCCATTTACTTCCTATAGTGGTTGAGCAGATGGAAACAGGTGTTGGAAACAGGGGTGTGCTTGGGAGACAGGCTAAAGGGTTGCACTTTCTTCATTATACACTGAGCTCAGAGAAGACCCCAAATTTTCCTGGTGTGGGATGGAGTGGTAATGGGGAGGTGGGCAGTACTCCAGTAGCTATCTGGACACTGGCTCACCCTGAGATATGCATTTTTTTTTCCCTGCTACCAGGAATTGAGCTTAGGACCTTGCATTTGCCAGGCAGGTCCTTATGCTGCTGAACAATCTCCCCAGCCCCTGAGTGTGTACTTTTGTACACTTTAAATGACTGGTTCAGGGCATGAAGGATCAGGGAAGGGAGGCTGATCCCTAGTTAATGGTCTTGAACTTATACTTTTGAGCCCTGGATAGTGGCACGGATAAGACTGCAGCAACCAGCCAGGGTACTTGTTATGGGGACACTGCTTTAAGTTTAATTTTAGGACAACTTGCTCTAAGCCTTGAACTCTGTGCTGGTGTGGGTGGGAGGTGGATTTAGGATCCACGAGATTCACAGAGCAGTGCAGGCTTTCTCTGAAGCAGAAAGAGGATCTGGGGACCTTAGAGGCTGAGGGTCAAGGCCAAAGTCCAGCGTGACAGAACCAAAGGCAAATCCACCAGCATTCCTAAATCCCATACTAGTGCTTTATCTCATAACAATGATTTCATTTGTGCACAGAGATAAACTGAAGATACAGCAAGTTCTGATCATTACCCAAACCACTGCTGACAGCTGCATAGAGAGGAGGAGGCAGCCAGACAAGGCCCGGTAGTTAAACTACAATTATATATGTGTGAATACAGGAAATTCAGCACTAGGCTTTTTGATTGTGTCGCTTCTTATGGACTCCTAGCTCAGGCGTCTTATCTCTCAGGGTGGAATTTCACCTCTTGCAGCTGTAACTGCTGCTTCTCACAGAACTTCCTTATTAAATAGGAAATAAGCAGGTGTGTCAAGGCTGATTAACATCTTGCTGACTCTCTGATGAAAATAGAAAAATTGAAAAAATATTTTAAGAGTGACATTTTCAAAAAAGAAAATGACACCTTTGATGAAAAATAGGAGCAACTATTTGAGATGATGTGCCAATTATAAACATAGGAGATTTGGTATCTGTCAAATCCATTTCCAGGTAAAGAAGCAGGTGCCCATTTCCTTCCCTCCCTTCACACCTGTGCAATGCCTTCTTCCATATATGGCAACCACAGACTCCGTTCCTGTTGTTTACACTCGGGGTCCTCTTGCACAGTGCTGCCCTTGAATTTGCCCTTGCAAAAGTGTGAGGGTGTTCCCACCATGAACACCTGCTTCCCACTTCCCTCAAAGGTCTCAGCATAGGCATGCGGATCCTTTGAAACTGCTCTTTGATTACATAGCCTTCCAGCAACAACCATTGGTTTAGGCTGTTACACAGAACAGTTGGGGCCAGTTTCCCTCTGGAGTGAGGGCTGAGCCTCCAGCAGCCCCCTGTTCCACTGCTTGGGAGATGCAAAGAGGCTTCATACCTGATAGCTCTCGTTTCACCAGCTGGCCGCTCTAGAGCTGGGGCCTCAACAGGGCACCTCCCAGCAGCTTTCTTCCTCTGCTTCTGCCAGCTGTGAGGGGGATAGGCCTGGTGTTTTCCTGTCGCTGTGGTTCTGGACAGATGACATTAACCAGAATGTCCAGGGAGAGGATGACACAGGCCCTGGATTCTTTTTGTTTTACACATTAGACAGGAGATAATAGTGATAATAACTGATATTTATGAAAGGCTTCCAATGTACCAAGCCTATGTGCTATGTCCCTCACCAAACCATATGAAGTAGGCACTATTGTTATCCTCATTTAACTGAGGAAAATACTGTGGCTTAGAGTGGTCTGTGACTATGTCTCTTAGGTCAGTGGTTTCTCCATCTTAACATTTAACAGTCACCTGCAGAGCTTATAAAAATAGTATTTGAACTTTACCCCTAGAGTGGGATTCAGTGGTCTGGGGTAGAGCCCCCCCAAATCTGCCGTTCCTTGCCTGTCCTGTCCTGTCTTGTCATTGTCTTCCCTCCCTCCCTCCATCCTGCCCTGCCTGCATCCCACCCTCCCTCCACTTCCAGCACTGGCAGTAGAATCCAGGGCCATGTGCATGCCAGGCTAGCACTTTACCACCAAGCTACAGCCTAAGCCAAGTCTGTGCTTTTTAAATCACTGTCTACACCACCTCATTTTGGACTTCTCCTAGCAGATTCCCTCACATGCTGCCCTTGGTGGAGATGACTAAGTGAGACAGGCAGCAGACCTTATCTACTCTTCATCTACTTTTTCTCCATCTGGAAAGGTTTGTCCCAGCCTCCCAGATCTTTTCATTGTAGATCTGTGCTTTAATCTGAATGTTTGCATCCCCCTAAATTTCTAGGATGAGGCCTAATCTCCAATATGATGGCACTGGAATAGCTGTTGCGAGGTGATTAGGTCATACGAGTGAACTATCATGACAGCAAAAGAGGCCCCACCTCCACCACATGAGGACAGTGAGAAGTTATCATCTATGAACCAGAATTTTTGTCATTCACTGCTTACCCAATCTGTGGTACTTTGCTCTAGCATCCCTGGATAGCAAGACATTCTGTCACCTTGTCAGGCATGTCTTTCTAAGAGTAGCATTCCGTCGTTTCCTCCATCTTTCATTCTGGAAGCCATCCTGATCTTTCCCATCAGATGGGAGGAGCACAGTGATGATTTGCTAGTCTGGCTTCAAGGCCACATGGCTGCTGACTTACTGTGACCCTGGAGTTCCTTCATGCGTCTGAAGCTGACCTTGTAGCTTTATGCTACCGATCACATTGTCCTCTGACTGAGGAGCCTACCCTTGGGCCTGTTATATCCTCAACCAGACTGCTACCATATTGCATGGGCTTCCTGCTCACTGGATTTTGACAGATCTCTTCCTGCCTGGCTAGCCCATTATTTATATTGACACAGGAGCTGTCCTACATATGTTTGGAATGCCTGTTGGGATGCATCCATCTGGGATACACATTTAATATTATCATCTCACCCTTAGAGATGAGCTTCCCTTCATGTCCAACCTCCTTTGGACCCCCTGGCTGAGAAACCATTAGAAAAAGAGAATGAGGTAACTTATACTGCACTGCAGTGTGGAGATCCCAGCAGCCCTTCTCCTGCCAGAGCAGTCTTTGGGCTGGATGAGGGGGCAGTGTGACTGATTTCTATCAGAAAGCAATGTTCAGGAATAATGTGAATGTTGGGACCCTGGCACCACATCCAGCAGCTCCACTGCAAACGGCCATTCTTTCATCTTTAATAAATTAAGCATTAGATTAAGCACTTTAGAAGGCCAAGTGACTCATTTCTATTTCTGGCCTTCAGACATCAGTGACAGTGGTGACCTCAGGCTGTGGATAGGAAGAATTGTTTAAGAGTTTTGGCAGCAGTAGGATGGGCCCCCAACCCTTTTCAGGAGACCTCTGAACAACTTTGGAAGGACTGGTGGACATTTTTACCTTAACTAATGACATACCAGTCCCTCTAGGTCTTGCGCTTTGTTCTCTGAGTCTGAGAACTTACTTTTGAACATCCCCTTTCCCATCACATTTTTTTCAGTTTCTAGATTACTGTCCAAGCAGAAGTAGCAGTTCTCCTCTCTGGAATCCTCCAGGACTGGATTCCTAGTGCAACTCTATACCTAAGTTCTATACCTTGTATAATTTGCGCTTATGCTGCCCCACCCCTGCTAAAGGCCTCTACCTTCAGTGCTAGGTCAAGGCTGGCAAGGCATGGAATGCTGAGGGCTCTTACTTGACCTGGTTAGGGTAGTTTGTGAGCTTCTGCCCAGGACCACTAGGTTGCCAGAGCCCTGGTACTGGGACCCTGGTTTTTTGGACTGTTTTGGAAATTCAAACTCAAGCTACTCCAGCCAAATTGCCACACATGGAGACAGTTGAGCCATTCTTTTAAATTAAACCCTGGTACAGGGAGTAGGGTCAGAAAGGCAGGCCGGCCTCTAGCAGTTAGAGGAACCAGGCCCCTGGAAACTATTGGGCTGGAAGTACCTCCCCTTGGGGATGCAGCAAGGTGACTGGATGCCTTCTTTGGGTGAGATGAACCTTGAAGTAGGAAGGATAGGCGGCCAGGATACCTGAAGGAGGGAAAAATGGAGACAAACTTCCTTAGGCCTTCAACTCAACTTCTTCAGACTGTAGCTGCCTCTCTGGAGGTGTCACCATAGTGTTAGGCCCAAGGTTACTCACAGGCTCCTCATAGCTGCTGGAGGTGCTGATGAGGCACAGGAGGTTCTTCTGTTCCTAGCATGTCAGAGCAAGCGTGAGTCAGGCAGTTCTAGCCAGTTGTAGCTAGCGTGCCTTTGGGAAAGCTGTGGGAAATCTCTTTTGGGAATTAGTTTTCTTACCAATTAAAATGGCACAATTCTACTTCACAAGTTTTTTTTTTCCTGGAACCAGGGATTGAACTCAGGCCCTTGTGCTTGCCAGGGAAGTGCTTATTCTATTGAGCGATTTCCCCGGCCCCTTCACAAGTTGTTAAGAAAATTAAATCACACAATATAGAAAAATGCTTGAGAGTGGGTGCCACCGGGATTGGTCCAGTAAGTAGTTCTTGTCCTGGCTTCCCTCTCCTCCCTTTCCTTTGGCTCCAGACAGTTATAATCTGTGAAGCTACTACAATTTTTCTGCCAAAATCTCTGGGCCAAAAGCTTCAATTTCCAGTCACTGTCACTGTCAGAGTCTTTGGCTAGTTACTTCCAATTTTTGAGATATTTCCTGGGGTCCCTGGAGTGAAGACTGGATGCAAATTCATAGACCAAGCTGCAGAAGAGTGAAAGGGTACCTGTTCCCCTCTCTGCCCTCTCTGCAGGTAGAAACTGGTCCAGCTTCCCTGCCCTGACTCAGCAAGCCAGTGTCTCCTGCTTTGATGTTTCATTTTTTCTGGATGCCATGCCCTACAGAGATTCTACTGTGTGTTACCTGCCAGGAAAGCAGACAGGGATTACTTGCTGGTAATTCAAACTCTGGCCTTGCACTGATTCCTTCAGGGCCTTAGCTTTTACTTTTTTATTTTAGTTTTTATATTTATTATTATTATTATTATGTTTTGGTACAGGGTCTCACTAAGCAGCTTGGACTTGTAGTGAGCCTCCTATTTTCAGCCTCCCCAGCACTGGGCGTATAGGTATGTGCCACCACTCCTGGTCTCTGTGGCTGGCTCAGAACATGTGGTGCAGGGGATCCAAACCTGGTCCCTACGCTTACCTAAGCAGGAGCTTGGTCTGCTGAGCTATCTTGCTGGCCTGAGATTTTCAGAAAAAGGGACCCTATTTCCATATGAGAGGGGAGGGTTAAAGGGTGCACACTGCCCCCATATGCCTCACCTATGCCTGCCCTAACTGCCTTCACTTGAGTACAGGCAGGGGCTGGACTGCCAGTCCTGACCCAAACAGTGTAATGGTTCATGGCCATGGAGAACCTTGTCTAGTGGGACATCTGATCCATAGGGATTCATAAACAGGAGCATCCATCAGGAAAGCAGCTGTAGGAGTTGAAAAAGGCCCACTGAGGATAAACCAGGTGGAGCTACCAGCAGAGTTTTGTCTCAACCATAGAAAGTTTTCTAGATCTGATCAACATAGCTTTTGAGCTTCAAATACTTATCAGAGAGTTTTCATATATTCTTCATTGTGCTTTACACCCTGCAGTTGAATGAGTGACAGTATAAACTCCCAGCTGGAAGAGGATGGAACTCTGTTTTTTTTTTTTTTTGTTGTTTTGTTTTGTTTTTGTGGAAGCAGGGGTTGAACTCAGGCCCTGTGCTCACCAGGCAAGCGCTTGTTCTACTGATCCATCTCCCCAGATCGTTTTTTTGTTTGTTTTTTTGTTTTGTTTTTTTTCTTTTCTTTCTTTCTTTCTTTTTGGTGTTCAAGATTGAATAGCTATCCTACTATGTTACACATTTTTTGTGTTTTATTTTTAATTTTTTAAAAAAATATTTATTTTAGGGAAGGGACTACAGGATGTTCAGGGTCTCACTACTAGATTGGACTCATAGTGATTTACAGCCTCCCAAGTGCTGGGATTACAGGTGTGCACCACCATGCCCAGTCTCAGTTGCTGTCTCAGCACATCCCAGGGGTGGGGCTGGCACAGCAAGTCCAGGAATAGAACCCCCTGCCCTGCCCTGCCTGCAGGTGCCTTAATCCGCTGAGCTATTTGGCCAGCCCCTTATGTTGTTGTTCTGATAGGGTCATGCTAAATTGCTAATTTTCCCATCCTGAGCTTGAATTTGTGAACCTCTTGCCTCAGCCTCCCAGAGGGCTAGGATTAGAGGTGTGCACTCACATGCCTGGCAGCATGGGCTGTAGGACGTATGGTAAACACTACAAAGTATGTCCTTGGATGTTACGCACAGCACGAAGTCCATGTCCCGCCTGTGTGTCAGCGTCTGTACGAACACAACCCACGAATGTCTGAGTTTTGGGTTTTCCCCACAGCATCACACTCTGTTCATGGTTTTTTTTTTGTACCAGAAATTGAACTCAGGACATTATGATTGCCAGGGAGGGACTTGCACCCTTGAGCTATATCCCCAGCCCCTAAGCTCATGCTTTTGATTTGAGTTTTGTCTTCTGCATGGATGACAGGTCCCAGTGTGAAATGAGACCCTGCCCACAAGCTGCCTGTTCCTCACAGACTCTCAAAGAGGTAAGGCTGTGGCTGAGGCAGGAATGTCACACATGCTTTCTGGTCCTGAAATGATTGTCCTCTTCTCAGGGGTCCTCTGCATCACAGCCTCCTGTGCCCTTTGTCCCAAGTCTCTTTTTCTTTCTGTGTCAGGTCTGCCTTTTACTTCTCTGATTCCTAATTTTTTTTGGCTTCCTTTTCCTTTTTCACCTGAGAGTTAAAAGGATTTCTGTGTCATTGTTGGCCTGGGCAGGGAAATGATTCCACGCCGTGCATTTCAAATAGATGGGATGTGTGCAGGGAGCTGGTGTGTGCAGCGTGGGAGGCTGGGGGAGTGAACCAAGCTGGTGCAGTAACCAGATGTGGTACCTGCGAGAAGCAGCTGCTGCAGGGTTGGAGGAACAGAGGAGAGGAGGTGGTGCCTCCAGGCTCAGGAGAGGAGCAGCCCACGCAGATCTACAGCTCAGATCTCAGAATGGGGATATTGTAGGGGCTTCTGCAGAGCTGTCATCTCCAGGATAGTTTTTAGCTGCAGTGGGAGTGGTTAAGAGGGAGGAGGCCACTGCAGCCACACCTGTCCTGTCCTGATGCCCCCAGGTTCTCTGTGGCAGAGGTGGTGAACCTATGATGCATGTGCTGCAGTAGGCTCGCTAGACCCTCTCTTCTGGTGCATGAGCCAATTCATCTCAGCAGTTGAGCATTGGGTACATTTTTTTTTTTTCTAAATGAAAATCTCAGAATTCCGGTTTAATTACAGGGTTGGCACTTTGTGATAAATAAGTGGGTTTGGGGTTGCAGTTTGGGTGCTTAGTCTCTGATTCGCCGTCTGCTCTATGGCTTATTTTTTTTTTTAAAGATTCATTCATTCATTCATTCATTCATTCATTCATTCATTCATTTATTGTGTGTGTGTGGCCAGCTCAGCCCACCAGGGGGCGGGGCTGGCTGGCATGTGGTGCTGGAGGATTGAACTATGGTCCCTATGCTTTGCTAAGCTTGTTCTAAGTAGGTGCTTTAGACCACTGAGCCATCTCACCAGCCCCTGCTCTATGGCTTATGAGCTAAGAATGTTTTTCACTTTTTTAGAAATGATACTGTAAGGGCTGGTGAGATAGCTCAGACGACTAAGCACCTGCTTAGGCAAGCGCAAGGGCCTGAGTTCAATCTCCAGTACTGCATGCCATGCCGGCCCCACCCCTGGGTGCCCTGAGCCAGTGATCCAGTCCAGTTGTGGTGGCACATGTCTGTAATCCCAGGGCTGGGGAGGCTGAAAACAGGAGGATCACTATGAGTCTGAACTGCATAGTGAGACCCTGTACCAAATACATTAAAAAACAAAAAGAAGTGATACTGTAGATTGAACCCAAAACCTGCTCGTTAAGTTACATTCCCAGCCCCCTGTTCCATTTAAAAAAAAATTTCTTTGTGAGACAGTGTTCTGCTTAGTTGTTCTTGCTCAGACTGGGCTTAAACTTGCACTTGTGGTGCTCTTGCCTTAGCTTTTTTCACTGTTTTAAGTGGCTGAAAATGAAAAGGAAGAAAGTATTCTGGACCCATCAGAATTATTAAAATCTCAAACTTCAGTGTCCGTAAATAAACTTCTATTGTAACATAATCATGCTTGTTCATTAATACATGTCCATGTCTCTTGAGGACGGCAATGGCAGAGCTGAGTAGTGTAACAGAGGCAGTACAGTCTGCGAAGCCTGGACTGCCTAATACCCAGCTGGCCAGAGAAAACGTGTACTGACCCTTGCGGGGGGAGTTAATAGGAGCTGGAAATAGGAAGGACATACCTCCTCCCACCTCTCTCCTTCCATCACATCCCAGTGCCTCTCATTAGCAGAATTTAGTCGGCAGCCAGCTGGCAAGAGAAGAGCCAGGAGAGGCTGCTTGTGGACCTTTAGCCCCAGCAGCCACAGTGCCGAGGCAACAGGTAAATGACTGCACAGCGACTAGCATCTTGCCTTAGCTTTTTCCTCCTCTGTCTGTGTACTCATGGCTTCAGTAATCACAGCTCTTGTCAGGTACGGTGGTGCATGGTGCGTGCCTGGAGGCCCAGCACTCAGGAGTCTGAGGCAGCAGGATCCTGAGTTTGAAGACAAGTCTGGGCTATATAGCAATGCCTGTCTTAACAACACCAACACCAACACCAACAATAATCCCACCCAAAACTCCCCAAATCCCCCAAAGCCAAGCGGGGCAGACCATGTCTGTAATTGCAGTACTTGATATGCTGAGGCAGAAGGATTTCCAGGAGTTGAAGGCCAGCATAGGCTACATAATGAGTTCAAGGCCAGGCTAGACTGTATAGTGAAACTCTGTCTCAAAAACAAAAACAAAACAAAAAAAAATCATGTCTCTGTATTCAAGGCCCAAACCCATACTCCATGCCTGACTTTTCAGTCTTATAATTCTGCCTACTTAGCAACTTCACTTGGAAGCTTCTCTTCATCTCAAATCCATATGCTAGTACATGCAATTTATATTTCAAGTTTGTTCTTTCTTCTCTGGAGGGGGTCTACAGGCACCTTGATTATAACCACCAGGGACTCTGGCATAGCTTCTCAAACCTTACAGGACAAACAGTCACTTGGGTGGCCCTCTGAGCATGATGTACAGCTGTAATACCAAGTGATGCTGGACTTTTAAAAAGTGGGTATAGAGTTCTTTCCTTTTGCTGCAGCGACCGCAGTCATGAGTATGTTCAGGCTTCAGAAGAGGCTGCCTCCAGCATCCTCCGCTGTGGCAAAAAGAAGGTCTGGTTGGACCCTAGTGAGACCAGTGAAATCGCCAAAGCCAATTCCCATCAGCAGATCTGGAAATTGATCAAAGATGGGCGGATCATCCGCAAACCTGTGACCATCCATTTTTGGGCGCGACGCCGGAAGAACACCTTGGCTCACCGGAAGGCAGGCACATGGGCATCGGTAAGCGGAAGAGGGTAGCGCCCGAATGCGGGAGAAGTTAACCTGGCTGCGCAGAATGCGAATCCTGGAAGATACCGGGAATCTAAGAAGATCGACCAGCACTGTACCACAGCCTGCTGAAGGTGAAGGGGAATGTGTTCAAGAACAAGCGGATCCTCATGGAGCACATCCACAAGCTGAAAGCGGAGAAGGCCCGCAAAAAGCTCCTGGCTGACCAGGCTGAGGCTCGCGGGTTGAAGACCAAGGAAGCACGCAAGCGCCGTGAGGAGCGCCTGCAAGCCAAGAAGGAAGAGATCATCAAGACCCTGATCAAGGAGCAGGAGACGAAGAAGTAGTGCTCTGTGTGTACACAGAGCGGACAGGCCTGAAATAAAAGAGCGCTTGCCGATTAAAAAAACAAAACAAAACAAAAACTGGGTATATTCTGATTGGCTGAAGCCTACTTTTTTTTTTTTTTTAAGACCAGCATTCATTATATGATTCAGGCTGGCCTTGAACTCACTTTGCAGCTGAGGGTGGCCTCCAACTCACAGTGATCCTGCATACCCATCTGGCAGTCCATTTTTGTTTCACTTAGTTTATAAGCTCTTTCCTCCTGTCTTGCTGCCATCGCAGCCATGCTCCCAGCCACACGTCCTCAATACACTAGGCTTTGTACAATCTTGAATCTGTTTATCTGTTTCTCTTTCATCTTTGGTGGCTCAAATATGGTGGTTTTCGCCAACCTCCTCTTGTCTGTTCCTGTCGCTTCCATTCTACTCATTACACAGGCAAGAATCCAGCCTTGGATTTATGTCTGGTTCTCTTATGTATCTTGCCTCTTGCATGAAAACAATTGGAAAGAGGAAATCTTTTTCCGCCAGGTTTTTGTTACTTTTTCTCTTTTTTGTAGTTGTGGAATCACACTACCATAACCTCTTGCTTAGACTGAGCCTTTTAATGGGCTTAGAACGGTCTCCAATAGGTGTTACGACATACATGTCTCATTGTGACTCATCCCGTATGAAGTTGCCTAGTGAATTTTCTGAACCATCATGTTTAAGGCCCCCCCCCTTTTGTCTATGAACTAGTAAGGCATTAAAGCTTTCCATGTAGTCTAATGGCTTCAATTTGGTTTTCTAATTTTGTTCCTCAATTCTTTCTTTTCTGTATTCTTCCTTTCCAATACTTTCACCCAGCTTCTTCCGGGTACCACCTTCTGTATACTTTATTTACGCTCTCTTCTCTGCCTGGAATGTCTTTGGCCCTTGTGAGGATTAGGCTCAGTTATCTTCCCTATGTTCCCTTACTGCTTTATCTTGGGAACTTGCACATTAACCTTTGTCTCAGGATCTGTTTCTCTTAACCCAGCCCAAGTAACTTATTAACACTGGCTTAAATAAGATCTTGGTGGGCCTCATATGGTATCTTTATGATCATCAGGAACCTCAACATGTGTCTTCTTCTTGTGGTCAAAGATAGCTGCTGCAGCATCAGTCATTAGGCTTACATTCCTGCCATTAGGAGGAAGACATAAAAAGGAGATGGTCATGCTTTTATTTAAGAACATTTCCAGAAAGTTGCATAGCTCCCTTCCTATATCTTTGCATCAATAATTTTGTCATGCGGCCATGTCTGGCTGCAAGGGAGTCTGGGAAATGGAAATTTTGTTCTGGGTAGTCAACTACACAGCTAAAATTTTATTCTTTCTTTTTTACATTTTTGTGGCCAGCTCAGCCCACCCTGGGGTTGGGGCTGGCGCAGTATGTGGTGTCAGGGATGGAACCGCGGTCCCTGGGTGCTTACCTAAGCAGGTGCTTTAGACTGCTGAGCTATTTCACTGGCCCTATGCAGCTAAAATTTTAGAGCATGCTTACTGAGGAAGAATAGGAAACAAAGATTAGCTAACAACTAATAATCTCAGTTACACCCTCCTTATCTCTGCCTGTCTAAATCCTTCAAAGGTCAGGGTAAATGAATGCCACTTTTCCCTTGGATTGTTGTTTGATCTCTTAGTTAAAAATTATCAATCCTGATCAGTAAATGCTTTGGATACCATGTTTATGTACACCTCCCTTTGAGGACTAGAAATAGAGCAGAAGGCACATTTCAAAGAGTTTTTTATTTGAAACATGAAATCTCATAAACCCATATCTGGAAGGTTAGATTTTGAAATCTGATTGATCTGCCTCAAAGACAACAACCAGTCATACAACATTAGTTTCCTAATATTTACTGGTGCTTCTGGTCTGCCAGGTTTTGTTACAGATACTAGAACAATGGCAGGGAACAACACAAAAACCCTGCTTTCGTGTGGGGCATAAGGCATGCAGGTAAAGAGTAGACTCCAGTACTATCTGGTTTTGATCCTAGCTCCACTGCTTACAAATGACACGACTGTCGGAAGTTTACTCTATTCCTCAGTTTTGTCTTGTAAAATGTGAAGGTGCTAAAAGTGCAACTTTGTGGTGATAACTAAATGTGTTTTTACTTGCATAGTAATTAGAACAGTGTCTGGCACAAAATAAAAGCTAACTAGCCAGGGAGATAGCTCAGTAGAATAAGTGCTTGCCTGGCAAGTACAAGGGCCTGAGTTCAATCCCTGGTTCTGAAAAAAAAAAAAAAAAAAAAAAAAGCTAAGTATTAGTTCTTATTATTTTTTTTTTTGTATTTAGTACAGGGTCTACAGGGTCTCACTACACAGATCAGACTCATAGTGATCTTCCTGTTTTCAGCCTCCCATGCACTGGGATTGTAGGTGTGCACCACCACGCCCTGTCTCAACTGCCGTCTCAGCCTGCCCCAGTGGCTGGGCTGGCACGGCATGCTGGGGATCAAACCCTGGCCACTGCGCTCTGCCTAAGCAGGCTTTTTAGTCTGCTGAGCTATCTCACCAGCCCTTAATTAGTTATTATTACTATCTTATAGAGCTTACATTTGGGTAGGAATGGAAATAACCAAAGAAATGAGAAGAAAAAAAATTAGGCAATGATACATGCTAGAAAGAAAATGAAGGGGCTGGAGAGATGGCTCAGTGGTCTAAAGCACCTATTTGGAACAAGGTTGGAAAAGCACAGGGACCATGGTTCGGTACCCCAGCACCACATGCCAACCAGCCGCGCCCCCTGGTGGGCTGAGCTGGCCACACACACACACACACACACACTAAATAAATGTTAAAAAAAAAAAAAAGAAAGAAAATGAAATATAGTCAGGCAAGGGTGCTGCTGAGGAGTTGCCCTGTCCTAGGTGGTTCAGGAAAGTCTCTAAGAGGAGGTGACATTTACAAGCCACAAAGTTCTTGTGGATGGGGTGCTGGGGAGATAGCTCAGTAGAATAAACGCTTGTCTGGCAAGCATAAGGCTCTGAGTTTAATCCCTGGTTCCACAAAAAACAAACAAAGAAACAACCCCCCCAACCCAAAAACAGTCCTTGTGGGAAGAACTTTCAGGGAATAGCAAACACAGGGGCCTGTGAAGGTATCCTGAATCCACAGGCTGGGAAAAGAAGGAAGGGGAGAGTGTACAAGATGGTCTGAGACCTACTTGGCAGCCAGATCCTGAGGGGCTTTGTAAATTGAGTATGTGATTTAGATTTGACTCAAAGGACAGCATAAGTCAGTGGAGGGCGGGGGAGATTTATGTCTAAACAGACACTTCTGGTGGCAGAGGAGAGGCAGACTGGCTGATGAGGGTTTAGGAATGGAATGAAGGAGTCATCAGGAGACTGCTGCAATCAGATGAGAGAGGTCCAGAGAGGTGGAGAGACAACAGAACTTGATGTGTGTTTTGAAAGGAAAATCAACAGGTTTTGCTGATGGATGCATGCAAAAGGTAAGTTGAAGAGCAAACTCAAGGGCAACCCTCACATTCAGGGCTGGACCATCTTCCTGTGGTGGATACAAATAGAGGTAAAACAGTTCTATAAGGTGTGCGGTGAATTTTTTTTTTTTAATTTTTATTTATTTATTTGTGTGTGTGTGTGTGTGTGTGTGTGTGTGTGTGTGTGTGTGTCCAGCTCAGCCCACCAGGGGGCAGGGCTGGGTGGCATGTGGTGCTGGGGGATTGAACTGCAGTCCCTGTGCTTTGCTAAGCTTGTTCTTTTTTTTTTTAATATTTATTTATTTATTTATGAGAGAGAGAGAGAGAGAGAGAGAGAGAGAGAGAGAGAGAGAGAGTGTGGTGTGTGTGTGTGGCCAGCTCAGCCCACCAGGGGGCGGGGCTGGCTGGCATGTGGCGCTGGGGGATCGAACCGCGGTCCCTGATGCTTTGCTAAGCTTGTTCTAAGTAGGTGCTTTAGACCACTGAGCCATCTCTCCAGCCCACTAAGCTTGTTCTAAATAGGTGCTTTAGACCACTGAGCCATCTCACCAGCCCATAAAGTTTTTTTTTTTTTTTTTTTTTTTTTCTCCAAATGCCCTCAGGGGTGGTTTGGCTGGCTGGAGTGTTGTGGGGATCGAACTACAGCAACCTGAGGCTGACAGCTTTGTGGAAGCAGCCACTTAAACAACTGAGCTAAGGCCAGGCCCCCTGTGCGGTGAATTTAAAGAAGATACAACTAATAACATACTGAAGGTACTGAAACAAATGATCAACAAGTACAGAAAAGGCACTAATAAACAGCAGCAGAGCTAAAGAAAGAGACGCAGAACATGAACACCCAGCATGGAAAAGAATAGGCGTCTGGAAGGAAGCTCCAGACAGAAATCTAGGAGACTAAAAGTGCGATTGGAAGTATGGATAGCAGGAGTGACCAGTGTGAGGACAGTGTCAGAACCAGAGGACAAGGGCTGTGGTCAATGATTGGTTAATGAGAGGTGTTGTGGAAACAGCAAGGGAACACGAAGCGTGGAACCAACAGCTCCTGGATGACTCCGAGAGGACTAACACAAGAGTAACTGCAATTAGTGAACGATCACAAAATAGCACCGAGGGCACAAAAAACCCATTTACACAAGAAGTAGCAGGAAACTTTCCGGACATGGAAAAAGAACTTAACACGCAGGGAAATGAAACATTATCTTATGTGAAGAACTGGATCTTCACTTCACACTTGGGGACTTGATGTTTTCTCGTATTTGTTCAGTATCAGCACTAACTGAACATTACAGATCTTTTGCACGACCTCAAACACTATCGGTGGTGAAATTTTCAGCACTGTTTTGAAATTCATGGTTTCTCATGGAACAGTGGCTTCCATAAGTCCACCGACCAGCGATGCAAAAGCGGCAGTGGGTAGGACTGCTGGCATGCAGGATAAATGAAGGCAGCCATACCAGGCTGGTGCAGCAGTCAGTATATTTTCTACACCGGTAGTTAGGGGAGAAAGGCTGGCGGGTTATTTTCTTAAATCTTGATCTTTGTGCACCTGCTTTCCTAACCTGTCCTGTGAAGAAACAGGAAATGTACACTAAATATTTCTAGTGCATGGTGAAGAGTGATGGTTATCTCCTGAAAAGGTGCTTGTGCGGTTGTTTGAGATGGGAGCTGAACTATCCAGTTTGCTCATGTAACAGGTTTTACAGGGAAGAATGATTGACAGGCAAACTATGATTATTCTGGTTTGGGTTTTCGGCAGACATCTTTTCAGAAACAGAGAATGTCACTGTAAGGAAAATAGTTGCAATATTAGCTGCCATGGATACAATATAGGTTCCCAGTAAAAAATTAGATTTGTAAAATATTTGCATCTGCCGTCTCGAACTTGACAGCATTCTTATACTAAAAGACTTTCCCAGGGAGCCCAACACGGAGGCTAATCAGGGTTGATTCTGACATGGCACAGCAGAGTGTGTCAACACTGGAAGATTTGCAGATCTCAGTGAGCCAGAATTTTCAGATAACCAGTGCTTGATGTTGCAAAAGCACGCGTGCTTGGAACATCCACTCAAAATGCAAAGTCAACCAATAGAATTTAGAGATGACAGGAAATTTTCATTAATAGTTTCAGATTCCACAGCCTTTTTTTTTTTTTTTTTTTATGGTACTGGGGATTTAACCCAGGGCCTTGTAAAAACAAGGCAAGAGCTCCAACACTGAATCACATCCTCAGCACCAGCAACTAATCTTAAAAAACAAAACAAAAACTAAAAAAGCTCCCCCCTCCCCCCCGCAGGTGAGATCGTGCATGCATATAATCCTAGCACATAGGAGTCTGAGGCAGGAGGTTCACCACAAGTTCAGGGCCACCCTAAATTAGCTACATAGTGAGATTCTGTCTCAAAACAAAACAAAACAAAACAAAACAAAACACACTAGCCCCTTCCCCAAAGAAAATCCTGGGGACATAGCTCAATGCAAAGGCCCTCAGTACTATCCCCAATACCAGCAAACAAATGAAAAACTACAATTTGTTAAGTTTTAGTTTAATATCAAAGAATATTTATGATTATCAGAAAGTTAACGTTTGTCTTTTTCAACTGTGGGTCTGTATAAGATCAGATAATCTTTGTATACAGTTCTTCTGTCAAACAATTATAATGGATTAAAGGCAGAAGAAGGTGTCCTGTAGTCTTCATGAGGCCACACATTGAAGAGATTCATAAAAATACATAAGTGTTATTATTGTATTTTGTTTTAGAAAATGTAGGTATTTATTCATTTAAATTCTCATTTATGTGAGTATGCAACTATATTGTTTTCAAGGGACAGTGTAAAAACTTTTCAGTTTTAATTTCTATTGTAGTAAATATTGTCATACATATCCAACATAAATCAAAACTCTTCGGAGTCTTTAATAATTTTTAATAACAGGTCCAGGCTGGCCTTGAACTCACAGAGATTTTCTTGCTCTCCTCCCAAGTGCTGGGATTACAGGTGTTGCCACCACACCCAACTTCCATTCCCCCTTTAATATGTCTTTAGACAGAAACTTACAAAATCACTAAGTTGCCCAGGCTGGGCTTGAACTTCTGACCTTCCTGCTTCAGCCTCCCTGAATGCGGGGGCTCTAGGTGTGTGCCACCATGCCCAGCCGGATGCCAATGAGGTAGTGTCTCATGGTATGCTGGGAACTGTAGGTGAGGTGTGGGCACTAGGAGCTCTACAACCATTAGTTCCGGGTAGTTCCAGAGGCGTGACCTGGGAGAGGGGCAGCTGTTTCAGTGGGATGGAGACCTAGGTCTTCCTTGTGCCACTGGAAATGTCCTTTTGGCCTCGTATCCAGTTCTGCCTGCTCTGCCGGGGCAGCCTCAGGAGGTGGGGCCTGGCGAGGCCTTGCCCCAGAGTCTGTCTGTTCCTGTTGTGTGAGAGCACCTGGGGGAAGCCAGGCTAACAGTAAGGGCTTTCGGGAAAGTGCTAGAGCCGCACTGTCGAGAGAACCTTGCTCAGACACGTCCTGTGGGTCACAGGCGTCTTCGTCCCTGGGGGGTGGCACTCAGCTCTCTTTCCTCCCACCCTTCAGAATTACGAAACAATAAAGTCCAACAAATATTTGATTTTTTTTCAGGTGTAATCAGCATTGCTGCCTGTATTCTGCTTACCTCCCCACACTCGCATACCACACAGCAGGGCAGGTAAGGCTGAGTCGGCGTCACCGCCCTGCAGCACAGTGCAGGGCAGCCCCAGCTGAGGCCGCGTGACTGTGTCGGTGCAGCCTGCTTGAACTGCTCACTTCATTCCATTGTCTTTTCTTTTCTTGTTTTTTTTTTTTTTTTTGGCGGAACCGGGCATTGAACTCAGGCCCTTGCGCTTGCCAGGGAAGCGCTTATTCCACTGAGCCATCTCCCCAGTCCCTGTCTTTTCTTTTTTCACTTTTGCTGATGTTTCTTTCTCCCTAGCTCTATGCCTGCAGCTCAGTCTATTTCTTTTTGATTCTTTCATCAAAGACCCGGATGTGGTGGTACACAGCTGCAATCACAGCACTTGGGGAGGATGAAGCAAGAGGATGGCGGTTCAAGTCCAACCCAACTTAGTGAGACTCTATCTCAAAATAAAATAAAATAAGGTAAAAAGGGCTGGGATGTAATTACGTATAAAGGCTCTCGGTTCAATTTCCATTAAAAGGAAAAAGACAAAACAAACAAACAAACAAACAAACAAACTAAAAACACTTGATATCAGAACCCCCAGGGCCAACCAACTTACCAGCTATGATAGGGAGCAACTTGCCCAAGATCACACTGCGTCCATCCGTTCTCCTCTCATAGTCCCTGTCCTTTCTGTCTCTTGTTCTTCCCTAACTTTGTTTTCTTTTCTTTTCCTTCTCTCTTTGGACTCAGTGCTGAAGGTCACCCCTCCAAGGAGGGGTGGGCTAGGGGTGCGTCCCTTTGGCTCCCACTCCCAACTGCGGGCATCTAAATGACCAACAGTCACAAGGTGTCACAGTGGGCACTGCCAGGCCCAGACCTGCTCCAGCTAGCCCAGCTGACTGCTTTGGGATAGTGTGTGCATGCGTGTGTGTGTGCGTGTGTGCGAGTGCACGCGCATGTGTGCGTGCATGCTTGCGTGTGTGTGTGTGTGTGTGTGTGTGTGTGTGCGCGTGGGTGTGTGGGCGTGTTCTGGTTGCTCTCCATCTGGAACAAGGACTTCTCAGGATGGAGAGAGGAGGGGACAGATAAGCCCCCACCTCCTTTCTGCAGATGTTTTATCTACAAGAGGTCAGAGCTGCTTTTACCGACAGTAGGTCAGCTTTTCTGCAAACCTCCCTGAGGCACGTTCAGACAAGCAGGGCTTGGTAACAACCACTGTAGGCCAGAAAGGGGACAGCCACAGACACAGAGAAGGGCTGATTCTCAGAGGTGCTGTAACTCTGGATGTCCAGCAGGCGGCGACATGTCCCGACAAAACGCGAGTCTTCTTTCTCTTACTGCCCTCTGGGGCGAGGAGACCATATTCCTTACGCTCACCTTTGGTAGGGGGTTAATCTGTGCTTGGTGCTGGTGCAGCAGAGTCCCCCAGGGGCGCATGAAGGGTGTTTAGAATTTGATGTCCTGTTTAGAAAAAGGCGGACTTGTCAGGAGCTGAAACCCTTTCCCTTTTTCCTCAAAATGTGAGGGTATAAGGCTGTAAACGTGACCTTGAAGAAAGGAGGGAAGGGGAGAGGAGAGGAGGAGGGGAGTGAGGGGGAGGGAAAGAGGGAGGGAGGGAAGAAAAAAGGGAGAGAGAGGGAGAGGGAGAAGAGGTGGGGGGAGAGAGCGAGCAAGCGAGAGAGAGAGAGAGTTTAGCACCTGTAAAGTATGTTTTTAGAAATATTTTATCAGAAGAGACATAAATTGGAAGCCAAAGCTGACCTTTCCAAAGTAGAGTATTTGGTTGCTTTTATTATTAACTGAGTACAGATTGATATTTAATCTAAAATTTCTCTACAATTCCTCAGCAGCACCCATTCACTTACAATTGCAGATACCGACCCCTAACTCAAGAGAACTGTGTTATGCAAAGGTTGCTAAGGAACGAGGGCAGATGCAGTAGGTAAGGCAGGGGTTGCTTAGTAACCAGGAGTCCCTGGGTAATGGAGTGGCCAGAGCAGGTTTGGAACCACTGGGGCCTGTGGACAGAGCTCCTCCCCACCTCTCTATATCCTTGGCACTGATCTGCATTAAAAGCACACCCCTAAGCCCCCAAGAACCCCATTAATGTCTAGCACCCAACCACTCCCCCAACATCTCCTTTGACAGGAAGGTAGTTAGATTCGGAGATTAGTGTGGTGGGTAACAACCTAAAGGGAACATGCACTGGTAGGTGTAGGAGTCTCTGGACTGGTGCAGAGCCAGGACATTTGGGGGCTCAGTGAAGGAGGGCCTGGTGGACAAGCATCTCTAGTATTTTCCCAGTTCACAGTAAATGTCTTCCTATTTTAGTGTCTCACGCCAGATGGTCACTCTGCCTGTGTGTGCCTGCAAGGACAAGCCTCTTCCTTGAGGGTCTTCAAAGATTTTGGAGTCTCCACGCTGCATCTGGCTGGGATGCTGTGACTGACCTGGTACCCTGTGATCACCCTGTGGAGACCTTCACTTCAGCATGTGCCTGGCTCACCCAGTTAGAGCCACCATCTGCTCTGTCAGTCCGGAGTTCCAGTCTGTGCTCTGCAGGCACAGCTGGCCCTGCTCTCTCCTGAACCCACTAGGATTTACACTCTATTTTTCATTTGGACTGTCCCCTAACCAGGAGCATCAGTCCTGCCACCTTCCCTGCCAAAACCCTCTTTAGCCTTCTGTGTCCTGTTCTCTGCAGTTTCCCTAGCTTGACTTTCCCAACCAGCTCTGCAGGAGCCTGCGTCCCACCGAGTCTGCTGAGAGTTTCAGGCAATAGACAGGGCTCCGGGATCTGAACATTTCAAGGAGTTCAACTGACTGATTGATTTCACCTTCCCCATTCTGTTTTCTGGCTAGTACACTCCCAGGAAACTTGTGAAAGGAGTGTGTGTAAACTGGAAGTTTGCTATGTAAAACAAAAGCACAGGACATCTCCGAGATGCAAGTATTTCAGACAGTGGCAAGTTTGCTTCTGAGAAGGGACTTGGGAGATTTAGTTTTTGAACTAGCATAGATTTGCTTGAATTATAACATTTCCAGCAGCAGGTATTGTTTATTTTTAATTTTTTAAAAGAATTTTTGTTTTGATGCCAGGAATCAAACTCAGGACCTTGTGCTTGCCTGATAGGTGCTTGGGCCACTGAGCTATATCCCCAGTTCCAGTGTTTATTTTTTAATCTTTAAGCATTTTTTAGGGTCAGCCAAATAGCTCAGTGGACTAAAGCACCTACTTAGACAGACCAAGGACCAGGCTTCCATCTCCAGTGCGCCATGCTGGCCCTGTCCGCGGGGGTGTGTTGAGATGTCGACTAAGACTGGGCATGGTGGCGTACACCTGTAATCCCAGCGCTTGGGAGGCTGAAAACAGGAGGATCATTATGAGTTTGATCTGTGTAGTGAGACCCTGTAGTCCCTGTACTAAAATACATTAAAAAAATCAGAAAATAAAAAAATTTTCTATTTATTTATTTATTTATTTGGTACAAGGTCTCACTACACAGCTCAGACCCACAGTGCTCCTCCTGTCTGACCCTCCCCACCACTGGAATTATAGGCATTTGCCACCACACCTGGTTTCAGTGCTTGGCACAGAACTGCTGGGGTTCCGGGGCTGACATGGAATGCAGTATTGGGGCTAGAACATGGGTCCTTGTGCTTGCCAGGCAGGTGCTTAGACCACCAAACTATCTCCTCAACACCTAAACTTTTCCTTTGTTGAGAAGCACAATACATACATTAAAAGTAGGTACATATATGTGTGTGTATACACAGCTTACTGGGTGCTGTGGAGCATCCTCGAAGTCCCTTGCTTTTCCTTTCTTTAATCAAACTTTCCTTTTACTTAGAGATGCCTACTTTCCTGACTTATGTGGTTGGTAATCACAACCTTGTCTTTTTCTGTAGTTTTATCACCAACTGTTTGTATTCTTTTTTTCCCTTCACCTGTTTGTTTCCTTAAATGACTTAGAATTTGTGTTGGCTATTTAGCAATCTTGTAGGGTCCCATAATACATATTTTTGCATCTGACTTTCTAAAAAAAATGTGTTTGGTACAGGATCTTACTATGAAGCTCAGACTTATCGTGATGCTCTTGTTTTCAACCTCCCCAGTGCTGGGATTGTAGGTGTGCGCCACCACGCCCAGTTCAGTGGCTGGCTCAGTGTGTCAGGGGTGGGGCTGGCATGGCAGCTCAAAAAAAAGAAAGACTGATGGAATTATTTGGAGTCTAACATCCTTTCTTGATTTGATAGCTTCCTGGGTGGTGGTCACCTAGATGTCCCCAGATCTGCTGCCCAGTGCCTGACATCTTATAAGAGCTCAGTGCTTGCTTATGGAATGAGTGGAAGAATAATCCTTATTGCCTGAATGCCAAGTCTCGCTTTTGTAAGTGTCTGTCTTATAGCAGGGAATTTTCTTTTCTTTTCTTTTCTTTTTTTTTCTTTTTTGTGGAACCAGGGATTGAACTCAGGCCCTTGCACTTGCCAGGCAAGTGCTTATTCTACTGAGCCATCTCCCTGGCCCCGGAATTTTCTTTTTCTTTTCTTTTTTTTGATAGATCTGGGGATTGAACTCAGGCCCTTGCACTTGCCAGGCAAGTGCTTATTCTACTGAGCTATCTCCCCAGCCCACAGCAGGGAATTTTCAAGGACTGGTTTTCTGAGCTAGAGACTCAGGTATCTGAAGTTCAGTGGCCTCTGTGCGCTCCGATGCTGGCCACGTTGGTCTGGAGGAGTGGGACAGGCTAACTTCATGCTCCCTGTTGTCATAAGTAAAATGGGCTCTTTCTTCTACAGCCAGTTCAGCAGGAAACATGTAGGCCTGGTCATCATGATCTCAGCAGTCTCGTGGGCCAATGAGGCTGTTTGGATACCACTCTAGAGGATGCACCACAGTCAAAGAGCCCCAAAGGGCCTGCTGGCCAACCAGGTAGCTCTGGTCCCAGGGTCCACTGAGAGTTGAGTGCCCTGATTGCCCTTTGGGTTTGATCCATTACAGGTAGCCTGGCTTCTGTGGAAGGACTCAGGACTGCAGAGCAGGTCTCCTCTTTGTTGATTTCCAGAGGTGGGTAGAGGAAGAACAGTGGGAATGGGTAAGGCTGACTTGTGACTTCTGCCTCCACTTGCAGCCTCAGCTTCACCATTTCTGGCCTGGGACAGAGACCGTGTGGTCCTCTACAGCCAAAAGCAAAGGTAGGAGGGGCTGAGTGCAATGGCACAGTATGCCATGTGCCATGTGGGGAAGTTCTGAGGGCTGGGAGTGGCTGGTGACCGTGGTGAGGGAGGGGGTAAGGGTGGAAGAACAGGGAAGACAGAATAGAACCTTCACGTCACTGCTCAGCCCTGGGAAGGTAGGCTGGAGTGAGGGCCCCAGGCTTTCTGGAAAGCAGCTTGTTCCTGAGAGCAGCTAGTAGGCATCAGAAGAGGATGGGGAGACCCCCAGGAGGTTGCTCAAGAAGACCTTAAGAACCACTCCTTGGGCCCCTCCAAGACATTTTCCTTCATAAACATTTCATTTTCACAGGGGCCTTGTGACTACTTCTGGCCAAGCCACCTGATCTCCAGGCTTGGCTGCTCAGTTGTTCTGGGAGGATGAAACCTTTTCAGGCCACCTTCACATGATCCCGTGCCCTCTTAGAGGCCCTGGAGCTTCACGGAGGTGTGGACTTCATGGTGTGCACCACTGGGGCCAGTCCCCTGTGGGGAGCACTCTGGAACCAGTGAGCAAGTGTGGGACAAGGTGAGAGTCTGACAGCAGCTTTATGCTGGGCTCCATCAGTCCCTGTCCCAGACAGGACTTTCTTTTCTCCTCCTGAGACTACTGTAAGATCAGGGCCTGGATCGCAAGCCTGTCTACTTGTCCACCAGAACATACATGCTCAAGGTGGCTACTTTCTTTCTTTCTTTTTTTTTTTGTTGGTACCAGGGATTGAACTCAGGCCCTTGCACTTGCCAGGTAAACACTTATTCTAGTGAGCCATCTCTCTGGCCCCTTTCTGGGTTGTTTTTAAGATTCTGGCTCTAACACGCTTTCTGCTTTCCTTTTGCTTCCTATCTCTTTTGCACATGGTCATCCAGCCACTCCAGGAGTTCTTGTTTTGTGCTAGGCACTGTTCCAGGCCCTGAGATAGAGCTGTGAACCTACAAGAAGAATGTCTCCATAAAATAAGTACTGTGAAAAATAGATATTTCTTTGAAGAAACAGAAAATTAAAAAAAAAACTAAATGTAGAAATATAAAAAGCAACAAGGGAAACAAGGGAGAAGCAAGGGAAAGACTGGCAACACAATCCCTAGTGCTACTCTATTTCTACCTGACACTGCCCAAGTCCTCGGACTCAGTTACTCAGTTTCTACATCATTTTTTTTTTTTAGAACCAGGGATTGTACTCAGGCTCTTCCGCCTGCCAGGGAAGCACTTATTCCACTGAGCCATCTCCCTGGCCCCTGTTTCTGCATCTTGTGTTGCCAGTCTTTCCCTTGCTTCTCCCTTGTCTCCAAACCCACAAGACAGAGTTCCTGGAGTGCAAGACCCATGTAGAGCCTAATTCCAGGGTAGTCACAGCAATAATTGCATAGCCATCAAAATCCCATGGTAGTTCTTTAGTGTGTCTCTGTGTTTGCATTGGTTGTAGGAAAGCTCAGACTTAAGGCTATAATAAATTAGTGTGTGTGTGTGTGTGTGTGTGTGTGTGTGTGTGTGTTGACATGCACAGGATGCAAAAACCAGTGAACTAGGCATAAAACAATGGCCAGTTTTACCATATGCTGTGAATTGTAGGCACTAACCTTGCCCTTGCTTTTTATATTTCTACATTTAGTTTTTTTTTTAATTTTCTGTTTCTTCAAAGAAATATCTATTTTTCACAGTACTTATTTGTTTTTCTTTATCCTGTTGCACTGTGAGCATGCTGTGCATTTTACTGGGACAAAGCAAGGACACAAACAAATGTGTCATAAAACAATAAAGATGACTCTTAAAAAAAAAAAAAGATGACTCTTCCAGAAATCTCTCTTGATCCCAGAACCTGCTTTCTTTCAAGAAGAATGTCTCCATAAAAGCCAAGAATTATATTTTCTACCTGCTTCTATGGAGGAATGAATATGGTTCATTGTGTCCATTCTTGACGATCAGTTCTGCTGCTGGGCCTCTATCCTTCCTAGATTATGGCCTCTTCACTGTCCTCTGTCGAGCCTGCTGCCTGGGCTGGAAGCCATTAACATTCCCTGGGCTCAGACATTCCAGTGCAGCAAAATCCGTCTCATAATTCTGTGATCTTTTCCAGGGTTCAAGAAAGACCCTGTAGGGCTGGAGAGATGGCTCAGTGGTCTAAAGCACCTACTTAGAGGTTCAATCCCCCAGCACCACATGCCATCCAGCCCCGCCCCCTGGTGGGCTGAGCTGGCCACACACACACACACACACACACACACACATAAATAAATAAAAATTAAAAAAAAAAAAGACCCTGTAAAATGTCTCTTGGTCCATGTTAGGCTTTGCTACTCTCCTACCTCTGTTTTTCCCTATTGCTCTTCCCAGGGAAGGGCCCCAAAACTTGATCCAGGATATGTGATAAGGAATGCCCCTCACTAGACATTTACTGAAAATTGCCTTTGATGAAAAGCAGAGCATCTGGTAAATTCTAAACTCATTTTGTGACAATTTCACCTCCAAGGTGGTAACAGATGTGACTGGTCGACAATTACTCCATCAACAATTTCTGTCCAGTGATGCAAAATTGCTTGTTGAATACCAAGTCTTTGTAGCATAGCGGAGCATTAGAGAAAGTTAGGTGGATTGTCAGCACGTGCCCCCAGCTGCAGAAGGAAAGGTCCCTAACAGTGCTGTGAAAAGGAGTCATGAACCGAGAACTAAGAAGGAAAATTACTCAGGAGGTTAGGAGGCCATCTGCAATGAAATTCCAGCTACATAATCACAAATGATCTTTCAAAGACATAACGAGCCTGGGAGGCTGCTCAACAGTGGCTGCAAGGAGCTCAGATTTCAGTTCATCTCTGAGGATGGAGCCAAGGGCACCTAGCCAAGGGGAAAGGGAAAGGGAGAGCCAGCCAGAGGACAACGTCAGCAAATTACAGCAGAAGGGCTGGAGGGGGTGGGTAGAGCACAAAGGCCAGCAGGTAGGAAATGCTTTGACTGAGTGCTTTAGGCAGATGGGGGGAGGGTACTAAAGGCAGAGAGAATGAGATTCTGTATTTGCCTATTTTATTGATCAGAGGGAACTGAGGACAAAACATGGGATGTACTGATAGACCTCTCAGCCTGCCTGCATGTGAAACACCTCTTCACTCAGTGTCTTGGTTACTTTTCTCATTGCTGAGACTAAATACCCAACACCCACAAGTTAAAGGAGGAAAGCTTTATTTTAGCTCACAGCTGTTAGCGGTTTCAGTCTACACTCATCTGGTTTCAAGGTAGGATGGCATGGCAAAGGGACTTTTCAGAGGAGAAACAGTCCATGAGAGCGCAGAAAGGAGGTGGCAAGCAGCAAGCAGCAGCATCAAGCCTCCCTTTCCTTTTTGTCCCATCTAGGCTACAAACCTTTTGTGTGGTACTGTCCACAACAGGATAGGTCTTCCTGGGCCGGCCTCACCTTTGTGTGGCTACTGTTCTAATTCCAGGGACTACTGAATGAAGCTGATGTCCCAGGGGTCAAACATGTGCTCCTTGGCCTTGACATTGTTAGGTTTGAGAAGAGGCTCCTCTTTAGCTTTTTAACTTTGTGGGCTGGTCATTCTTAGTCTCTAGTCTTCTCATAGATAGATAATCCCTCTGCCCTAACTTATCTGCCTTCCTTTTCTCCATAGGGAGGTGCCCATCCCAGGACCTTCCTCACTGCCTGCACCTTGGTTTCCAGTGATCCCATCTCTGGGCAGACTGTGCATATATGATTGCCTTTCTTACAGTGATGCCTCTAAAAACTGGCTGGGCCCTGTCTCAGAATGAAAAGCTCCTGTCCCTTGTTTCTTGTCTGTCCTGTTGCAGGTACTTTTTAGAAACTGCTTGTTGATAAGCATTCTCCCCCAGCTGAGGGCACATCTCCACCAACCTATGCACCCACTCCTTCAGCATCTGGCTTTCTGCTCATCTCTTACCCAAAGAGGCAGAAAAGCACATAGGTGAAAGGGAGGAACATAGGCACTCTTTTATGGGAAATAGGGCCAGGATCCAAGCTCTGCTGCTCATCCGCTGTTATTCAACCTCTCTCAGGCTGTTTGGTCAGATGAAAAGGAAATAATAATAGGACCCTTATTTCTGTCTGAGGATTGCGTTGTTAGACCGCACTGTTATTGTGCATCACAGTACCCTGCTCAGTAGCAAGTCACTGGCGTTATCTCTTCTTTTATGTCTGTCTCTTCATAGGGCAGGCACTGTCATCCTTGTCTCTTCCATTTCAGCTTATATGTCATGTGTGCTAAGTACTTGGATCTTGTGTTTCTGATTGGTGTAGGGTGAGGGGAAACTTGTGAGAGTAGTGCTAAGGACAGAGACTCCTGCCTTATTCCTGCTGTCCTGGCCTGTGCTTGTGCCCATGTGGCTGCTGGGTCCCTCAGAACTGTTCTCAGACAAAGTATAGGAAAGCCTGTCTCTGCACTCTGGCTTTGTTCAGTTGTGCTCCTCTAGATGTGAGAAACCCAACTGTTACTTCCTTCCATTCCCATGAATCCTAATCACTCTCTTAACAGGAAGTAAGTACCTACAACTCTGGTTACTTTTTTTTTTTTTTTTTTTATGGAACCAGAGATTGAACTCAGGCCCTTGTGCTTGCCAGGCAAGCACTTATTCTACTGAGCCATCTTCCCGGCTAGAACCCTGGAAAGACAGCCTTGCTGGGCCTCACCAGGACACTGGCATTGGAACTGGCTCCCAAGGACATATGGGTGAAGTTTTTGGTTCCAGGATTAACCAAGACAGACTTTGGCAACATGGCAAGAACTGAGATGTCCTGCATTCTAAGCCTAATCCAGTGGAAACTCTTCTTAATGACTAATGGACATGGGGTAACTGAAAATTCAGATTAGCATCCTTGGGGCTAGGGTCATCAATGGCTATTGCAATCAGCTGTGGGCCAGGACATCCACCTCAAGAAGGGAAAAATCTCAAGGATGTTCTGCCAGGTGTCAGCCTTGGGGCCTGCCCATCTCCTTGTTTCCTGAAGCCTGGAGTCTCTCATCTTTCCCCTTTGTCCAGTTACACAAGATTGAGGCTTTCTGGAACCTTTTCAAAGGGAACCACAAGCTGCAGAGGAAAGGGGGGTTCGGAGCTTTGGTAGTGCAGATGGGAGGAACAGCTAAGTCTACCTCATGAGTCGATCCCTGCCTGTCTCCTGGCCAACTTTGTGCTGAAATTTGGGGTCCAAGTAGTTCTAGTGAGTCCATTCTGTCCCTTGTGGAGCCCACTATTGCTTGTGGCCTTTGTGCCCCAGGGCCACTGAATCAGTGTGCTAGTGACTGATGCTGTGTCCTTCTTTCATCCAGGATGGGGGCAGTCTAAGGGTTGTTCCAGATTCATGTCCTTCCTGTGCTCCTCAGGTGCCAGCTACACTATCAAGAGCATGGAGAGCATCTTGATGGCCTGATTTTCACCTCAGCTTCGAGGTGGCTGGAGGGTGGCTTGTAGTTGTGGGTCTAGGACTTTGTTAAGACCTAGGGGCAGGGTTCTGCAGCTTATCCTGCCTAGTAGCTTGCAGGCTTGAGTGTGCTTGTCTCAAGGAAGCAAACCCTTCAGTGTTCTCCTTCTCAGGACTCTCCTGAGAGACCATTGTAGATTTGGCTGATCCACCAACATTTTGGCCCTAGCCTTTCAAGGTCAGTGAAGATTCAAGACATGGGAGATCCTGTACTATAACGTCATGTAACTCAGTTGTGTCCCAAATTTTGTGATCAAGGAGATTATGGGGCCACAGAGGAAAGTGATCAATGATGTAGAGTGTGCCTAAGGGGAGTCACATGGAGAGAAAACATTCTCTCAGGCTTTCACAGAGAGCAAACTGATCAAGTAATGTCCGTGACTCATCCACATGGGTGACACTGACAAAGGATCTACAAACTATGGTACAGGGTTTCAGGATAAGTCTGGAGGGGATTTGAGTGACTTTATCAGATACAAAGGCTACATTTCTTGTTCTATAGGTCTTGCTTTATCTTGGTCTTAACCATCCAGCAGAAAAGTATAAAAACAAAGTATAAAAAGTAAAGCCATATTAATATGCTGAGCTGTAAAAGGCTCAAGTCAGCAACTTCTGACGTTGCCAGTCACATGGAAGATCTAGTACTATTAGGAACTACTAGACTGTTTTGGAATATTTTGATGAATTCACACACTTATAATATTTAAATGACAAAACTAAACAAAAAAGGGGATACAAATGAATGACCTTTTTATATCTATATATTCAAAATAGGATAGATATACAGCTACATTCTCTTAATTCAATGAATAGAAAGATTTGTTATAATAGTGTTTGTAAACAGGATATCATGTCTGCATCTTTTTTTTTTCAATTTTTATTTATTTGTGTGTGTGTGTGTGTGTGTGTGTGTGTGTGTGTGTGTGGCCAGCTCAGCCCACCAGGGGGCGGGGCTGGCTGGCATGTGGTGCTGGGGGATTGAACCGCGGTCCCTGTGCTTTTGCTAAGCTTGTTCTAAGTAGGTGCTTTAGACCACTGAGCCTTCTCACCAGCCCCAATGTCTGCATCTTGTACAATGAATAACCACTAAGACAACAATATTCAATGTATTAATTATTGAACTGTCCTTCTAATCAGTTTTGAGGCTGTCTCATTGTTATTTGTTTCTCAATAAAATTATGGGAAAAAAAGCAGATTTGGCTGAGCCAACCAATGTGGGAGATTCTTGGCACGGGGCTATGGAGCTAAAGGATTTCAAGGGGCTGTTGCTCAGGAGGATCCTTCAGAGAAATAAGTAGAGACTCCGGCCCCTGAAGGTCCCAGCTCCTTCTTCTGTAATTTTTCCTTTAAATTTGTCTTTCCTTAAATAAACTCAAGTTCATCTTTGTATCTGGAAGCTCTTGGCAAAGGTGAAGGCTCTCCTGTCTCCTGTGGCAGGCCCAGCATGGTGGGGAGTGGTTGTGGCTTTCCACAGACTTTGCAACTCATCCTCTGAGTTGGGTCTTCCAAGACTGAGCAGGGCTATGGGAATGGCAGGAGGTGAAAAGGTTCTGGGTTCTTCTTGGGAAAGGTTAATAGTTCTTTATGATTTCTGCACTACACAAGCATTTGAAAATCTAACAAATCTTACACACAATCTTATGCACAGGCTGAGGACAGCTATTTAAATAGAAGAGAGCAGTCAGTGGTGGGAGTAGGCCAAGAGGGGACTCGCTGGCTCCTTTTGATTGTCCTGAGTCATATTAAAGGGCACCATCCTCCATGAGCACACAGCTAAGCCCCAGGGCAATTGAAGGGAACCCATGGCCCTGGAGACATTTCTCTTGCCATCCATTAGTCCAGAAGGAAAGGCTAAGAAAAAGCTTTGAGCCTGACTTTTGGCCTTTGTCTCAACGCAGCCCACTTGCCAGAGGGTGTGGCTGCTGGGGGTGGTGGTGAGACTAATTCAGTTAGTAACTTGTGTTTCTCTCTATGACAAGCCACACGCAAAGGCAGGCACCACAGACGTCACAGATATAATTAAGACCCAGCCTCCATCAAGTTCCTTGGATGTAGTGGGTAAAAACAGCAGTAAGGCACTCAGCAATAAATGAGGCAGTGTGTGTGCATCCATGCACAGCAATATTGAATAACACTGCTCTATGCCAGGTGCTGTTCTAGGAACTTGGGGTACAACAGTGAACAACACAAGAATCTCTGACCATCTCATGAGGGAATCTACAATAAACAGTCGATATACTTCAAAAATAAATCACATAGTATGGGAGACGGTGACGGACGTTGAGAGAATGAGGAGGAAGGAGAGAAAATGGCGTCCACGGATTATAGTACCTACAGCCAAGCTGCAGCCCAGCAGGGCTACAGTGCTTACACAGCCCAGCCAACTCAAGGATATGCACAGACCACCCAGGCATATGGGCAACAAAGCTATGGAACCTATGGACAGCCTACTGATGTCAGCTACACCCAAGCTCAGACCACTGCCACCTATAGACAGACTGCCTATGCAACTTCCTATGGACAGCCTCCCACTGGTTAGGCTACTCCAGCTGCCCCCCAGGCATATAGCCAACCTGTCCAGGGGTATGGCACAGTGCTTATGATACCACCACTGCTACAGTCACCACCACCCAGGCTTCTTATGCAGCTCAGTCTGCATACGGCACTCAGCCTGCTTACCCAACCTATGGGCAACAGCCAGCAGCTACTGCACCTGCAAGACCACAGGATGGTAACAAGCCTACTGAGACTAATCAACCTCAATCTAGCACAGGGGGTTATAACCAGCCAAGCCTAGGCTACGGACAGAGTAACTACAGTTATCCCCAGGTTCCTGGAAGCTACCC
>NW_004524852.1:2192367-2231724 GCF_000260255.1 Octodon degus
TTGTTCTAAGTAGGTGCTTTAGACCACTGAGCCATCTCTCCAGCCCCCAGATTTATTTTTTAAACCAGAAAATGTTTTAAATTTATAATTCCATATTTATAATGTTAGCCACAACATTACGATTATTCCTTGTCTGTACTTTAGTATTTTTCACCATTTGTGAAGAAACATTAAAACAAGTTAAATGGTAGAGTGCTGAGTTTTTTTTTTTTTTCCTTCTTTCAAAGATGGTTGTTTAACTAAGATTTAACAATGGGAACTCTTGTGAGCATGCTCAGTTATCATTGTGGAGAACCAAGAGAGCCTCTAACTGTAACAATGTTCATGGTTGTGATGTGCTTTTTTTTTTTTTAAATAAAATTTCAAATGTTTATAACCAGTCAAAAAAAAATCACATAGTATGTTTACAGGTATAAAAGAAAGAAGACAGAGCAAGCCGAGGGTTAGGGAGGGTGTTGGGAAGTCCAGGCAGGTTTCATGGAGATGAGGAATACAATTGAGGGAAAACACTTACCGGTAAAGCATCATGGGAAAACAACAGACCACAAACTCCAGTGGGGCTGGGGGAGATTTCATTTGAGCTCAGACCTAGTCAATTAAATATGAGAAACAAACAAACAAACAAACAAACAAACAAACAAATTGGGTTTCTGGAGTTCTTGTAGGGAGAGGCTAGGATGTAACAAGTGGGACTCTTCTCCAGTCTTTTCAGTCTAAGAATCACTATTGCTCTTCCTGGCTGCTTTATTACCCTCCTTCCTAGTCCCTTTAATCCTGCCCACATTTTTGTTTCTTCATTCCATTCCCTTCAAGTGTTCTTTTGACTGTGGTCCAGCAGGGAAGCCACCACCAGAAAAAAATGAGGCAATCCAGACAGGTTTAACTCTGGATATGCCTCAACCACTGAAGGTCTGGTTGCCCTGGCCGCTCCCTTGGCATCCCTTTGGAGCTTCCCATGATTCATCAGCCAAAGGCTTAAGGGCTAGGTAGCTGGGACTTCCAGCTTCTATGGATCCTGCTTCATTCAGGGCTTTGCAGTTAGAGAAGTGGTAACTTCAAGCAGGCCTCTGCAGTCGTCCTGACCTGTCTGAGGCCTGGGGCTTTGGGTCATGGTCCCTCTTCTAGTTTTCTGTATCCCGACCCTCACTTCTTTCCAGGAATACCATGGAAATGCAGAGGAATGAATTCTTTTATAGGTAAGCAGTGATTTGCTCGCTCAAGAGCAGAGACAACTTTCTCTAACTCCTCCACATCTCTGCTCCCAAGCCCATCTCTGGATGGTGAGGGGAGCTGGGCCTGCTGGCTGTGTGGTACCCGGCTGGTCTCATGCTCCTTCCTCGCTCACTGTCTGAGTTCTTTCCTTTGCTCACTCTTGGAGTGAGGCCACTTGCAGGTTCCTGTGCTGAATTCTTCTAAAATTGGCTCCCCTCCATTTGGATGTCTGGAGGCCACTAGCTTGGAGAGGATAGATGCTGTCTTGTGGCAGCCTCAGGCCACCCACCTCTTGCCTGTGCTGCTCAGGGACTGTGTTCTTACAGAAGCACATGACAGCCTGGGCCACCCAGAAAACAGGTTTTTGCAGCTTCCACTAGAAGACAGGAAGAGCCAGGGTTCAAGTGCTTCTCATCCTGCAGCCCTTTTTATCAGGGAGAGGCATCTTCCCTTTTTTAAAAAAATTAATTAATTAATTAATTTATTTATTTTGTGTGTGTGGCCTGCTCAGCCCGCCAGGGGGCGGGGCTGGCTGGCATGTGGTGCTGGGGGATTGAATCGAGGTCCCTGTACTTTGATTGGCTTAGTTTGTTCTAAGTAGGCGCTTTAGACCACTGAGCCATCTCACCAGCCCCATCTTCCCTTTTTTTGTTATAAAAATTATTATAGACATTTTATAATTGTATATATTTATGGTTCCAATATGATGTTATGATTTATGAATATAACATAAGATAATTAAATTAATCCAGTCAACATATCCATCATACAAAATACTTATTTTTGTGGTGAAAATATTTGAAATTACTCTTAGAAATTTTGGACTGTGTAATACATTATTACTAACTATATTCACTACAGTGTGCACTAGGTCTCAAAGAAAACCAAATTTGCTTTTCTTGTCTCAAGATTTTTCATGCTTTTTTTTTTTTTTTTGTATTTTAGGGAAGGGTCTACAAGGTGTTCAGGGTCTCAGTACTAGATTGAACTCCTAGTGATCCACCTGTTTGGAGCCTCCCAAGAGCTAGAGCTGGGATTACAGGAACATGCCACCGTGCCCAGTCTCAATTGCAGTCTCAGCATTCCTCAGGAGTGGGGCTGGCACGGCAGGCTGGGAGAGCAAACCTCTGGCCCCTGTGCCTGCTTGCAGGAGCTTTAATCCACTGAGCTATTTGGCCGGCCCTTTTTCATGCTTTAGCCATTCTCCTCCTTCTATTCTCAGTGGATCATCTTTGAGGGATGGGACTCTGATTATCATACTCTTCACCAGGAGTAGTTTTGTTGTAGGCAGCTGAGTTAGATAGAAATATTATAGGCAGTTGGACAGGGCCAGGCCCTCAAAGGAGACAGCACAGAAGACAAGATATCTTGCAACTCTGGCAGGGACAGATGCTTCCGCCATGGGCCAGACCTAAAGACCAAAGATCGAACAAATGCTGACCTCCCTAAAGATGGGCATCTGACATTGATAATCACCCTGAGGGAGACCAAGAATCATTAATCTGACTACTATTGGATGACTACCTGATAAAGTCCTGTTCTACATTCATGCCTGCTTGCTACATGACTCGCTTCCTCATTTGGTCTTGGATTTAATCAATTTTACCTAAGCAATGGTGCTTGTAATCTCATTGGTTGACCATAGTTTTGTCCCACCTCATGCCCAACTAAGCGAGTTCCCATACCTGGTCCACCACCTTAGATCTGCCTCACCACATAGTTTTTCTCTATAAAAGTCCCTGGAGGAGACAACTTCCTGGGGAACTACCTGCTCAGGCCCCCCTCCTGTCCCTCTCTTGGACAGGAACTTTCTTTCTCTCAATAAATATATTCTGCTCAAGAATTTGTCTCAAGATTTTTCACACTTTTTTTTTTTTTTTCATTCTTCAGTTTTAGAGAACACGAACTCATGCAGGTCAGATTGGGAGATCATTTGTCCCTGTGTCATTTGGAGGTTCCTAGTATCATTTGGAGGTCACCTACCCGAGATCAGTTTTTCTCCCTGTATTAGTTTGTTGTATATTTTTACTTTTCAAATTAATCCTCTTATCTTTGGTCCCTTGAGAAAGATCTGGAAAAATGTATTGAACAATGGAGTGGAGAATTCTGGGGCATCTAGGAATGGCCGCAGATAAGGACTGTGATAAAGTGGGGTGATGGCATTCCAGTCTGAGGTTTGTCTTGTAACTCTCTTCCTCAGCTCCCCAGGTAACATCAAGCTTAGATGTTGTGCTCCTCTCTGCTCCCCGTACTCCCCCACAAGAATAACCAGTGCTGGGGCCGGGGAGATGGCTCAGTAGAATAAGCACTTTCATGTCAAGTGCAAGGGTCTGAGTTCAATCCCCGGTTCCACCAAAAAAAAAAAAAAAAAAGAATAACCAGTGGTACAACCTGCAGCTTCTAAACCAGAGATTTTTCTTGTTTCTCTTCTGGATTGCTGTGGTAGTGGATGCCTCAGTCTCCCCACAGACTTGCAGGAAGAGCATGGGGACAGTGTGAGGGTAGAAGATCTCAGGGCTTAGAGTCAGACTGGGTGGTCTTAGGGTAGCCTTAAGACAGAGCATCTGGGCAGGAGAGTCAGATGTGAGATTTTAATGGGAGCTGGGTTCCACGGTTGTAAGGTAAAGATGAAAATGGGGTGAGTGTCCAAGAGTGTGTGTGTTCACAGATGGGTTCCCCAGTAAACATACTGGCTTAGATTTTGCCAAGAAGATGAACAGTCCTGCCTGGCTTGAACAGTGTTCCCCCAAATCCATTAGTTGGAAAGGTAATTTGATGCATTAATGGTATTTGGAGGTGAGACCTTTGGGAAAGAATTAGGAGTAGATGAGGTCACAAAAGTAGGAAGGTACAGTGTTGTTAGTGGCTTTCTAAGAAGAGAGACCTGTGCAAGTGCACTGGTTCCATCTAGCCATGTGATGAGTTCTCCCAGGTTATGAGGCAGAAAAAAATTTCTCACCCGATGGACACAGTGTTGGTTCCATACTCTCAGACATCCCAGCCATGAGCTAAAAATCTTTCTCCCATGGTACTGGGGATTGAACCTAGGGTCTTTGCACTGCCTATATCCCCAGCCCTTTAATTTTTTTTTTTTAAATTTTGAGATAGTATTTTACTAAATTGCTCAGGCTGGGTTTGAACATGTGATCCCCTGCCTCAGCCCCAAGGTTCTGGGATTATAACTGTGTGCCATCATGACCAACATCCATTCTTTATCAGCTACTCAATCTGTAGCATTCAGTCATAGCAACAGAAAACAGACTAAGACACATTCTTTCTAAAGCAAATAATCCTTTCAGCCAATTGATTGTGGGGTAAACATCAGTTGACAGAAGTGTTGTAGGCAGCTGAATTAGACAGAAATATCATTGGTAGTTGGACAGGGCCAGGCCCTCAAGGAGACAATATGGAAGACAAGGTGACTTTGCAACTTGGAAGACACAAGACACTCCCCACAGTGGGCCAGCCCTCAAGACAAAAGAGGAAACAAGTACAGCTACATAGTTCCCTAGGGATGGGCACCAGGGATTGATATTTTAAATAGGTATCAATCCTTGAAAGAGCCCAAATGAGTCACTAACCCAAGCCCTCAACAGGAAGAGACCCTGTCCTGTATTCATGCCCACTTGCTATGTGACTGGCTTCCTCATTTGATACTAGATTTAATCTATTTTACCTAAGCAATGGTGCTTGTAACCTCATTGGTTGACCATAGTTTTGTCCCACCTCATGCCTACTTAAGCAAGTTGCCATGCTGTCCACCACCTTAGAACTGCCTTGCCACATGGCTTTACTCTATAAAAGTCCCTGGAAGAGACAGCTTCCTGGGGACCACTCGCTTGGGGTCTCCCTTCTGTCCCTCTCTTGGATAGGATCTTTCTTTCCCCAATAAATATGTTCTGCTCATAACTTCCATTTGTTCCTAAAATTCATTCTTCAGTTTTAGAGAACATGACTTGTCCTGGGTACTTTTCAGGTTGGGAATTTCATTTTCCCCCTGTATCAGAAGGAATGAAATACTTGACATAAGTGGAAATGTAAAAGAGGAATGATCATGATGCAAGGTTTGGAATGAAGACCACAAGCCCAAGTGTGCCCTGGGATCCCTAGATGGAGGCTGGAACATTGGCCAGATGCAAGTGGGGAAATTGAAGGTGCTGTGCAAGGCTGGACTTTTTATGCTATAGGTGGTTGGGCATGAATTTAGGGTTTCTGTCCCTTTAATTTTTGAAGGCTAAAAGATACTGCTCCCATACATGAGGTATTTCTATGAGAAATTTCTATTGAGAAAAATGACTGCAGTGCTCAACTTATCAGTGATCTCTGATGTTTTCTAACTGCTGCCTTCTCAAGAGAGGTTTGTCAACATATACACAGCTTGGAAGAGGCAAGGCTGGGATTTGAACCCAAATATATCTCTCAGTGACAATCGGTAATAAAGTGAGTCAGAGATGTATTAGCCCAATTTTCTCCTGAAGGGCTGTCTTAGTCTGGTTTCTCTTGAAAATAGAGCAAAAGGCAAGGATTTTTGGAAGGAAGACCTGATAGTAGAAGTGAGGGGTAGAGTGGAGAGAGTAAGTCAGGGAGAGCCATCCTACAGGTGAATCATGGAGGATCGTCTACATATAAGGACTCCATCCATTGAGAGCTGCCCTAGGATCATCAGCCCTCCGGCCAAAAAAAGATGCTCTCCCTGGTACCACTACTCAAGTCCCCAGGAAACAGCCTGCTCCAGTCAGAGGGTACCAACTGAGCACTAGGTTTCAAATATATTTAAAGACCCAAGCAATCATCTCATTGTTCCTGTGAGGCTCCAGGGAGACACAGAATCTCTTTTCTGCACAAAATAACAATTAGTCCTCTTCCCCTAAGGGACAGTGTTCAGAAAATTTCCGGATGCTTTCAAGCTGCCTGATCTCAAATGTACCATTAAAGATTTGAGCAGTCCCTGTGGCTGTCCCCTGGGGCTACCAGGAGAAACCTGAGGATTAAAAGCATGGGAAGGCAGGAAAGGAAGATCAGAGAGCAAACCTTTATTAACTAATCACACAGAAAAAAGAGCTGAGGGTCTTTCAGCAATGAAATGTTTCATTTGCTATGAAATAGAATTATTTAAACCTATACCATAAATTTTAGATAGTTAATTAAAGCTCTTTTTAGCTAGGCATGGTGCCATGAGCCTGTAATCCCAGCTACTTGGGAGGCTGAGACATAAGGATTGCTGAATTCAAGATCAACATGGGGTGGAGTGGGGGGCTGGGGAGAGAGCTGGGTGGTCTAAGTGCCTGGCTGGTAAGCACAAGACAGAGTTTGGTACCTGGTACTGTATGCTGTGCCAGTCCCGGAAACTGGGCATGGTCACACATGCCTGTAATTCCAGCACCGGGGAGGCTGAGACAGGAGGATCACTATAAGTCTGAGCTGTATAGTGAGACCCTGCACCAAATAAATAATTTTTTTTTAAGAAAAGATTAACTTGGGCAACTTAATGAGATCTTGTCTCAAAATAAAAATTGAAAAATGAAGGGAGCTGGGGATATAGCTCAGTTGGTACAGTACTTGCCTAGCATGTATGAGACCCTGGGTTTGATCCCAGTATTAAAAAAAAAAAGATAAAATAGAATGAACAAACAAAACTCTCTTTACTTTTCCATAAGTAAATATCAGAGCACTTTTAAAAGGTGAGGACTTGGGAAGGGGAGAAGTTAAGGATCTCCTTTTGTCCCAGTTTTGGTGATCAGCTTCTGGAGCCAATTGATAAAGATGTTAATTGTAACAGAGCCTCAGTAACTTGAGCTATACCAGAGTGGGATGAGGGGCCTAGGGTTTGATACCTGGAAACCTCAACAGTAATCCCAACCACAGCACCAGGCGTTGGGGACTTGAACATCCTGGGTAAGATTTTAGCAAAAAGAGAAATTGTCCTTCTACCTAAGATGGTCAGAAAGCAGCTTACAGAAGCTTTCTTTCTTTCTTTTTTAAAATTTTCATATAGGTGTATAGGGTTTCACTACACAGATTGGATTTATAGTGATCTGCCTGTGTTCAGCCTCCCACTAGCTGGGATTACAGGCGCGTGCCACCATGCCCAGTCTGAATAGCAGTCTCAGTGTGCCCCAGGGGCGGGGCTGGCACAGCAGGCCAAGGTTCAAACCCTGGCCCCTGTGTCTGCCTAAGCAGGTGCTTTAATCTGCTGAGCTATTTCACTGGCCCTTGGAGAGTTTCTTTTAGCAGACAGAAAGCAGTATGGGATGTTAATCAAAAGAAATTTTTACCCCCCTTGCTTAGTCTGTTAGCTTTGTTTGTTACAAAAACATGCCATATAATGGAGAATTTGCAGAGAGCAGTTTTATTTCTTATAGTTTTTGGAGGCTGGAAAATCCAAGATCAAGACCCCTGCATGTTTTGTCTGGTAAGACTGCTTTCTGCTACTGAGGTGCTGCCTCATTGCTTGTGTCTTCAGCTGCTGGAAGAGCAGAAGAGGACGAACACCTCCCTCAAGTCCTTTTATGAGAAAGGCCCCGGTCCTATCCATGAGGGCTTTGCTCTCATGACTTAATTGCTTCCTCAAGGCCTCATCTTTAAACATCATCACATTAGCTATTAAGTTGTAACATTATTTTAAGGGACGCATTCAGACCAAAGCACACCTAGTCTCCAACTACAAAGGAGATCTCACCAGCCAACATGAGACAGAGCCACCTCCAGAATTCTCTTAGTCATCCTTCTCTCCCCACTCTACTGACATTTGTCAGCTAACCACGGCAAAGCCTTTGGGGAAGCCCAGTTCTCTTGCCTTGCTTTATTTGTGGGGGGTTAAGTACTGCAGGTGTGGGTAGGTGGAGCCCCCTGAGGACTATAAGATCTAAGCCCATGTGTCTATCATACAAGCTATATTTTTCCTGCCAAATTGGCTGGTTTCTCTCCAATGCACCTGCTCCCTAACCTTTTCCAGAGTTTAAAATCTAACTATCATCTGCCTTGGGAGCAGCTGTATTCTATAATCAAGAATAGGGAACTTGAAAAGATCATGCAAAAGATCCAGTTTACCCAAGTTTCCTTTGCCTGCCATGGTATAAATGTGGAAACTGAGACCCATAAAGGGACAAAAGACTTGACAGTGTGGTGGGCTGGTGGGAGAAGTGGTGCCTGCAAACCCAGCTCCTTGATGCTCAGTGGGCTGTCCACAAGAAAGTCCCCTGCTACTTTCCCCAGCTGGCTTTACCTCCTACTTTGATGATTCCTTAAGAAGTTCTCTTTCTTTCTTTCTTTCTTTCTTTCTTTCTTTCTTTCTTTCTTTCTTTCTTTCTTTCTTTCTTTCTTTCTTTCTTTCTTTCTTTCTTAGTTCTTTTTCCTTGGGAAGGAATTTTTGGATTTGAGCAGGGATAGTCCATTTAGACAGGGTTGCAGAGATGGCATTAATTTCTGCCAGCCCTTTAAAAAGCTCAAGCTGCAGATAACTTTGCCAATCCCTATCAGCTTTTTAGCTAACAGGGGGCTCACACTCAAGGCCCTGCCCATTGGGGCCTTAAAATATATTCTACTGAATACCTTTATTATCTCACGAAATTTTGCTTGGTAATCTTTACTTGGGGTTGAATCACTAATTTAAAAAAGTTAGGTCAATGTCTGTATTGCTCGGGCAATCTAGTAAGAGTAACAAATTGAACTATACTGTTTAGCTTGAAAGGCAAGCAGCCCCTAGCTAAACGGAAAGCAGCCCTGGCAACCAGGCCTGATGTTGCTAGGAGATAGCTTAGCCTCTCAGCCAGGTGAACGTGTGCTGTTGAACAGAAACAGCTTTTGAACAACATCAAACAAGGCCACTTTGTTAAGTTGGTGGAATAAGACGAAAACAAAATCCTTCTGTGCGCTAGCCAGTTTTCTGTTGTTGGGACAGAATGATGAACACAACTCAAAGGACAGAAGGTTTATTTTGGCTCATGGTCTCAGAGATAGTGGTCTAGAGTCAGTTGGCTCCAAGGTAGAAACATCATGGTGAAAAGCCTTTGTAGAGAAAAACTGTTCAACTTTGTGTCTGGGAAGCAGAGTATAGGGGAGTAATGCCAGGCAGGAAGGGGCCATGAATCAGACATGGTTCCCAAGGTCAAGCTCGATTCACCCAGACACTTCTACAAGAGTGCTGTAGTAATTTGATAGGGGTCTCTCAAGTCAAACAAGTTGACAATGAAAATTCATGATCACACTTTACAATCATGTATTTTTTTTATGTGTTTGGTACAGGGTCTCACTACACAGCTCGAACTTGTGGTGAACCTCCTGTTTTCACCCTCCCCAGTGCTCAGATTACAGGCATGTGCTACCATGTCCGAACTTGGTAGCTGGCTCAGTGCCCCCAGGGGCTGGGCTGGCACTGCTGATGGTTCTGGGGATTGAAAGCCGGTCCCTGCCCTTAACCTAAGCAGGTGCTTAGTCTGTGGAGCTATCTCATTGGCCCAGGAATATTTTATTTCTTCTGTGAACCATTTATTATTCAATAGTCTATTATTTAATTTCAAAGTGTTTGCATAATTTCTGTGACTTCTTTTGCAGTTGGTTTCTAGCTGTATTCCACTCTAATCCTATCATATGTAGGGGATTATTTTAATTCTTTTGTATGTATTTAAGCAGACTTTATGGCCTAAGAAATGATCTGTTTTGAAAAAGGTTTCTTTTACTGTTGAGAAAAATGTGTATTCTGTTGTTGAATGAAATTCTCTGTAGATATCTGTTAGGAGCATTTGTTTATTCATGTGTGTTTACTTGTTCAGTGTTTCTGCTTTGGTTGTTTGTCTGATTGACAATGTGTAGTTGTGGAAGTGGGGTGTTGAAGTCCCCCACTGTAGGGGCTGGGGAGATGGCTCACTGGAATAAGCACTTCCCTGGCAAGGGCAAGGGCCTGAGTTTAATCCCTTCTTTCCCCCCACCGGGGGAAAAAAAAAAAAAAAAAAAGGAAGTTCCCCACTGTGATTGTATTGGGATCTAACTGTTCTTTAAAGGCCAGTAATTTTTGTTTTATGAGGCTGGGTGCACTGACATTCTGTACATAGTTTTTTACAACTATTATCTTTTCCTGTTGAATTGTTCCCTTTATCAGTAAGTATGCAATGGCCATCTTTGTCTCATTTGATCAGTTTTGGCTTGATGTCTGAAAACAAAATAACTATTCCTGCTTGTTTTCAGGCTCCGGTTGGCGAGAGTATTTTTCCCCCATCTTTTACTTTAGGTCTATGCATTTACTTCCTTTTGCATGAGGTAAGACTCCTGTGGGCAATATATGGTTGCATTTTAAAACCAATCTGTCAGTCTGTATTTTTTGATTGGGGAGTTGAGACCTCAGACATTGACACTTATTATTGCAAGGTGTTGATTTAATCCTGTCACTGCATTATTTTTCCTTTTTTTTTTTTTAAACTACTATTCTAGTAAGATATTTAATTTCCTTTGGGCTCTTTGAGGCTGATGACCTCTCTGTCTCTGTCTAAGATTCCCCTAAGTATTTTCTGCAATTCTGGTTGAGTGGTCATGTATTTCCTTAGGGTTTCTTTGTTACAGAAAACTTTTAGTTCTCTATCAGTTTTGAAGGCTTCTTCAATAGGATTTGAATGTCTGGCTTGGCAACTGTTTCAGGGTTTGAAAAACTTTGCTCCACTCCTGTAATCCTAGCTCTGGGGAGGCTGAAAATAGGAGGATCACTAGGAGTCTGAGCTGTGCAGTGAGACCCTGTATCAAATACATTTTCAAAAAATTATAAAAAAGAAAGGAAATCAATAATAAGAGCCAGGGGGCCGGGGAGATGGCTCAGTGGAATAAGCGCTTCCCTGGCAAGCTCAAGGGCCTGAGTTCAATCCCCGGTTCCAAAAAAAAAAAAAAAAGCCAAAGGCAAACTAGTTAGTAGCACACAGTAAGAGCCAAATGTCACTGCAGTTATACTATCTTAATAATAAAGAAGAGACTTGCAATAATAATGTGGAAACAGATCTTGGCAGGCCTGCAGTGGTAGCTGCTGCTCTCTGGGCTCTGTGATGCTGCCCAAAGAGGACAAGAAGAAAGATGCCAGAAAGGTGGCCAAGAAAAACAAAGACCCAGTGAACAAATCTGGGGGCAAGGCCAAAGAGAAGAAGTGGCCCAAAGGCAAAGTTCAGGACAAGCCCAACAACCTGGTTCTGTTTGATAAAGCTACTTACAACAAACTCTGTAAGGAAGTTTCCAACAATAAACTTATAAACAGAGGCCTACTGTGGTCTCTGAGAGACTGAAGATCAGTAGATCAGTGGCCAGAGCAGCCCTTCAAGAGCGCCTTAGTAAAGGGCTTATCAAGCTTGTCTCAAAGCCCAGAGCTCAAGTTATTTATACCAGAAATACTAAAGGTGGAGATGCCCCTGGCACTGGTGAAGATGCATGATGAATAGGTTTAACCAGGTGTACATTTGGAAAAATAAAATTTTATTATTAAATGAAAAAAAAGTATAGACACAAAGACAAACTAAATACTGCCATGTGGTAAATATATACCAAAAGCAACAAGTATACCACCATTAACAAGAGAAAATAATTCAGTAATATTTAGCAAAAAGCCAAACTAAATTGCTAAAAATTAGTAAAGCTTAAGAGTAATAATAAAAATTGAGGGGACAGAGAAGGGGAGAATGAAAGAAGTAAATTTGAAAATGAAAGAAAAGGGAAAAAACTGAGATAAAAAGCTAATTAAAGAATGAAAGAAGAAAAAAAAGAATGAAAGAAAGTTAATAGAATTAGATAAGAAATATAATAGGAAAAAGACAAAAGAAAAAGAAGAAAAACAAAGAACAGAACACAGGAAAAAGAAACAAACACAGCCCCTCCCCAAGAAACTGAGAAAAATGAATTAAAAAACACCTCTGTCAGGGCCCAGGAGATGGCTCAATGGAATAAGTGCTCCCCTCGCAAGCACAGGGGCCTGAGTTCAATCCCCAATTCCGCAAACAACAACAACAACAACAACAACAACAAAAACACCTCTGTGTCAACAGCTGAATTCTGAAGATATTCAAAGGACAGCAAGGGGAATGACTGAGGGGCGGAGAACAAATCCTTTGGTGTGACTTCCCACCAGCTTTAGGCCTACTATGCAAATTTCTTGGTGTGGCAGATTACCCAGAGCTCCTCCTGCCTTTGCCTCCTTTTCAATCTTTTTCTTTTCTTTTTTTCCTATAATCACCCCTTGCACTTAGGAGCTTTATTCCTACTGATCACAATGCATGGGCGTCACTGTTGTGTTTCCCTAAAGCTCAGGAGTGGCTTTCATCTCTGAATCTCTAGCCTCTATCAGAGAGCTGAGTGCCAAGAAAGTCTTCAGTGAAGGTTTGTTGAATAAATAAGTGAATCCTCTGAAGGTGGGGTGCGGCTGCAGACCACTCAACAGAGGCACTCCCCCTCAGGTCCTAGCAGCCGCTGTTGACTGAGCCTTTATTCTGGGCCAGGCACCACAGTGTTTCTCAGGAATTCTCTCTTTTAAAAATCATAGTTTGTCTTACCTCTATTTGGCTGTAGGGGAATTGTGATTCCAAAGATGTCCCTCACATGCCTAAGCAGCTCCAGGAAAGCCTGTTTGGGCTGTGCATAAAGAAGTTCAGAAGCGCAGGGTTAATGCAGCAAGAAATAGGAGTAGGTAGGCATTGGTTTTGGTCTCACAGGTGGAGAAATCTGAAAGACCTTCCGGCTGTGTCTCACTAGGTCCTTCTGGAAATGAGGCCTATTGCCCATAGTGCCACTCCTCACTGCATCCTTAGGCTAGCTCCTCCTGCTGGCCTGCTCATTCTTTCTGGGGGTAAGATGGAACTTCAGTGTTGTTTTAATTTGTGTGTCTCTAATGGTTAAGATCCACTTTTGGAGGAAGCTAATGAAGATAGTTACACTGTGAAATAACTAACAAAGCCAGAATCTAGATCCATGTGTCTGATTTTCTTTTTCAGTATTGGGTATCTAAATCAAGACCTTCACACTAAGCTATACCCCTAGACCTTTTTTGTTTTTTCTGTTGAAGCAGGTTCTCACTAAGTTGCTAAGTTGCCCAGGTTGGGTTTGAACTCATGATTCTCTTCCCTCAGCCTCCAGAGTGCTGGCATGTTAAGGCCTGGCATCCAGCTAGACAGAGGCCTTTTAAAAAAAAAATTCTTTTTGGTGAGAACTTGCAGGAGAAACCCAGGATCATTAAGAGGGGGCAGGCCACCTTATTTGCGTATGACAGCAAGTGAGACAAAGCACTTGCTCTTGGGCTGGGCCAGTAGGAGGAAGCAGAGACACTGAGCATTCGAGGTAGAGGCAACTTACAGTGACATCACAGCTTGCTTTTTTTTTTTTTCATTATTTAGCTTTATTCATAACCATAAACTTAACTCTGCAATTCAGGTACATTTGGAGGGGAGCAAGGAAAGCATGGAACCCAAAGAACTGCAAGAAGAGCAGAGATGATGGGGTGTTTTGAGCAGGGAGGGTGCTGGGTGCTCTCCTGAGCTAGAGGAATGGTCTGGTCTGGTGGTGGCAACACACACAAGTCACATGTGTTAGAGCTGCCCACAGTCAGTGTTGGTGATCTTCTTGCTGGTCTTGCCATTCCTGGACCCGAAGTGCTCCATGGCCTCCACCGTGTTCATGCCCTCTTTCACCTTCCCGAAGACCACGTGCTTGCCATCCAGCCACTCAGTCTTGGCAGTGCAGATGAAAAACTGGGACCCGTTTGTGTTCGGCCCAGCATTTGCCATGGACAAGATGCCCGGGCCTGTGTGCTTCAGGATGAAGTTCTCATCACTGAATTTCTCCTCGTAGATGGACTTGCCGCCAGTGCCATTGTGGCGTGTGAAGTCACCACCCTGGCACATAAATCCTGGAATAATTTTGTGAAAGCAGGAACCCTTATAACCAAATCCTTTCTCTCCAGTGCTCAGAGCATGAAAGTTTTCTGCCGTCTTTGGAACTTTGTCTGCAAACAGCTCAGCTTGAAAGAGACGCGGCCCAAGGGCTCGCCGTAGGCAGTGATATCGAAGAACATGGTGGGGTTGACCATGGTTGGCAACAAACGACTAAGAGGAAGGATAGAGGCATCTGCAAAGCCAACAGCTTGCTTTAGTGCAGCAGAATTTTATGAGAAATCACATTGCTGGAATTTACAAATAGGAGCTGAATCAAAGTGAACTCTCTTTAGAATTGGAAATTATCAAGAAATTCTTTGGTGACATGAAGACCTTTGCCACTTCTACTGTTTTTTTTTTTTTTTCTGGTAAGCGTAAGCAGCACTGATTTTTTTTTTTTTTTTTTTTTTGGTGGGACCTGGGATTGAACTCAGGCCCTTGAGTTTGCCAGGGAGACAGTTTCCTGGAACCCAGCTCACCCTCATCCTGGTGTGAAAGTTTACAAAGCTACTGGGAGGCTCCAAACACCCTGGTGGCTTCCCTGCTCTACTTAAGCTTGAGTTGTGCTAAAGCCTAGTCTTGAGATTGGAAAGGTGGAAGGACAGACAGAGGGGCATGAGGAGGGTAGAAAAATGTCCTCTAGAGGCTCTGAGGTCCAGCAGAGATGTGTTTGTTTTGCTATCAAAGGTCCTACAAAAATGCAAATGTTTTGGGGAAGGGCTTTGTTCTCAGGGCTTTGAGCCCTCCCCCTTAAGAGTGGGTGGCCTGGGGTTAAGTCAGAATGGGAAAGAGGCTGGACTCCGCAGACTGGGGAAGGGTGTGAGAAGCGGGGCAGGCAGGGAGGTCCATGCTGTGGACCACTAAAAGAGCAGGTGCTCTGTGTCTCAGCTGTGCTCTCTTGAATTGCAGTTTTCACTTGATGTAGCCAGGAATCTGGAGCTGGCATCTGCTACTGCTAACAGGATGATGAGTTTCCTGTTAGAAATCTGGACCTCTTAGGCCAGTGCAATGGTTGAAGAAGCACATTTGTCCCCAGAAGCAGACTCTTCTGACCTCCTCCCCCATCAGAAGAGGTTTATTTCCCAGGAGTACACCCATAGGCTCATTTCCAAGGCCAAATGTCTTTTCTGCACAGATCCTTTTTATTGCCATGGAGACAATCTGCTGCTCTGTCCAATCAAGAGTTTGAAGCAGCAGGCACCATGACAACCTGCGGGGGTGGTGGTGATGCCTGGAAAGACAGCTTCAGAGCACCCTCCAGACCATAGCCAGGACCGAGACTAGAGACACTGTGATTTTCACAGCTGTGGTGGATGAGGGACAGAGGCTCCCTTCCTGCCCTTCAGAGCAAGCTAGGGGTGGGTGTGTTGAACAGGCCCTGGGACTGGTGTGGTTAAAGTCTTGGGCTTCATTGTGCTTGTCCATGGCCAGGCTAGCTAGTAGGTACCTGGAGACAATGTAAAGCTGGAGCAGGAAAATCTGATTAGCCCTGGGTGGGGAGGAGAAAAAAAGCATATACTGCCAACAGACACAGATGTTTTGAAAGGAAAGCCCCCGACCCTCCCAAAATGGCAGAGAATAAGGACTTATGCTTAGAGCCGAAGTGCAAATAAGTGCTGATTTTTGTGTTGGAACATCTGTGTCATCCAGTCAGCAGATTTTTTTTTTTTTAAATGTATTTAGTACAGAGTCTACAGGGTCTCACTACACAAATTGGACTCTAGTGATCCTCTTGTTTTCAGCCTCCCAAGCACTGAGATTACAAGTGCGCACCACCATGCCCAGTCTCAGTCACTGTCTAAGCATATATTGTTGTGCAGGGCCAGCATGGCATGCTGGGGATTGAACCCAGTCTCTGCGCCTGCCTAAGCAGGTGCTTTAGTCTGCTGAGCTATCTGGCTGACTCTTCAGTCAGAAGAATTTGTTTGTGGTAGGAAGTCAAAGACCTGTGACAACCTCCCTGCCTGTCCTCACCCTACACAAGTGGACCTGGTGACCTCTGTGTTCAGTCCATAGCCACACAGAGCTGGGTCAAGAGCCTTGTTCACTCCTTTCTTCTTTGCCTCTCTTGTCATGGCATTTGTCCTTGAGCTGCACTTCCGGACTCCCCATCCAGTGCTCTCATTCCCACTACTCTGGCTTTGGTCTCTCTACAGCCCTCATCTAGGAGGACTGGGGAAAAACAGAATGATACTAGGATCTGTTAATTCCTGGGATGGTGCTGAGCAGTGTAAGAAAGGGACAGGTAGGACCAAGGGCCAGATCGCTCTGCTTGGGACCAGCTTTGTGAAGACCATATCTTAGGGGACAGCTGGTACTCTGCATGTGTGTCAACCAGAGCTAAACTCATGGGCAAGTTTTGGTAATAGAAGCTCCACAACCCCAGTTCTGAAAGGTTTCTGTGACTTATTTTTCTTACATGTAAAATGGAAACAAACTTGTGGGGCTATAGTGTACATGAAATGAATTATCCTCTGGGTAGGTTTATGGTAGTTTATCCTAGCTGTTATTATGATGTCGTTTTCATTTTCAGTACCGAGGATTGAACTCAGGACTTTTGTTTTTTATTTTTATTTTTATTTTATTATTAATGTTATTGAGAAAAAATAGCAATGAGACAGTTTCAAAACTGATTAGTAGGACAATTTCAATAATTAATACATTGCATATTGTTGTCTTCATAGTGGTTATTCATAGTACAAGATATCCTGGCCCAACGCTATTAGAATAAATCTTTCTTCTCATTAAATTAAAAGAAAGTAGCTGTATATCTATCCTAACTGTTTTGTATATACAGATACAAAATGGTCCTTCATTTATATCCCCTTTTTTGGTTTAGTTTTTTTTTTTTCAAAATTTTATTGATAACCAGATAGCAATTGGTTTAGTTTTGTCAGAGATGTGAACCCAGGACTTTTGCACTGAGTTACATCCCCAGTCTTTGTCGGTTTTTTCTTTTGAGATAGAGTTTTGCTCAGTTGCTAGGTTGTCAGGCTGGGCTCAAATTTATGATCATCCTGCTTCAGCTTCCCAGAGTGCTTGTACCCCCAACCTATTATGACATATTAATGTAGGTCCATGTTCAAAACATAAGGACACACCCTTATGCTCTGTATGTGCCCTAACCTCATCCCCAACAGGGGGTTTGTTTGTTGCCACAGTTCCAGTGTTGCGGAGTGGCCTCTGTCTGCTCTTGCATGTGCACCATGATTATCTGAAAGTGCAGATAACCTGGGGCTATTCATCCTCATCTCCCAGAGATCCTCAGGGGCAGCATCTGCCCCTTACCCATCCAGATAAGAACACAGTTTCTTCAGGCAATCCTTATATTTGAGAGGCTGGGCACACAGCTCACTTTTCTGTTTTGTGGTATCTGCCATCTTCTATCTACCAAGCGTAGGAAATGAGACTCCAACTACAAATGCCCCTCATGCTCTCTCTCTCTTTTTTTTTTTTTTTGTTCCTCGAATGCCTTCAGGGCACTTTTGGCCAGCGGGAGAGGTGTGAGGTTCGAACTCCAGCAACCTGAGGCTGACAGCTTTGTGGAAGCAGCCACTTAAAGGCCTGAGCTAGGGCCAGGCCCCCTCATGTTCTCTTATAACCAGGTCTGTTCTGTGTCCAGAGCTCTGGTCTGACCCCTGTTGGCCTTGGCTCTTCATCACCTCCTCTAACACAAGTACATGCCTCCCTTTCTTCCAGCCCTTAGCCATCCCAAGTAGCCCGCATCCTAGGATGGTGTGAGGAAAGCCCTAGAAAAATCACCCAGAGCTTTCAGTAGAACCTCCTTCATCCTGGGACCTCTGTGACTGCCATGAAGCTGCAGCACAGGGATGTGAGGAGGGAAGCATGCACCCTCAGATGGAGACAGTAACCCTTTGCTGTGGCACCTTGCATTCCTTTCCTGGTGACCACCTTCTAAGGACATAGGCAGTTTCAAGGTGCTGCAGTGGAGTCTAGAGTGGCACCTTTCCACAAATGTGGTTTTTAAGGACTTCTCCAGCTGGGAAAGGAGCAATCTGTGCTCTCTGGGGCAAGAGTGGTTCTATTCTGAGTGTGTCCAATACTACAGTTGGTTTTCTTCAGCTTTATTCTCTCCTGAAAGATGCACACAGAGGATTTGTATGACTGATCTGTTTTTGCTATCAATTATATACCTCCCTATAAAATATAGATAGGCTTTTCTCTTTCAGTTTCTGTGGGGACAGAACAATTCAGGGAGCTGTCATTGAACCAGACACTTGTGGAAGAAGGTAGAGCCAGAAGGACCAATGAGCTACCGTGGTCATCCTACCACCAGAAAAGATTCAACAGTGTGCTATCAAATGACAGGCTGGGGAAGAGAGCTGAGTGAGCAGCCTCTCTCCCTGTCTCCCAGGCAACCAATTCTCCTGATGACCCTGCCAACAATAATGAGATGAAAATGAAGAGCACTTCAGTATAATAACCATGATAAAAATAGAGATTTGCTAAATAATGTGTCAGCTGTTGTGGAGAAGCAGGAGAACAAGACTCTCCCAGAGAAGTGGACACAGCCTTCCTTGTGGCCTCCAAGCTAGTCCCTTGCCACATCATTGTGACTCAACCAGTCCCAGCTAGTTCTGAGTCCCTAGGGTGTCAAGAAGGAATCAGAAGGTGGGCCTGGGTGCAGGCCCTAAGGAAGCTTTATCTTGGGTTACTATGACTCTGATCCAACCTGGGGTGGGAGCTGCAAAGATGTGCTGAGCACAAGTTGCTGGCTGTAGTTATAAAGTTGCTGCCTTAATAAGAACATCTTGCTGCCAGTGAGTATCAGAAAATGGCTTAAGACTCAATGCATCAAACGTTTGCTGAATATTGCACTCCTTGTCTATATGGGGCAGTGTTAATTATGTCTTTGTTTCTTTGTTCAATTGGCAGCCATTGCTGGGGCAGATGCCATCCAATGCCCCAGGAATAGCTTCTTGTAAAGCCTTTTGGCACTAAGCCCCTCTGTAGTCTTTGCTTTAAAAAAATTAAGGGAAGGGGAACAAGAGACAGAGGGTAGGGGATGAAGAAAAGAAAGGGATGTAAAAGGAATTAAGGTGTATTGTGTACATTCATCAAGTTCCAATGATGAATGTAATCATGATTATGTACTTGCAAACATGAACTAATAAAAATAAAAGTTAAAAAGTTAAATTAAAACTTATCTTTCAATGAGTAATATGCACATAAAGTATAAAATTCAAAAGGAAACAAAGTGAATGCAACAAACATAAACACCTGTTCTTCCCACCCCAGTCACCCAGTTTCCTTCCTTGGAGGCAACTACTGCTTGTGGTTTCTTGCACAGTTTTTCAGAGATTTGCTAAGCATGAATATGTACACAGGAACATACACATTTTGTCTGTTTTTTTTTTTTTTTAATTTTATACAGATGCTGCATCAGCCAGAGCCCTGAAGAAAACAGATGGCACACCCCAAGTGAGTCATCCGAGTGGAGTGTAGCATGTGCATTGTTTGCAAGAGTGGGCAGGCTGTAGGCTAAGCACAGGGGCAGTGCATCACCTAGGGCAGGTGATGGTTGAGAAAGGGGCATGGTAATTTTGTGTGAGCTGCTCAGCTGGTGAGGGGCATGGTGAAGAGGAAGTTCTCGTTCTCTCCTCCTCTCTCATCTCCTGCTGCAGGATGCCCCATGCTGACCCCAGCCCAAGGCAGAGGACAGCGCAACCTGACTGTGTAGTTAGCAGAGGCCTCTCTCAGAGCAGACCAGGTAGAATGAACGGGGCACCCAGGGCTCTGCCCAGCAACAGGATCTAGACTTTACTGTTTAGCATTGACAGTCTTTCCACACAGCACCCCATTCTTTTCACTGGCTTAGAGAATTCTATCATACATATCCTGTTGTGGAATACTGTAGTATATGCTACTCCAGTTTGTAGGTTGAATTCCCAGTGCCCAGTTTGGCATTTGGATTAAGAAATTATTAAGGCTACAGGAAGTCATGAGGGTGGAGTGTAGGATTAGGCTTTAATAAGGGAGCATCTTTAAGAGGATATATCAAAGAACTCTGTCAGCCATACGAAGACATAGCCTGAAGGTGGCAGCCTGCAGGCTTGGAAGAGAACCCTGACCAGGAAATCCAGCCAGCAGGCACCTGGATCTTGGATCTACCAGTCTTTGGAACTGTGAGAACCAAGTGTCTTTATCAAAGTCAGTTAGTACATGGTACTTTGTCTGAGAAGCTTGAGCCAATTTAGACACCACATATAAAATATATAAATCATATGTGTAGTAATATATACCATGTTAACTAGTTCCTCATTAATGGACTTGTAAGATCACTTAATATCTTCTTTTGAAACAATACTGCAGGGCAATACTTTTACAAAGTCATTTCATATGGTGAAGATGTGAACAGAGTAAGTTTTCAGGGAAGGGGTTGCTGGAGAGTGCATGCTTTTAAAATTTTGGTAGATATGGCCACAGCACTGGATATAGAGTGTGCACTGATTTCTGGGCACATCAGTGGTGTATGAGATTCCTGCATGTTTTTTAAACATCTAGGTTACAAAGATGAGAATAACTTACTACAGTGTCTTTCCAGCAATGTCTGTCACCTTCACAAAATGTTTCTTTTTCATTGCAGTTTTTGAAAGTTTATATTTTTGCTTTTTTTATTGTCATCTCTTTCAGGATTATTCAGTCAGGATAAGATTCCTCCACTCCTGAATGAATAAATTTTTTTCTGCTCATTCTTTGGGGACAGTCCTGTGTCACAAATCATAGCCTTAGTTTTAGAAATTAAATGTCTAATTTCTCTTTCTGAACATTAACAAACAATTAGTTTTGCATTTTTGGGGGGATAGGGTCTCTCTATGTAATTTAGGGTGGACTTGAACTAGTAGCCCAGGTTGGGTTCCAACTTGCAGTGATCCTCCTGCCTCAGCTTCCCAAGGGCTGGGGATTATAGATGTACTGCACAATACCTGGGGAATATAGATGTTCTGCTTTATGAACTTGGGGAAGATGGCTGTGTGTCTGTGGTGGAAGAAGACTGTGGTCATGTTTGTTAACTATTATAGCTTATGTCTGGTTGTCCAGCCTGCTATGGTAGTGGAAGGTGAAATTTTTGGAGATGGCTGAATCTAGAGTTTGTGATCCATTCGTGGCCCAGTGCTTGGATTGACAGTGTAAGTGCTATACCCATCCTATATCCTTATAAGGGACAGGAAGTGGCTTCTCCTTGCTGTCTCTCTTGTTGCTTTTGCCACCATGAACTGTTGGCCCTCTGCCGTGCACCACTCTGCCTTAGAGCCAGCTGATTATGGATTGAAACCTCTGTAAACTGTAAACTAAATAAACCTTTCATCATTTAACTTTGAGTGTAGAGTATTCTGTTTCAGCCATGAGAAAAGCAACCAAGACATTACCCAATGTGGAGTTTGTGAAAGGAAGCAAAAGTTTTTTTGAATACCTTTGTTTGTGAACTGAATTGTTTGCATACAGAAGCATTAGTGAACCTAGGTATTACTGTATATGGTAAGTCCCCAACTTACCAATGAGTTCTATTGAAAGAATTGTTCATAAGTCAAATTTATTTGCAAGCTGGCAAAATGAGTCTTATACAGTAGTCTGTGAAAGTTTGCAACTATCTATCTATCTATCTATCTATCTATCTATCTATCTATCTATCTATCATCTATCTATCATCTCTGCATCTCAGAGACACTTAGGGAAACTGCACCTGTATCAGGCACACAAGACTCCACTAATTCCACAGTTGCTGTGGCATGCATGTAAAGATCTCCATTCTGTAAAGAGGCAGTCTGAAATATCCAGAATGTGAAATGCTATACATCCTCAACCTCTTTTGAACACCAGAAAAAACCAAAACAAAACCAAATACAGTAATACCTTGGTTCATGAGTGCTTCTTCTGAAGAACAATTCTATTCACCAACAGAAGTGTTTGGTAATGTTTTGCATCTCCGAGTTGGATGATGTATATGCCATGGCTTTCTTCCCCAGAATTGTGGAATGAATTGAGTTCAGGACCTGAGGCACCACTGTATGCAAAACACTAGCAATCATTGTATTTGGATGATGAACATCTTTCTAAATTCCTCGTAATAAAAAACTTGAAGAAATATCCATCCAAGATTATAATCAACATCTCATTTGCAGGTAAGACTCCTCTCTCCTTCTCTTCTTTCTTCCTTTCCCTCTCTCGTCCCTCTTCCTTGTACCTTTCTTTTTACCTAACTTGGCATGATGGTAAGAAATTCTGATGTAGGAAGCAGATTTCAGTATGTCCCCTCCAACCCCAAATGGCCAAGGTTGAAGAGAGCTGGCTAGGGATGGGACAGTTCTTACATGGCTTGCTCTCTGAGCCTGGTAGAAGTCTAACATAGACTCTTGTGTGACATGTTCTTGGGTCCACTAGAGCCTAACATGATATGTGACATGGGCAATGGATTTTGTTCCTCCAGCTGCTATGCCCTTGTCCCACCTTCTTCCCTGGTCTGACAGCTGAGAATATATCAATGACCTTTCCTCTTCCTGTGGTCTTCTTGGGAAGAACTTCCAGTATATCTAGCCTGGTTTGCTGTTGGTGGAGCGACAAATATTTATTCTGCAGAAAGCTCTCAACCCTCCAACAAACCTAGAAATGTGGGTTCCATGTCCTATGGCTATTGGCAACTTCAGCTTTCTCAGGCATGAGTTAGGAAAGAGCCTAAGATAACCACCCCCTCCAGCTTAAAGATTACACACTGAGCTTTCCCAGCATGTACTGGAAGCCACGTCTCAATAGGTCTATATTCTAAAAGTGCTTCTATCACCTTCATGGAAGTGTGGGAGTGAGAGAGTATCAGTACTCTTCAAAGACATAAACTTTCCCAATATATTGCTTGGATAATAGACTTTCACATGATATTGAATATATCTTAGTAGTATTAAATATTTTCTTGCATTCTATGCATTTATAACTTTATCTGTATTTAACAGTAAAATTTACTACATTAAACTCTGTAGTGGTTGATACATTGTGTCAACTTGAGAAGTTTAGAAGTTTAAGTGACTCAGCAGAGAGCCAGGGTTCTTTCTTTGTAAACATCCTCATCCTGTGCAAGAGAAGGGTATGGACATTGTGTAGTTCTACACTCCTCCCTAGGGTGTGGGGGCTGGTTCTGGGGCATGGAAGGCCTTCCCGAGGGCATGGAGGGCTCTCCCTAGAGTGACAGCACTTAAACAATATATAAAGGGACTGGAGGAAGGATGGTTGGTGCCACTTCCTTGGAGGAGCTCTGGTCTTCTTAGCATGGAAGGAAGGGAGAGAGCCTTGGAAGAAGCTGCTGCTCCCTTTGCTTTGCTGTTTTCTGCCACCATGAACTGCTTCCCTCTGCAATGTGCTACTCTGCCCTGGAGCCAGCTGAGTATAAACTGAAGTATGGACTGAAACCTCCACTAACTGTGAACTGAATAAAGCTTTCCTTTCTTAATTTTGGTATTTTCTCTGCTATTTTCTTGTAATTTTGGTTTCTGTAAATTAGCAGGTCTTTACCTTAGTAATTAGTTATAGCTGCCATTCATTAAAGGCTTGTGAACTCCTGGTACTATCATCTAATTTAATCTCTTCTCAAACTTAGAGAGGGGGCATCATTCCATTTGATTCAGAGATGAAGAAACATACCCAAAGCACATAAGCAACTTGTTTATACTTTTCCTCTAAAACTCAGAAGGTTCAAGCCCCAATGCTCACATTTTAACTGGGTTCTTGTCTCCCATGCACTAGAGATGGACTTTAGCCATTTTCTCCACAGGCTGCTAACAGTTGTCCTCCCTCAGCAATATCTTTAAAGTCTTTCTGGCCAGAATTGAAAGCCCCTGAAGCCTGACTCACCACTGCTTTATTGACAGTTGGTGTCCATTAACAGCAGGTATGCTGCTGCCAGTCTATTGCTGCGGGCACTGGCAGTGGCGTGGTCTCCTCGGGCAGGCGATCCCGTAAGTTCTGTTATGTTGTATCAGCATTACCACTTAACTGTAGATACCATTTAACTTCTACTTTAATTTCATCTGTGACCTATTGGTTGTTCAGGAGGGTGTTATTTAATTTCCATGTTTTTATGTAGTTTTTGAGGTTTCTTTTGCTTTTGCTTTTCATTTTCCTTGCACTGTAGTCAGACAATATGCATGGGATAATTTCAATTTCTTTGCACTTACTTAAACACATCTTATTGGATAGTATGTAGTCTATTTTGGAGAAAACCCATGTAAGCTAAAAGAATGTATATTATGATGTTGTGGGGTGGAACATTCTGAAGACATCTTCTAAATCCGTTTATCCATAGGTTAAGTTATGATTTTCGTGGATTTTTTTTGTCTAATTGATCTATTTATTTTGATAGTGTTGTGTTAAGATCCCCCATTATACTTATGCTAGTGGTTATTTGATTTTCCATGTCCATTAATACTTGTTTTATATAGTTGGATGCACCAGTATTTGGTGCATCTATATTTGTGATTGTTATTTCTTTTTCTTGGAGTTTTCCCTTAACAGGTATGTAGTGATCTTCTTTGTCTCTCTTGATCAGTTTTGGCTTGAAGTTTACTTTGTCTGCAAATTGAATAACTACCCTTACTTTTTTCCTGGTTTCCTGTATTTCTGCATGAAATACTGTTTTCTATCCTTTGACTTACAGTCTAAGAATTTCATTTTCAGTGAAATGTGTGTTTTGTATGCAGCATATTGTTGGATCTTATTTCTTTCTTTCTTTTTTTATGTATTTAGTACAGGGTCTACAGGGTCTCACTACACAGATTGGACTTGTAGTGATCCTCCTGTTTTCAGCCTCCCAAGTGCTGGGATTACAGGTGCTTTCTACCAAGCCCAGTCTCTATCACCATCTCAGCATGCTCCGGGGGTGGGACTGGCATGGCACGCCAGGGATGGAACCGGGGTCCCCTCACTCTGTCTAAATAGGTGCTTTAATCTGCTGAGCTATCTGGCCATTCCAAAGGGTTTTTTTTTTCGGAGCGGTGCCGGGTTTATTGGCACTGCCCCTAGAAGAAGGTGTTGGGCTTCTTGGTGGTGAAGCGGGGCTTGTGCTGGCGATGCAGAACCCGGTGGGGCAGCGGGAACTTGATCATGGAGTCGCGGAACTGCTTGACAGTGGGCCTGTGGCACTTGCTGGCTGCGATCTCTTCTACCTTCATGATCTGGATGGAGTGGGCGCCGGCTCGGTGCCGGGCGCCCGTGTCCCAGTAGCGCTGGGTGACGGCGCCCGCTGTGGTCAGGTCCCGGTGCTCCCGGTACATGTTGTGGGTGCCACTGAGGGAGTCGTAGCGCAGCCAGATGCCGAAGTTCTTCACTCGTAGTGGAGACTTCTTAAACACCTGCCCACAGTAGACGATCTTCCCTGAAGATTTCTTCTTCAGCTGGGACACGAAGCACCAGAAAGGGGATTTGGCAACAACGTGATTGGGTGCAAAAATCTGCATGCAGTACAGAGGCGGTGTGCGGCACTTTGGGGTGGGTACGCAGCACCCCACCACCTTGTATTCCCGGAGTGTGCCAGAGGCCTTCATGGTGCTCACTTCTCCATTGCCGCCACCCACAAAAAGCCTTTTTTTGTTTTAATGTATTTGGTTGTTACAGGGTTTCACTACGCAGCTTGGACTCATGGTAATCCTCCTGCTTTAAGCCTCCCCAGCGCTGGGATTACAGGTATGTGCCACTACGCCCACACTGTTGTTTCTTGATTAATTCTGCCAGCTTGTTTCTTTTGATTGGTGAATTTAGACCATTTACCTTGATGGTTGTAACTGATATGTATTGGTTGATCTTTGTCATACTATTTTTTTGTTGTTGGTTCCCTGTCTTTCCCTTCTACTTAATTGTTTGCCTTGCCTACTGTGTTTTTTCTATTACCATTCTTACAATTGCGGTTTTCATTATCTCTTTCTAAAATATCCTTCAGATCATTTTATAGAGCTGGTCTGGTGGTCATGAATTTCTTTAGTTGTTATTTTTCATGAAGATATCTTATTCCTCCATTGATTTGAAAGATAATTTCTCAGGGTGCATCAGTCTTGGGTGGAGGTTGTAAGTAATTTGTTTCTTTTTCTTTAACTATGTTTAATACTTTGTCATCCTGTTAAATTTCTGGCATCCTATCATATGCGTTGGGATGGATTTATTTCTTTTTGATCATGGCTACTCAAGTTCTCTATGCCTCACTTATTTGTGTGTCAAATTCTTATATGCTTGGGAAGTTCTTTGCCATGACTTCTGTGAACAGGTTTTTATGTCATTTGTACTGTCTTCTGCTTTTTGCATTGACTTTTATCAATCTTATGTTATTCTTCTTTGCATTGTCTAGCAGGTGTTGGGTTGATTTTTTTTTTGTGTGTATGTGGTCTCTTACTATGCTAAACAAATCTTTTTTTTAATGATCACTAACACAATCCTGTCTTCTAGATCTGTTATTCTGTTCTCACAGCTGTTTATTCTGCGGCATATACTTTCAATAGCATTTTTAATCTCATGGATATCTGAGTGAATCTATTTCATGGATTCCATTTCTTTCCTATGTTGGGTGTTCATAGCTTCCATCATTTTCCTCCACTCCTCTATTTTTTTGGTCCTTATCTTCTCTGGAGTCACTAAGTGTACCCTTTATTGTGGCCATCAGCTCTGAAGATATCTGAAAAATTATTTCTGATTTGATTTTTTTTCTAAAGCCTCATTTGTTTTATTATTTCCACTGTTACTGCTTCAGAGAGTGTAGGTAGATGGTTTTCAAATTGTTCCACCTATTGCACTCTGGATTTGCCTTTGGTGTGCTGTAAGTCTGAGGCTGTATCTTAAGTGTCATCTCACTTTTTATTTTTTCAATTTAATTCCTGTATTGGTTCTTGTAAATTGTTTGTGGTTGATAACTTTATTTCTAGAATTGAGAACATTTAGGAAATGGCTTACTTCTTAGAGATGTCTTGCAGATGTAGTTGGCTTTGGGTTTTGAATCTGTTACAAAATTCTACCTCTTCAATTTATTGAAGCTGAGAAGTTGCTACCTATTTGGCCTAGCCTTTTGCTCTCTGACACTAGCTTATGGTATTTTTTATGATCCTCAGGCAATTTCTGTCTTGGAATACAAAGAACAACTGATTAGAATTATATCACCTTGACTAAAGTAGTACCATCATTAGTAACAAAAGCATCAAATACAGCCTAAAAATGACAAACTGTGATAACTGTTAATTTGCCATCTTTAGTTATATGAACATGATTTGTAGTTATATGACCAATTCTAAAACAAACTAGAACATCTTGTAAAGTAAGCACTTCTTCAATATAGGGGTTTTTATCTTTAGAGGAGAAAAGCTAAAAGGATTAGGGGAAAAAAAGAGAAACAGAAGAGTTAGAAACAAGGTTGAAGGACAAAGGAAGATTATACAAGTTTTGGGACCTGGTGAAGCAGACAGAAGGTAAAGAAAGAAGGAAGAAACTGAAACAAGAACAAAACAAGACAAATAAAATCCAGAAAACTATAAACAATATTCTCACTTATGTCAAAACATAACACACAACAAAGAAAAGAGAAAACAATTAAGGAGAGAAAGAAAAAAAAAGAAAAACTAAAATGTCCACTTCAGGGATAAGTGTCTGCTGTTACTGGTTAACTAAGGGGGCAGACTGAGCCCCCTTAGCTGGATCCACATTGATTGAGCCCAGGAAGCCAGGAATAGAATTGTGGTGGTAGATGATCCCAGCAGACCTGTGTCTTGGGTTTCCCCTGAAGCTGAAGCTGTTCCTAGTTTCTGGTTGTGAGACTGGGGCCTGAGTTTTTCAGCCAATGATACTCCAAGTGATTCTTGATGGCTTGAACTTGGCTTCCTTACCTCTTGCTGACTGGAACTTGGTTATGCCTCATGGTGACACTGGGAGCTGCTGGATGGAGCCAGCTCACAGCTGTTCTCAGTTCTGAGCCAGTTGGTTCCTCTCCAAGATGGCTACTAGCCAATTGCCCTCTCTTGGGGATGACTGAACACAAATAGTTCACCAGCCACTGAAGTCCATTGCGTCCACTCCCCATTCCACACATGCATTTTTCTGTGGAGGCCTCTGTTGTCACCTGTAGTCTCCATGCTTCTGCAGATTCAAGCCACCCCTTCCACACTGTGAGCGGGGACTCAGGGAGAAAGCCCTACTTGGCACCCCCCTCTCTGCATTCTAATCCCTCTCTTTTGCTCTCATTATGGGTTCTAATCATCACTTCAGACCCTTGCCGAGTCTGGGGTAAATCCACTCCCCTCTTCCTCTTCCTTATGCTGCTATATTCCAGCTTCTGAATTCCAAATATCAGAGAAGCTGTTTCTCTGCTGTTCACCATTCTGTTGTCTTCTCAGAAGCCCTCTGGCATACTTTTAAAATATCTTGGTTACTTTTCTCTCATTGCTGGGACAAAATACCGACACCCACAATTAAGGAAGAAAAAGTTTATTTAGCTCACAGTTTGTGGCTGGCTCCAAGGCAGGGTGGTACATGGAAGAGGAAAGAAATTCATGGCAGTAGAAAACAGCAAAACAGCAAGAGCAAAAAGAGTGGAGCAGCGACAGTGGCAGCAAAGGCAAGCCTCTGTCCTTATATACCCTTCAGGATGTCTGTCCCAGGGCTGGTGTAGCACTCACACCCCTAATCCCAGCAGCGCTGACACCTATAGTCCCTAGCACTGGGCCATGAGTTAATCACAAACTCTAGAAGCTGCCCCAGTGACTACATGAGGCTTCGGGGGACATCCAGATACAAACCACAACAAAAGATGCATATTTAACCTTTTTTGTCTTTCAGAGTCAGAAATTAAAATGGGCAAGACTTCTACTGTAAATACATAAAATATGTTAATTTCTTCCTTTCTTCATAAGTTCCACATTGCAGTTGTCTGGTATTTTAGTTCCTCCATGCTTTTAAACTCTCAGGATTATGATTTAACATTCATTAAGTGTTTTAAAGTCTTTGTTAACTTTACTTTTTTATTAGTACATATTTATCATACATATTGATCACATTCATCATAGGGAATTTTTTTCCTGTACATAAAATACCTTTTTTAGTTTTTGGTACCAGGATCATACTCAGGACCTTGTAGTTGCCCCACAGGAGCTTATGCCACTGAGCTATCACCCTGGACTTACATAATATATCTTAATTCTTTTCTCCCCATTCGCCTATCCTACCTTCAACCTGTCTTCCCTTCCCCATCCAAATTTTTACCCTTCCCTTCTATTTTTCCTTTTTATCTTCCTTTTCTCCCCCATCACCCTCTTGTTCCCCTTCCGATTTGAACATGTTCTTCTTACTTCCCACTATCTATCCTCCATAATGCTTCTTATTTACCTTTTGGGTTTTTCATTCAAGGGAAACAGTGCAATATTTAAACTTGCATGTCTGATTTACATCACTAAGATTATACCACCCATGAAGTATTAGATTTGCTAATGCAAGTTTTATTGCTCTCTTGGTCCACCACTGCTTCTTACATTGCATTCCTCCTTTACAGTACATATTCTTTCTTGTTGAAATAACTTTTTTTGTTGTTGTTGTTTTGCTTTTGTTTTTTTCTTTCTCAGTTCGCATAATTTATTGCAGTTAGCACACAGTTGAAAAATTCACCAACACATCAATAGTACAAAACTAAACAGCATTATAAGTTATTCTCCCCCTCAGGAAAATAAAACATACTATGATTGTCAAAGCTAGATGTCAGTCTAAGTTTTAGAACAAAGGAAGCATGTGAAACTGAGAAAAGGAAGAAGCAATCACTCACAATGACGACAAAAAGAAAATCCAAAAGAAAGTTTGTTTTTCTCACAGACACTGATTGTCTTCTCTAAATTAATAAAAATTATTTTAACATAAAACTGTATTAAAAAAAACTAGAAACACTTCAAGTAACTAAAGATAATGCTCCAAGGCCATTTTCACAGCTTTTTTGTTTGTTTGCTTTAAGTGCCTTTAAATTGCTTCTGTTTAAAACTTGATCACCTTAACTACTGTAAACATAGCCTATTTTTGTGCTTAAGATACTGAATGGAAAACTCCATTGTGTGTTGCTGGACTGTTTTGGAAATATTTGGTGAAATATGTATTAATTTGGCTGTAATGGCTGAAGTAACTTTTTTTTTTTTTTTTTTTTTTTTTTTTGTGGTACTGGGAATTGAACTTAGGACCTTGCGCTTGCCAGGAAAGCGCTTATGCTACTGAGCTATCTCCCTGGCCCAAAATTATTTCAATACAATGCTTTCTTATTTAATTTATTTTTTTGTGGTACTGGGGATTGAACTCAGGACCTTGCGCTTGCCAGGGAAGCGCTTATTCAATTGAGCTATCTCCCCAGCCCTGAAGTCCCTTTTTTTTTTTTTTTTTTAATTTTATTTATGTGTGTGTGTGTGTGTGTGTGTGTGTGTGTGTGGCCAGCTCAGACCACCAGGGGGCGGGGCTGGCTGGCATGTGCTGCTGGGGGATTGAACCACTGTCCCTGTGATTTGCTAAGCTTGTTCTAAGTAGGTGCTTTAGACCACTGAGACATCTCACCAGCCCTGAAGTCACTTTTGAAGTTAACATTTTTCTTCTATTCTGGAAACCCTCAGCCATTATTTGTCAGCAGGGCACTGCCTGGAAAGTGACATTAAAAAGAATGGTCAAGTGAAGGCCTTTGGGAGGTGATATGCGAACTGCAACCTAAAGGATCTTTGACAGGAGAAGTGCAGGTAGAAGGAAGGACAAACACAGCGGCATGGCAGGAGCCAGAGCCTGAAGGAAAGACTGTGAGCCTGGGTGTGGTGAGTGAGCGCAAGGGGCGTGGCAGGAGGCTGGGGTAGAGCAGCAAAGGAGGTGGAGTCACCAGCTGAAGCTTTCCAGCCCTTCACAGGAACTGGAGTTGAGAGACAGAGAAAATTAGCGTGACATTTTCAGGAAGACACTTAGCTATTTACCAAAATCCGTGAGTCTTTCTTTGAGTTCTACTATCTCTCTTGCAGGTAGATGTGTCTACATGACCGAGCTCTGAGCAATGGAATCAGAGCAGAAGCAGATATATACTTCAGCTCCTGACCTACACTCCACAGCATCTCTCCATGCTCTTGTTCCTCTTAGGTAGGGTGGGCTGGAAACCCCCCATCAGCTGTGAACGGCACGAGCTTCACAACGGTGCTCTGCTGACGGGGCCTGGAGGAGATTTTGCAGTACCACCTCCCACTGGAATAGCAGCATCCACACTTCTCTGCGTTCCCACCCGGTAGACTTTGGACTTGCCAGCCTCCGTCATTGCATAAGTCTGCCCCTTAAATTAAATCTCTTTTCATATCAATACACATCCTATTGAGTCAGTTTCTTTGGAGAACACTGATCAATGCACTGCGTAGGGCTCCAGCTCTTTTGTTCTCATCCTTGTCTCTATTTTGGAGGGAACTAGAGCCTTCTGTGGCTCTGAGGCCTCATCTCCTTGCCCATGTGGATATGAAAATTCCTGGACTTTGAGGCATAGCAACAGGCTCAACACTTTTACTGACTGCCCTAATCTCATCTTACTCTTCGTATGATGACTTTGGGGTCTCTATTTCTTTCTGGAACTTGAAAAAGTACTATTATTTACTACACTCCTATTAGTTTATAATAATTTTAAAATTAATTTTATTTCTCAGTTACATATTTAATATATTATTAGATGTTGACTATACATTTTGTAGCAGGAGGATAACTTTGGATTCCTGATGAAATTATATGTTGCACTTTTACAACATTATTTAACAATAACAAACTCTTCCTCTGTGTGTGTGTCTCACAGTTTTCATCATATAGGGGCTCTTTTCTTTTTAACCATTCATTAGTGTTGGCTATTTAGATTGCTTTTAATTCTTACTATGATAAATTATTTTATGGTGAAAACATTTATGCACAAAGATCTTTAAGTATTAGTGTCATGCCACTGGTAAAGATTCCAAAAAGTAGAATCACTGCATCAAAGAAGAAAAACATTTAAAAATCCAAAAAACTCAACAATTATGCCTGCATGCCGCTCTTCCAGACATCTTGATTGAAATTAGACATCGACTTGTCTCTTTCTACTTTGATCTGTTCCTTAAGGTGAATTCTTTAGAGAGCTCCTCTCATCCATTAAAGATTTACTTTTACTGGTCTAAGTGTCTGAGGGCAGAAGTCTGCAGGTTCTGGTTTTTTGGGTAGAAGGACACAGTCATGTTAATATATGAATAGTTTATATATTACCCTCGCTGTGGCTTCAGATTACACCCTAATTTCATGATGAATGTGTGAACAATTTTACTTCTGCAAGCACACTGGAGGAGAGTGGTTAAAAGTCTGAATTCTGGAGTCAACATGCTTGGCTTGAAATCAAAGCTTCACCATTTGCAAGTTTGGTGACTTTGGGAAAACTATTTACTCTCACCCGGCTTTAGTTTTTTCATCTGTTGAATGGCAATGGTGGAAATGACTACCTTGAAGGGCTGCTACGACAAACAATTCTGATAGAGAGCTGAAGGCTGAAAACACACATTAAAGCGTGTAACAGGCCCTCACAAATGTAGCTGTCAGTGACAAGCAGCTCTCCAGTCCTCTGAGGGCCTCCCTGTGTCCCCAGTCCCGATGTTAAAGGTGACAGTGGCAGTGGTGAGCCTGGCTCTCTCTGTCAGGGTGCAAGGGCTCCAGCGTCTCCTTTCTGCTTCTAATAACACTTTATTAATATATTAGTTAAGTGTACTACAATTATTTATTTTGTTTAATTTATTCCAGTTATTTATTGCTATTTATTGAATTTATTCTTGCAATTTATTAATTTAAAATTGTTCATTCTTTTAAAAGCATCATATTGTCCCTTTGGACAAACACACTTGCTATCCAACCCCTCTTCCTTAAACCTGAATTAAACACACATGTGAAATTAGTACTTATTTATCCAGGTCTAAAGAAGGATTTATTCAAATATTTGCACTTGTAGAAAATGCATAGTAGTGTTTAATATAATCAACATCAGATTGCATATAGTATTTTTTTACCTAATATTTTTGATTTTTTCCATGCTGATACATATGGATCCAGTTAGTCTATTTTAATACTGTATCATTTTCAATTTTGTCCCCTGTTTTGCCCAGGGATTTAAACTTGGTAACTTTTAAAATATTTATTTATTTACTTTTGTATTTAGTACAGGGTCTATAGGGTCTCACTACACAGATTGGACTTGTAGTGATCCTCCTGTTTTCAGCCTCCCAAGTGCTGGGATTACAGGAGTGCACCATCACTCCCAGTCTCAGTCATGGTCTCAGCGCACCCTGGGGCGGGGTCAGCAGGACATGCCAGGGATGAACCCCAGTCCCTGTACCCTGTACTCTGCCTAAGCAGGTGCTTTAATCCACCAAGCTATTTGACAAAAAAAAAAAAATAGAGATTAGAAAAATGACGGATTCCTTGAATGAGCAATACAGGAAAGAAAACCTTTCCTTCCTTCATTTTGAGTGTCAGGTATTTGTCCCAGCAACAAGTAAAAAGTAAGACACTTATTTACTATTGACGCTATTAATTCGTACATTTGAGCTGAGCTAGTAGAAAAGAATTCAGCTCTGAGTTCCTCTATGACTTTCTGCTATTGTTTATTTGCTATCAACGCTATTAATTCATCCAATTGAGCTGAGCTAGTGTCCTCTGCACTTGTTCTGGGTGGGCTTTGGGTTTCCTGCATATGTTTCTGCCTTTGATCCTTTACTGCAGACGTTATTAATTCAGGGATTTCTTTTTTCATTTCCAGTCTGAGTTCCTCTATACCTTGCTGCAGCTGTTTCTTTATTTCAGAAACCATTGATTCATTGCTTTCAGCTGTGTGATTCCCAATTTGTTCTGTGTTAGTGTTCTCTACACTTGTTATGGGTAGGCTTGGGGTCTGAGATAGCATTTTGCTCCTTCTCATTTTCATTTTGTATAGCACTCTCTTCTGACCTTTGTTGTAGATCTTTGTTGCAGTTATAGCCTTAACACCTACTGAAGTTCAGGTGTAGATCTACAAAGTTTGGATTTATCCAGATGTACCTGGCCTGGGTCTGGCTGCTGTGCTCAGTTCCTTCCTGTTGCTGCCCTTGGGGGTGAACCTGTTGTGCTCCTCTAGCAAGATGTTCTGCTCCTGGACTAGCTGGGTGGTTCTGTCCCCTACACTCACTGCAGGGATTGCAGCTGAAGGGTTTCACCCCAGGCCTGTATGCCAGGCCTGAACTGAGTCTGGAGGGGACAAGGTGGAGTAGGGTGGAGAGGCAGCTCTCCCACACATTCACCGGGCCTGGACTAGGACTGGATCTGGGGGTCCCCAGAACTCGACAGAAATTCCTACTCTGTGGGCGGGGTGTGTGTGTGGGTACTACGGAGTGATGGGGGGCATCCCAAGAGAGTGAAAGAGGGTGTCACCCATGATGCGCCTGGGCTGGGACCAGTAGGTCCTGCCAGTGCAGGGTAGCCGTAAGCTCTCCCACACCCTCACTGGGCCTGGGCTAGGGCTGGGTCTGGGGGTTCCTGGAACGCAGCAGAAATTCCTACTTGGTGGGTGGGGCAGGGGAGGTGCTGCGGAGTGGTGGGGGGCATCCCAAGGGGGTGGAAGAGGGTCTTACCTACGCTGTGCCTGGGCTGGGACCTGTAGGTCCTGCTGGCGCAGGGTAGCTGGAAGCTCTCCCACACACTCACCAGGACTGGGCTAGGACTGTGTCTCTAAAATTTTATTTTGAGACAGGGTCAGTTGCTGATATTTGTCTAACACAGCCTAGAGTATCTGGGATTATGGGCATCGAACACCTCATCCAGCCTGTACTGGAAGTATTTTACCAGCTTTTTAATTTCTTCATGGGAGAAAGATTTTATTTGCAATTCTTCATTCTGTAAATCAAGTACACAGGAATATGCCTATAAAAAGTTTTATAATATGAAGCTGTAGATGACATGTTAACAAAAATTTCAAGCAAGACCCATGATGGCATATTTTTTTTCTTTTGTCTTTTTGAGACAGGGTCTCACTCTGCAGTTCAGGCTGACCTTTACCTCACTGGTTGTAGCTGGCTTTGAACTTGCAGTGATCCTCCTGTTAGAGTCTCCCAAGTGCTGGAATGACAGGTATGTGTCATTGTGTCTGTCCATTGTGACTTCAATCCTGACAAATTAGAAATAAAAACAGCTAAGCATGTTACACATTTAGTTGATGTCAAGCACCAACCTAGATGCTTTAACCTTATTGAGACATGAAGTTGCTCATGAAGTAAATACTATTATTGTTAGTTAAATAAAATGAGGAAACTGAGGAGATGAGGAGGAGTGCCTTTCTCTGGCTCACCAGGGAGTCGCTGGTGGAATCAGGATCTGGTATAGAGCAGTGGTCTACAGTACTTGACCATTTCAGCAAAGTACTAGATTGAAAAAAGAACAAAGCCTCATAAATTAAAAGCCAGAGAAAGAATAAGTGAATTAGTAGAAAGTTCAGAAAATTCTGTAGCACAGAGAAACTTTTTTTTTTTTTTTTGAAAGACTGTAACAGTCTTTCCATTTATTTCCTCTTTCTCTGGTAAATGTTCTGGTAACTTCGGGATGAGCGCCCGGCCACCAGAGGGCAGTGCTGACACCAGGCCCAGTCTCCTTTGAACCGTTCGTTGGTGGTCTGATTGGTGGCAGCCAGGTACACAGCAAAGCACAGGTAGCCGCCCAGGAGGAGGCTTAGCACCACGACAAAGCCCAGGGAGAAGACAATCCTTGGGAAGGTCAGGAACAGGTATTGAATGAGAAAGACTGTGTCCATAGCCTGGAACTGTCTGAAGTCATTAATGTATGTTTTCTGGTACAGATCTGACACCATCACCAAGCGGACCAGAAATGCTACGCTCAGGATGGCCTTGGTAGCTGCTGATGTGCTCAGTGTCAGGAGGTAGATAAGGAAGTACCTGGTGTTCCAGGCCCCAAAGTATTTGTTTACCCAAACACAGTGATGGTCAGAACAGTGCACACAGCCGTTACACACGCTGCAGTGCTTGGATTGAGCTGGTTTCTTTAAACCACAGTAGAGCAGCTCACATGCTTTGCAAAAATCACATCATCAAACTCATAAACTTGAAGAAATAATACTTCATTTGTTTTTGTTACAGTGCCTGTGTTCCACCCTGGACCAGGCATGTGAAACGATGACTTTTTGAGCAGATGCAGATCATAACAACACTGGTCAACACGAAAGCCAGGTAGAATAATAAGAGAGCCAGGAAGTCCATCCTCAAAGCAGGTAATTCAAAGTCTCCAGCCTACATCTTTCTCCTGATTGGCTACTTTTTCAGCTGACAACTTTGGCATTCTTTTTCCCAACATTCAGAGAGAAATCAACAGCTCCTCTAGCAGCTTCTCTCAGGCAGAGTAGTGTGGGCACCACTACTGGTGGCACCCATAGCAGTAGGAGGCATGGTTCCTCCAGGAGGCCCAAGGTTTGGGGGCAACCATCAGTGCCACAGTACTCTTCTTCTTTTTTTTTTTTTTAATGTATTTGGTACAGGGTCTCACTATGCATCTCGTACTCATAGTGATCCTCCTGTTTTCAGCCTCCTCAGTGCTGCGGTTACAGGTGTGCACCCCTACATCCAGTCTCCGTGGCCAACTCAGTGAGCCCAGGGCCCGTCCAGCTCAGGATTGAACCCCGGTCCTTGAACCTGCCTTAGCAAGCGCTTCATCCGCTGAACTATCTCGCTGGCCCACAGAGAAACATTTAGAAAGAGGAAATTGAGGCTTAAAATAGGTGTACTGGAAAATTTAGAAGACTAAATTATTAAATAAAGGTAACAGAAAAGGAAGACAAGATACAAGAAGCAATGGTACTTGATAAATTTTGTAAAATATTTTAGAAAATATAATTAAAATGTAGAGTTCCTTAATGGGTTTTTTGTTTGTTTTTGTTTTTTGATACAGGATCTTGCTATGTAGTTCAGGTTGGCCTTGAACTCATTATGTAACCTCCACAGGCCTAGAATTCAATGTGATCCCCTTGTCTCAGCCTCCTGAGTGCTAGGGTTATAAGTATGTATCACCACGCCCAACCTCCTTGGGTTATTTTGATTATAAAATACAATCTCTAAACAGGTGGCAACCAAAATAGAGTGTTTTCCCTTTAGATGCTTAACAAAATGATTTTTTTGTTATGCAGAAGGAAACTATTAGGACTTTTATATTTTTATTGTATTTCTCTATTCATATCTATTTTATATGGCTTATAATTCTCACAATATGTTGATAAGTAATGCATGTCTATAATTTGTAGTTAAGTGATTATGAAGACACATGTTATAGACGGATGCTCAAAATCTATTATTTGGGCAGTGGAATTTTTTTTTTTCTTTTTTGGGTACTACAGGTGATTGAATGCAGGGTCTTATTATTGAGTCACCTTCCCAAGTTTTCTTTCTTTTTTTCTTTCTTTCTTTCTTTCTTTCTTTCTTTCTTTCTTTCTTTCTTTCTTTCTTTCTTTCTTTCTTTCTTTCTAATTTGAGACAAAGTCCTCACTAGACTTCCCTGGCTGGACTTGAATTTGCAGTCCTCCTGGCTCCGTCTCTCAGAGTGTTGTGATGATAGGCATGCACCACCATGCCTGCCTGGGCCCTGGGAAGCTTGTAGGCCACTGCACTAACAATAATAACACACACACACACACACACACACACACACACACACTCTGACAGATTGGGCTGGGACTTGTTCAATGAGGAATAAAAATATCCTAATTTTAATCAAATAATAAATACTCAAACTTTTAGATTTTATTAGAAATTTTATGGATATATGTATGTTACAATATGTGAATACTTACAAAATTAATGTAAATATGCAGTTTCTTGTTATGTAAACTTCCCAGGGAGACATAAGAGAAGCATCTGACTAAACTGAGAAGGAACCAGTAGTCCAAAGAATGACTTAGGCAAGTCCAGCTGTGCAAGTGAATGAGTTTATTTGGAAGTCTTTATGAAGCTTGTACATAGCTTGTGGGCTGCCACACTACCAAAGTTAGCTAAGCCCCTGTGCTACACTTTTTTTGCTTTTTCCTCAATACTGGGGATTAAGCCTAGGGCCTTTGAATTCAGTTACATCTCAACTGTTTTTAGAAAGTTTTGAGGCAAAGTCTGGCTAAGTCATTAAGTTATCCAGACTGAGCTTGAAATTCTGATCCTCCTGCCTCAGTCCCCCAGAGTGTTGGGATTATAGGGATGTACCACCATGCACAGTTTAAACTATTTTTTATACAGCACTAATTAAAACAAAACTGAACCAAATGAGGAAGATAGATCACTACGAAATGGTCCTCAGGGTTGGGAGATAGCTCAGTAGAATAAGCACTTGCTTGGCAAGTTCAGGGTCTTGAGTTCAATCCCTGGTACTTAAAAAAAAATTGCGGTTTCCAAAATGGTCCTTCATTTATATCCCCCTTTTTTGTTTAGTTTTGTCAGAGATGGATATTTCATTGCCATTCAAATGTTGTAGGTGTGTGAATTCAGCAAAGTAATCCAATATACAATGGAGAATTACTCAGTTATAAAGAATGATAAACTCGAAGCCTTCATATTTAAGTGGATGCTACTTGAAGATATACTCTTTTTTTTTTTGAAGATATACTCTTAAGTGAAATAAACCAGACTCATATGTGTAAATATCATATAGTCTTCCTAGCATCCTGTTGTTAAGACCAAACTCTCAGCCACACAACTTAAAGGAGAAGAGCTTTATCTGGGCACGTGGTTCTTAGAGGTTTCAGTTCACAGATGGCTGGCTTCAAGGAAAAAACAGCATGGCAGGGGGCCATGGCACAGAAAGCTGCTTCTGTTACAGCAGCCAGGAAGTGGAGAGAAGGGAAAAAGAGTGTTGTCTTCCAGGTCCCTAGTTACCAGCTCCTTTGGACAGGCCCCTGCACCATAACACCACACTCAACCGTGAGCTAAACACCTTTCCAAAGCTGTATCTCTGAGTGCATGAGAATTTGGGGAACAGTTTAGATGTAAACTATACAATAAGAAATGAGAAGGTAGACTTTGGGGCCCAGGAGATGGCTCAGTAGAATATGCGCTTACCTGGCAAGTGCAAAGGCCTGAGTTCAATCCCCGGTTCCACAAAAAAAAAAAAAAAAAAAAAAGGTAGAATTTATGGGGATGGGTGGGGGATCTGGGAATGGGGTGGGCTGAGTAGGGGAGGGGAAGGGCAAGGAAAAATATTAATTAATTTGATA
>NW_004524852.1:2232078-2233733 GCF_000260255.1 Octodon degus
TTCCCAAACCACTACCAACACCTTATTTATTTATTTATTTATTTATTTATTTATTTATTTATTTAGTACAGGGTCTTCCTACACAGCTTGATCTCAGTGATCCTTCTGTCTCCACCTCTCTAGTGCTGGGATCACAGACATGCAACACCATGTCCAGTTTCCATGGCAGGCTCAGTGTGGGGCTGGCACTTGGCATGTGGAACTGGGGATTAAATCCAGGTCCTTGTGCTGCCTGCAGGTGCTTAGACAATGGAGCTATCTTCCTAGCCCCACCTTCTCATTTTCATAGAAAGAAGAAAAAGAAATGGTCAGCAGAACTAGAATCTATTTCTTGAAAAATGGCTAATAAGAATAGGCAATTCTCTTGGAAAGCCTGATTTAAGGAAAAGAGAAAATGCGCAGATAATTTGTTTTTGCAGTGTGTTCATTCTGTTCCCATGGATTGTGTCAGAGTTTTAGATAAAGTCCTCCTCATAGGATTGTTCAAGGAGCTGGCTTTACTGGCAAGGGCACACTCCTGGGGCTGAGTTCAAGAGTCATCCCCCGCCTCTTGCTTCTATCGTTTCACAGAGAGGCAGCCAGTGTCCTGTGTCCACGGTGAGGTCTGTGGCCTAGGGGAGGCCCCTTTACCTTACCTCTAGCTTACCTGAAAATATATGAAAGCACCTTATCAGAATGAAGAGAAACAAACTGCTTGGCCTCAGGAAGCCTTGAGAAAACTAAAATAAGCCTTAAAGAAACCAATTCAATTTTCCCTCTATCCCCTCTCAGTAAAAGCACAAGGATAAAATGGTTTTATAGAGGTCTTTTACCAATTGGAAATAGATTATCTCTTAATATACACACTGTTTCAAAAAAGAGGCAGACAACTGCTCAGCTCATGTGCACCCTAAATTTTTTGACTTTTTTTGGGGGGGGTACCAGGGTTTGAACTCAGGAGCTTGTGCTTGCAGGGCAGGTGCTTAAGCCATTGAGCTATCTCCCTGGATCAGTGTATTGTGTTTTAACTCTCTTACCCTTTAAGTTATTTTCTAATTCCTTCTGTGGTTTTTCTTTTTTTATTCATGGGCACTTAGCAACGTGTTGTTCAATTTCAGGGCTTTTAGGAATTTTCAAAGCAACTTTGTTAGTTACTTATAATTTACTCCTGTTGGGGTCAGACAACATATGACATCATACAATTTCAAATGTAAGAATTGTTAATGCTTGTTTTATGGCCCAGAACATGATGTATCAGGATAAACAGTCCATTTTGCTTGGGGGAAAAAACAACACATCCTGTTTCTGTTGAGGGGAGTGGTCTGTGACTCTATTAGGTCAGGTCGGCTGGCAGTGTTGTTCAGGTCTTCTTTGCCCTTCCCCTTAACAGCTTTCTGTTTATTTCTGCTGTCATTTACTGAGAGAAGAGTATTGAAGTCTTCAACTATAAATACAAATTTCCTATTTCTCCTTACAATTCAATCAATTTTACTTTATTTTGGAGTTCTGTTTTCAGCTGCATACTTAGGATGGTTTATAACTTGTTGAGAAATTGATTGGGCCAGGGAGATGGCTCAGTAGGGCCAGGGAGATGGCTTGGTAGAATAAGCTCCTGGCAAGTGCAAGGGCCTGAGTTCAATCCCCAGTTCTGAAAAAAAGAAAAAATTGATACCTAC
>NW_004524852.1:2233833-2238914 GCF_000260255.1 Octodon degus
AGAAATGAGAAGGTAGACTTTGGGGCCCAGGAGATGGCTCAGTAGAATATGCGCTTACCTGGCAAGTGCAAAGGCCTGAGTTCAATCCCCGGTTCAAAAAAAAAAAAAAAAAAAAAAGAAGGTAGAATTTATGGGGATGGGTGGGGGATCTGGGAATGGGGTGGGCTGAGTAGGGGAGGGGAAGGGCAAGGAAAAATATTAATTAATTTGATATATAACAAGTCCCCAAGATGAATGTAATTCTTATATATCATAAACATATACTAATAAAGACAGCAGGACCAGCAGTAAGAAGGGTCCTTGGGCCAAGTGTGTGCTTTCTTCCTATCCCATCCTTGTTAGGATCTGCCAGTCTCAGCCTTTGCTGTCTGGCCAAAATGACATAGGACCTTGCCGTGCTGCATCCTGGCATAGAGCTTCAGCCTCTGGCAGGGGTCCCACTGGACAGTTTGATGGGGAGACTGGATTACAATGAGGAAGTTCTTCGACCAACATTCGGAGGACACTTTTGAACAGACTTAAACTTTGTCAATAAAGGAGAAAAAGTAAAAGTCAGAGAATATGGAATAAAGGTGGTATATTGTGGTGAGTTCAGTGTGCCCCTTGCCCCCAAATATGTCCATTACCTCATCTCTGAAGTATGTGAATACTCTGCACATGTAATTAAGGATCTGAGATGAGATCATTCTGAATTGCTTGTGTGTGGGCCTTAGAGCCAATCACAAGTGTCACACTTGTGAGAAGTGGGGAAAAGAGGAGAGGAAGCAGAAAGAGATAGTTGTATGAAAATGGGCAGAGATGAGTGAGGCAGCCACAAGCCTAGGAGCAGCTGGATGAGGCAACAAATTAAACTGTCTGAGCCTCTGAAGGGAGCTGCCAGCACTTTGACTTCAGATATGATTTCTAGGACTGCAAGAGAACAAACCTCTGTTGTAAAGTGCCTGGCTTAAGGGAAGTTGTTACAACTGTCCTAGCCAAGTAATACAGATGATGCAGTAGCAAACAGAAACACCAAATCAACACCCAGGATTTGGAGGCACATTTGTTGAACATCAGATGGGCACACACTAGGAATCAATTGTTCCTCAAAATATCAGGTCCTCATCTCTGGTTGTCTAGGGTTCATATTGGATAAACTATCAAGAAGTGCAGAGGCAGAGAGGCTTGTCAATTGGGGACTGGCTCTTACAAAATACATCGTAGTGACCAGCCATGTATCACAGTGACCAGCCATGCATCACAGTGACCAGCCATGCGTTACAGTGCCCAGCTGTGCATCAGAGTGACCAGCTGTTTCTAAGAAACAAAAGCAACAGGTCCTGTAACTGAAACTACTACTTGGGCAACTAACAAATTGAAGTATACTGACTGAGAGTCATTTTCTGTTACAATGGTAAACAGAAAACACACAAAATATAGAGGAAACAAGTCCACAATTTTCAGTTATCACAAGTTATAAGTAGATAAAGAAATCTATTCAAAGACTCTCAGATTGGATAAATTAAGGTATACAAAATGCAGTGGTGCTGATTATAAAATGGTGAATAAAAAAGGTGGTAGCAAAGACTGTAAATGAAAGGCTGGAAGAAGATGTATTGGAAATTATTAACCAAAAGAAAAGCAGAATAGATATACTAATGTCAGATCACATAAAATTTGTGACAGAGCTAATAAGAAAAAAAAAAGGGACAATGCATAATTATATAGGGAAAGGCCCACCAAGAGGTCTTTATTTGTAAATAAAGTTGAAACACAAAATTGCTTACATCTCATGCATAAGGACTAATTTTCTTAATGTATACAGAATTTCTACAAATCACTAATAAAAAGACAATGACCCTTAGACAAATGGGCAAGGGATATGAAGAAATGTTCAGGGACAAGAAAAAGCAAAACAACACAGCTCCTAAATACATTTAAAAAAGGTCAATCTCACTAGTGAAAAAAAGAATGCAGTTTTAAACTATGCTCAGACTCAATTTTAAAATTATTAGATTAAATAAAGATCTAATAAGTTAGTTAAAGCCTGGGATAGCCAGTATTTAGGATGCAGTGGGACAGGCCAGCTCACAGATTGCTAGTGGCAACGAAAGTTAGTACACAGTGAAGGACAACTTGGCAATGTCCAAAAAATGCCCAAAGGCCTTTCTGTCTATCAATTTCACTTCCCCTAGTTTTCTATGGTGTTAATGTTCGTGCCTGCTGTCCCCTCATTTTGCATTGAAATTCTGTTCCTCAAGGTAATGCTATTAGGATGTGGAGACTTTTGGGAGTGCTTAGGCCTTAAGGAGAAACCCTTTGGGTGGGATTAGTACTCTCATAAACTAGGTCCAAAGTTGCTTGCTTGTCATTTATACCACGTGAGGTATAGTGAGAGGCTACCATCTCCAAATCAAAAGTGGTCCTCATCAGGCCCTGACTCTGCTGATGCCTTAGTCTTTTTTTTTTCCTTCTGTATTTTAGGGAAGGGTCTACAAGGTGTTCAGGATCTCACTACTAGATCGGTCTTACAGTGATCCACCTGTTTATAGCCTCCCAAGAGCTGGGATTGCAGGTTTGCACTACCATGTCCAGTCTTAATTGCAGGCTCAGCATGCCCCGGGGGTGGAGCCAGCATGGCAGACACAAGGATTGAACCCTCAGCCCCTGTGCCTGTTTGCAGGTGCTTTAATCCGCTGAGCTGTTTTGATACCTTAGTCTTGAACCTCCCAGTTTCCAGAACCATGAGAAATAAATTTCCATTGTTCATAAGCTAGTCTGTGGTGTTTTACCACAGCCCTAACAGACTAAGATACAATTAATCCTATAGATCCTATTAAGTAAACTAACAGATGAAAAATTTTATTAATTGCATTATTATTTATAGGTACAAAAGGTTATCACATTATAGTAAACATCTATAAAATAAAATAGTATATGTTACTATTAAAATATTAAAGCCAATTTCAGTAAAAAAACAAAAAAACAAAAAAACAAAAATAAAGCATGAGGACCCCAGTTAAGTGATGCTTCATGTGAAAAAAAAAAAGTGGGGTTGAGGGTGTAGCTCTGTGATAGAGCACTTGCCTAGCACATGTGAGACACTGAGTTTTGGTCCCCAGAACTGTGAAAGAAAAAATAAAAGAAGAAAAATAAAAATAGGAAAAAGAAAAAGTAACACACATAACAGTTGCTCAATATGCTACTCTTGGGGGGAAACTACTTGCTCCCCCCCCGTCCCTCTTTCGGGACAGGAGCTTTCTTTCTCTCAATAAATATATTCGGCTCATAACCTCTGTTTGTTCCTAAAATTCATTCTTCGGTTTTAAAGAACACGAACTTGTGCAGGTCAGGTCCAGAGATCGTTTTCCCCTATGTCATTTGGAGGTTCCCTATATGGTTTGGAGGTTGCCCACCTGAGACCAGTTTTTCTCCCTGTATCATTTTGGAGTTTCTCACTGAGATCATTGGATGGAGGTATGAGTTTGCTTTTCTTTCATAAATTCTGAATTGGGACTTGCTTAGGTAACAAATTTATGTTTCAAATGTTAATGTCTTTGCCCATTGCTCATAATTGTTCATGCTTTGCCTCATGCAGTTTTGCTTCACATAGTACTGTTAAAATTGCTTACAGTTGCTTCTGTTTTGTCTCTTTTATTGTTGGTAAAATGTTGGTCAAAATGTTGTTGGTAAATCTTAAGTTAAAATGTGGAAATGTTACAAGTTCATGATATTTCATTAATGGGACATTTTATGACTTGTGTATTCGTATACGTTGTCTTTGAACTGGTTGACTAAATGTAGTGGTATTCCTTGCTCGATTTTAGACCATAGCATTAGAGTAATGTTAGAAGCCTCCTAGTGGATTTTATATAAACTTCTGTAAAATGGGACCTTTTAGCCAGCTTGGACTTAGAAAATATACGACTGTATATGAAACATGGGACTCCTTTTGCCAGTTAAATGACATTAGGTCAGCAACCGTTCTTAAAGACTTGGAGGACAGGTTTCACTGAGATAGACTGGTTCTGATCCCCCTCTACATGCTAGAGGGAATGTCAGACCTGATCTGTTTCAGTTTCCTTGCTTTGGCTTTATTCCTAATTTTCCTACCTCTTGGTACTTTCCCTTTTAGAGGCATGTAAAATTAGGAAAACTCTGACTGTTCCAACTAAGCGAAGCCCTTAGAAAATGAGCTTTTGTTAATGCCAAAGACAGAAAAGTAATTTTAGAAAAAGGACACATATCCTGTCTCTGGGTCAGATGAGACAAAGAGAACTATGCTCGTCCAGGAGGACACATATAAAAGTCATGTCCTGGCTTAGTGTTCTGGGCAGGTCTCTTTTGGGAGGCTAAACCTGAGACACAGTGGAGAGAACTGACTTCTGGGTGACACCAGAAGGAGCTATCTCCAAAAGCAGCACACTTATGGGACCAAAACACATTTAGTGTAAGGGAGGATTCAATCTTTCCTCCTAGGTCTAGTTATCATTGTGCATAAGAGATAAGTTATGGACTTTAAAACTTTTAGTACTAGGTAATCTTGTTGAGGCTTTTAGCTATCCCTTATAGAACTTACAAACAGTGGTTACTCTGCCAGCTAGTAAATGCTCTTAGAGCAGCTGTCACTCTTTGAAGCAGAGGATAGGTTACCCCAGCTGTTCTTTGGTGAACCCCCATTGAAGCCTATGGTTGATGGAATGTTGACCAGAGAAACTGCTGGATTCCTTTCTGGAGAACCGATTGTACTTTCTCTCTCTCTTGAAGGTCTAAGAAATAGATTTATCAGGAAAAAGATGAATACCCCTCTGATTTCTTTAAATGTTTAATAGAGGGACTGGTGAAGAATACTTTGTGAGATGTTAATAGAGGGACATATTACTCTTATAGATAAGTTCAGGAGCTACAAAAGATAGCTTTTGCTCCAAACAACTCATTTGATACTTTGGTAAAAACGGTTTTAAGTGTCCTATAATTGGAACTGGGAGAAAACCAGGGAGAGAAAACAAAGAGATCAAAAATGGCTGTGCTTATTGCGGCCTCAAAAGAGACCCTAAGTTTGATTTTCTTAGCTCCAAGAAGAGCTCAATGATGATGATGTT
>NW_004524852.1:2247709-2252794 GCF_000260255.1 Octodon degus
GCATGTGGTGCTGGGGGATTGAACCATGGTCCCTGTGCTTTGCTAAGCTTGTTCTAAGTAGGTGCTTTAGACCACTGAGCCATCTCACCAGCCCCTCTTCTGTACTTTTAAATCTATCTTTGAAAATATTCTTCAACTAGGACTAGTAGGAAATTTTATTGGCCCTGTAAAGAATCCTATGAAACACTTACAATGAATATCATTTAAAGATTAATCCTAATTATATTCCTATTCAGGAGTAAGACAAGAATGGCTGCAGTTTCACCACTATTGAACACTATACTGAGTGAGGTTCTAACTCATACAATAAGAAAAGGAAGTCAAAATTAGAATTCATAAAAGAGAAAAGCTTAATATTTGCTGATGTATACAGTCTATGAATAGATATATAGAATGTATAGAATTTTTACATAGATTCTATAGATGTATGAAGTGTCATAGATATATGCTGTATGGAATCTATGAATTTATGACAATTTAACTTTTTGATAGTTTCAAGATCAGTATGTAAAATCAATAGCGTCTCTACACAATACTAGTTAAAAATATCAAAGCAAATTAGACACATATCTGAATAAAAATTAGATAATTTTGAAAGTATACCTAGAGAGGAAAAAACCACATAAAGCATTTAAAAAAGTTGGTGTGTTTGCTATACATAGTGATCACATTCATCACAGAGAATCTGTACCTATACATAATATATTTTAATTCTTCTTTTCCCCCATTCCCCTCTCCTCCCTTCACTGCTTCTTCCCCTCCCCTTTCACAAAATCTTGTTGTCAGTTTCCCCCTTTTTTCTTTCTTTTGTAAAATTCTCCTTTCTCTTCCTTCCCTTCCCCCTACCTCGTTCCCCTTCACATTTGAGCATCTTTCCCTACTTCCCGTATCTATCCTCCATTTCGCTCCTTAGTTACCATACAGAAAGCATTTTTGAAGAACAGAATAAAGATCTGAATAAATAGAAAAACACACCACATAGGAGCAGGCTCCTTAGCATAAAAATGCCCTCCTTTTTATAAAGCCAATGCAATTCCGATAAAAATCTCAATAGTTTTTTTTTTTTAATGGAACTTGCATAGAAGAAAGAAACTTTAAGAACAGCAAAAATGTGGCCATTTTCACAGTGTTGGTTCTTCTTATCCAGAAGCAAGGAATATCTTTCAATTTTCTGAAATCCTCTTCTATCTCTTTTTTCAGAGTACTGCAATTTTCATTGTATAGATCTTTTACTTCCTTAGATTAATTCCTAGGTATTTCATTTTTTTGGATGCTACTATGAAGGGTATTGTTTCTATAATTTCTCTCTCAGTGTGCTTGTTTTCTGTGTAGAGGAATGCTATTGATTTTTGGGTATGGACGTTGTAACCTGCAATGCTACTGAATTTGTGTATTAATTCTAAGAGCTCCTTGGTGGAGTTTTTTGGGTCTTCCAAATAGAGTATTATGTCATCTTCAAATAATGATAGTTTAACTTGTTCTTTACTAATCTGTACTCCTTTTATTTATTTCTCATATCTAATGGCTCTAGCTAATGATTCCAGAACTATATTGAATAGGAGGGGTGATAGAGGGCAAGCGGTAACATTCAATTGTATGTCCAGTCTTACATAACTATATCTGTTAATATGAACAACAGATTTTACCATAAAAATAGATAATATATCAACCATTGTTAATCAGCTATTCTTGTATTGAAAATCTGTAACATACATATTGTTGTTTCTTTCTTTTGACTTTTTTCTTGCTTTTGTTTCTACTCTTCAAAATAAAGCAAAGTTATAAAAATATAAAAGAATAACAAAAATATTTTTATGAAGAAAAATAAAATGAGACATATATATGTATATATGTGTATATATACAAACATAAATATTTAGCACAATGCTATGATAAATAAAATACTGCATTATTAGAACAGGGAGAGAAAAATAGGCCTGTAAAACAGAATAGTGAATCCAGAAACAGATCTTCACACAGGTGAAAATTTAAGACATGATACAAATGCTATTATCAGTCATAAGTTGAAAACAGACTAGTCTATAAGTAAAATTGACATAATTGATTTTCTACATAAAAATAAATTAGGATCCCACCTTAAGCCATATACAAAAATGAATTGAAATTGAGTTAAAAAGTAGTTTCTTTCCCTTTCACTATATCTATTGTACCTTTTGGATCTTATTTACTCTCAGTTTCTTATACTCTGGAGATAATACAATGTTTGTATATGTGATTCTGGTTTATTTCACTTATAACTATGGTCTCTAATATGAGCAACTAATTTGAAGATAACAATATAAAATATAATGACCATTGTTAATTTCCTGTCACCTTGTTTTGAAATTCTTTTTTTTTTTTTGTGGTACCAGAAATGGAACTCAGGATCTTATAAGATTTTTAAAATTTTTTTTATTTTTTCAGTGGAACCAGGGATTGAACTCAGGCCCTTGCCCTTGCCAGGGAAGTGCTTATTCTGCTGAGCCATCTCCCTGGCCCCCTCAGGACCTTATGCTTGCCAGGCAGATGCTTATGCCATTGAGCTCTCTCCCCAGTCCCTTTGTTTTGAAATTCTGTGTTGTATTTTGTGTCTTTAAAATAAAAAAAATAGGAAAAGAACTAAAAATGTAAAACTTTCAGCAAAAGTAATTTGCACATTCATTCAGCAAATATTTAGTGAGCTGCTGTTACTTATCAACAGAACTGGATTAAAGATAGAGCAGGGAATGAAACAAGGTCCTTGCCCTTTAGATGCTCTGCATTCACAATGAACAAATACAGACATCTTATGCCCTGTTATGAAAAGTGCCATGAAGACATATGAAACAGGGCAGGAGGCAGAGAGGTTGTAGCATGGGGTTGCTATTTTCCCAGGGTGCGTAAGAAGGCTGTCTTGGTAATGTGACACAGGTGGTTGGTAGAGAGCTGGAGTGAGTGAGTTTGGTGTGTGGGTGTCTGGGAGAAGAGGTCAGGCAAGAGAACCAGCCTGACAGTGGCATCGAGCAGAAGTAAACCTGGCTTTTCAGAACAATAAGACTGGTATGGCTGGAGTGGAGGAGAGATTGATAGAAAATGAAATCAAAGAGGAAGGAGATGGGCAGGGAGGACAGAGCCTGGGAGGCTGTGGCAAGGACATGCAAAGAGCACAGGAAACCACTGGAGGAACTGTGTTTGGGTGGCAGGGCATGACCATCATTTACGTAGGTAGCTCAAGGGAGTGAAGCCTGAGATATCGACCTGCGAGTGATCAGCTTCTTGGCCATAGAACTTGGTGACATCATCTTTATTTATTTATTTATTTATTTATTTATTTTTTTGGCAGAACCGGGGCTTGAACTCAGGTGCTTGCACTTGCCAGAGAAGCGCTTATTCCACTGAGCCATCTCCCCGGCCCCATCATCATCTTTTTTTAAAAAATAATTTTATTGAGAAACAAATAGCGATGAGACAGTTTCAAAACTGATCAGTAGGACAGTTTCAATAATAAATACATTGCACATTATTGTCTCAGTGGTTATTCATTTTACAAGAGGCAGACATGACATCCTGCCCACAAATACTATTAGAACAAATCTTCTTATTCATTGAGTTAAGAGAATGTAGCTGAATATCTCTCCTAACTATTTTGAATATAAAGATACAAAATGGTAATTCATTTGTATCCCCTTTTTTTGTTTAGTTTTGTCAGAGATGGGTATTCCATTGCCATTTAAATATTGTTGGTGTATGAATTCAGCAAAATAGTCCAATGTAGTCCAGTAGTCCATAATAGTAGTGGGTCATCCGCAGGACTGGCAATGTCAGAAGTTATTGACTGAGCCCTTTACAGCCCAACATACTAACATGGCTTCGCCCCATATACCTCATTTTTATACCTCTCTGCTGGATGGTTAAGACCAAGATAAAGCAAGACCTATGTAACAAGAAATGTAACTTTTGTATCTGATAAGGTCAGTCAAATCCCCTCAGGATTTATCTTGAAACCCTGTACCTCAGTTTGTAGATTGGTGACATCATCTAGTGAGTTAGTTTTCATGGAGGAAAGAACATTTTGAGGTCCAAGCTTTGAGAACTCCAATTTTAGAGCTAGGAAGGAAGAGAATGAAATGGTAAGAGAGACTGGGAAGGGCCATTGTCTGATATTTGAAAAGAGCCACGAAGAAGAAGCCATTTTAGGAAGGAGAGAATGATTATATCAAAGGCTGCATACGAAGGGCTGAGCAACATGAGGGCCGAGCATTTGTCACTGGACTTGATGAAGTGGAGATTATCCATGACCTTGACGATAGGTTCAGGGGAGTGGTGGTGATGACCACCTGTTTGGAGTAGGTTGGAAAATAAATAGAAGAGCATAGTGGAGAATGTGTATATATACTCTTTTTGAGGAGTTTTTCTTGAAAAGGAAGAAGGCAAATGGGATGGTAGTTTGGGGAGAGGGCCATGTGATTTTTTTAAAGATAGGAAATATGCAGAGTATTAGCATTCTTCTGGGAATGATTCAGTAAAAACAATATTTTTGTGTAGATGAGAATGAATGGGATCCAGGGAAAAAGTGGAAGTGGTGGCTTGCCATGGGAAAACTGACATTTTTTTTTTCAGTGTAATGGAAGAACAGAAAATTTGGAAGGTGTGGAGGGTGTAGGCTATACTAGGTTGTTCTCTTTAGATGTGTCCAAGTTTTCAGTGTAATCTGAAGCAAGGTCATCAGCTAAACATGAGGGGGCAAGAGGTGTTGGAAGTTTGAAAGAAAAGGAAAAGTTATAAAATTATTGTCTATAAGAAACAAGCAGGGACTCACTAGGGAAGTGACTCAGGATCGAAGGACAGCACCAGAGAATCTCCTAAGATTGGAGGTCATGAATTTAAAGAGAGACTCCTTGCCATGCTTGTGCTTTCCCCTAGAGAGCATCATTTGCTTGCGTGATGTTGGAGAGTGAATGGAGAGTTACATTTATTCAGTGTTGGCGTTTTCAAGAAAAGGTCAAAGGAGGCAGAGAGGGGCTGGAGAGATGGCTCAGTGGTCTAAAGCACCTACTTGGAACAAGCTTAGCAAAAGCATCAGGGACCGCGGTTCGATCCCCCAGC
>NW_004524852.1:2261411-2264481 GCF_000260255.1 Octodon degus
TTTTTTTTTTTTTTTTTTCTGGTTCTAGGAATTGAGACTAGGAAGCTCTCAATTCCAAGTGTTGGAATTTGTGTCTAGGTGTCTCCCCCAAAGCCACATGCAGTCATGGAGTGGCTTCTAGAGTTTGTGATTAATTCATGATCCAACTTTGGAGACAGCCATTCCTGTAGTGGGCCAGACCTCAAACAAACGTGTAAACAGATGCAGCCACGTACTTCCCTAGGATGGGCATCAGGGACTGATATTCTAAAAAGGTATCAATCACCTTGAAAGAGTTAGAGTCACTAATCCAACCCCCTGTGGGAACAGATCTTGTTTTGTATTGACGTCTGCTTGCTACATGACTCACTTCCTCATTTGGTCCTGGATTTAATCAATCTTACCTGAGCAGTGATGCTTGTGACCTTATTGGATGATCATAGTTTTGTCCCACCTCATGACCACCTAAGCCTGTTCCCATGTTTTCCACCTTAGACCTGCCTCACTATATGTTTTTACTCTATAAAAAATCCCTGGAAGAGACAGCTTCCTGGGCAACCCACTCGGGTCCCCTTTTTGTCTCTCTTGGACAGGCGCTTTCTTTTTTTTTCTCCATGATTTTATTGAGAAACAAATAGCAATGAGACAGTTTCAAATCAAATTGGTAGGACAGTTTCAATAATTAACACATTGCATACTCTTTTCTTAGTAGTTTTTTGCTGTACGAGATGCAGACATGATATTGGACAGGAGCTTTCTTTCCCCCTGGGGTGCAGTTAAGCCTTTTTTCCATACGTCTGCATGTAGCCTTGTTGTGTGCAGGTGCTCCCTGTGTTCTTGGCACGACCAAGTTTTCCCTTTACATGAGGACACCAGTCAGATTGGACTAGGATCCACCCCAACAGTGTTATTTTAATTTAATCATCTCTTTAAAGGCCTTATCTTCAAACATGGACACACTCTGAGATGCTAGGGGTTGGTGCCTTGATATCTGAGTTATGAAGAGACAGGATTTAATCCCTAATGCTCCTTGAGATAAACAAGATTTAACTTGCTTTGAAAGTCAAAGAAAGTGCATGGTTTAAAGCTTTGGTGTTGAGAACAGATGTGAACTTATCTATTTTTAGAGACTTACAATTTCATTCCCTAAGAAAGTTTAGGTTAGCTTTTTTATTTACTTTTTTAGTATGCACTTGAGATTATATAATAATTTCATCTTTGGGAACTGGGTCGTATACATACTGTATCTTGATTCTTTTTATTCCATCTATCCCTTTTTCCTTCACTTTTCCTCCTTGCCCAGGTCTCTTTGCCATCTGCAGAGTTTACCTCTCTATCTTCTACCATTTCTCTTTGCTTTTTATCTTTATTTATATTTTGGGCTTCTCATATTACATGAAGTATTATAACATGGAACAACTTTTTTTGGTGCAGGATCTTATTGTAACCCAAAAATAAAAAAACGGACTCAAACTTAAAAAGCAAGAAAGCGCTTTATTTAGCTGAGCTCAGCGGCGGCACATACTCTCATCTCCAAGTAGGTGTGCGCTTAGTCTAGGTGAGGCACAGTTTTTAAAGGGAAAAACCACAAGAGTAGGGGGAGGAGGGGGGATTTTACAAAGCTTATTTTGAGTTAGTCATGACTGAGGGTTAACTCTTTGCTCCCATAGACGAGGTCATACTTTGCAAACACTACAGGAATATGTCCTTATTTGGCTTAGGCGTTATTTATGTTCTGGTAGTCAGAAGGACATCAGATGAGTTTCACCCATTTTCAAGTTATCTGGTTGTTCCCATAGGAAGGACAGTTTAACTCATTTTGCAGAATATTGAGGAACATTTCTTATCTTCCCTCAGAATGCTGAGAAACACTTCCTTTAAACAGTCACATTCTTCAGGGAAGGCATGGGTGGGGGTGTTTTACAAAACAAATCAAGGTTTCACAAAACGGAAGTTACAAAGCTTGTTACTGTTGTAGCTCAAAAATCAGATGACAAGGAGGCAAGCCCAAAAGTTAAAAGTAGCGCTTTATTTTAGCTGGTACCCAGCGGCGGTCTCTATGCAAGGTGCAAAGAGGCACAACGAGCACTGACAAGGATCAGTATTTAAGCTTGAAAACCGCAAAAACAGGGAAAGGGTGGAGAGGAAGAAGTGGCAGGGTCATTAGTTCATTGGGTGGTCCCATTGGGTGGGGTGCTGAAATCAGCAATCATGGGGTACAGCGGGTCATTAGTTCATGGGGTGTTCCTGTTGGGTGGGAGTGCTGAGTTGGCATTCACTCTCTTATCTTATCATAAGATAAGAGAGTTTGGGGTACAGATGTCATAAAACTTGGGTCACAAGGGTGAGAGTTGGGAGGGGGTCAGTGCATACAGAACAGGAACCCGGCGAGGTTAGAAGGGCAACAAAATGGAGTCAATTTTGACAGGGTACAACAGTTACAAGATGGAGTTTAAGTTGTCAGTTTATACCAAATAGTTCTTGTTAATAAAGTTACAGTGGAAACATACAGAGTTACAAAATTGGAATCAATTGCACAGGTTATAACAGGTCTCACTATGCAGCTCAGACTCATAATGATCCTCTTGTTTTCAGCCTCCCTGGTGCTGGGAGTACAGGCGTGTGCCACCATGCCCAGACTCCATCGCTGGCTCAGTGCACCTGAGGGTGGGGCCAGTGCAGCATGCAGTGCCAGGGATCAAACCCCAGACCACATTCAAGGTTTAGATAGCTAAGCAAGGGGGTCTGCTGGTTAGCTCAGTTGTTTAAGTGCCTGCTCATGCAAATGCAGTCAGGCGTGGGATAACGCGGTTCGATCCCCACCTCCACTTGCCTTACCAGACCCACCCTTAAGGGCTGGCCAAATAGCTCAGTGGATTAAAGTGCCTGTGCAGTGGCTGGGAATCGAGTCCCAGACCTGCTGTGCTGGCCCCACCCTCAGGGAGTGCTGAGATGGCAATTGAGACTGGGTGTGGTGGCATGCTCCTGTAATCCCAGCTCTTGGGAGCCTGTAAACAGGTGGATCACTATGAGTCCCATCTAATAGTGAGACCCTGAACACCCTGTAGATCCGTCCCTAAAATTAAAAAAA
>NW_004524852.1:2264581-2265774 GCF_000260255.1 Octodon degus
AAAAAAAAAAAAAGGAGGCAGAGAAAAATAAAGAGAGTACTCATACAGTGAAGTGACTACTAGAATGGAATGTGGATTCTAAACTAGACAGTGTAGGAGGTGAGGATATGAAGGGGTGAAGGATATGAAAAATTGGAAAAGTAATGCATAGCAGGTCCCATGTGAATTGAAACACTGTTGAAGTCAGAATATTGGAAAGAGTGTGATGAGAAGTGACATGACAGAGAGAGAGCCAGGTGCTTGTTGCGAAGGGGACAGAAGAAGTGCTGTGAGTGGTGGATAAGCACACAATGCGCTGTTCTATGATGGTGCAGGGGAATAGACAAGGCGCAGTTATCAGGGTTCAAGTCCTAGAACTAATGAAGCTGTAAGTTATGTACTAATAGGAAGTGTGATGATGCCACTTTTGATAAAGTTTAAAAGCAAAATGTTATGCACATTTAGCAACACATATTATTGTCAAAATGTAAAAACATGGACAAAAAAGACGCAAATGCTTTTGAGGGGAGGGAGAGAGTGGGGAATGGGATCTAGAAGAATCACAAAAGGTGATTTTATTCAACTCCTAAAAATTAATTTTATTGGTACATTATAGATATACATAATGATAACACTCATCATAGGGAATATGTATCTGTAAATTATGCATTTTAATTATTTTTTCCATTCTCCTCCCTCCCCTTTCAACCCTTTTCCCCTCGTTTACAAAAGCTTTGTTTCCATTTTTCCTTCTATTCTTTTTTTCTTTTCCATTCCTTTCTCTCCCCTCCTCTCCTCCCTAGTTCTTCTCTCCATTTGATCATTTTTTTTTTTTTTTTTTTTTTTCCAGACTTAATTCATTTTATTTTTGAGTCTTCCTTCCCCACTCCATGGGAAAAGTTCTCTTCCCATTTGAACATTTTCTTCTTATTTCACAATGCCTATTATACATTTTGGTCCTTATTTACCCTTTCAGCTTCAATTTTAATGTTTTGCTTTTTAAATAAAAGTAGGAACAAAGAAAGAAAAGTATAATATTCCTTTATTATGAGTGGTGGCTGTATTATAATGTTCTTTCTTAAAAAAATATAGTTAGTACAGGGTCTACAGGGTCTACAGGATCTCACTGCGCAGAATAGACTTGTAGTGATCCTCCTGTTTTCAGTCTCCCAAGTGCTGGGATTATAGGTACACGCCACCACACTCAATCTTAA
>NW_004524852.1:2269724-2272296 GCF_000260255.1 Octodon degus
GATTGAACTCAGGCCCTTGCGCTTGCCAGAGAAGCGCTTATTCCACTGAGCCATCTCACCAGCCCCCTTACTTTTCCCTTGGAATAGCTTTTTATGTTAACTTTCTACCTGTTCAGGGGGCTTAATCGTGACATAAAGATTAGAATAAACCACTCAGAAAGTGAAGAGAGAATGAAACTGAGGAATTATGATTAGCTATTTTAGTGTTTAGGACACAGAAGAAAGTTATGTCTTCCTGGGCACAATCATCATTTACTGACTTAAAATTATTTATTGTAAAAGCTTTCAAGAATTTTCTTCCATCTGTAAGTGAAAGCCCAAAACCTCAAGGTTTTCCCACACTACCCATCTTACCGAGGCTCTCTGTTGCACTACGATGGTTGCCCCTTGTTCCTGCATATGCCCAGCCTCACTAGACTGCCTCTTGGGCTTGTCAGCCCTGTTGCCAAGTCTAGTGCACTCTAGCCTCACATGCCATCTTCATTTTCCTAAGGGCCCTTGTTCTCTCCTCCAACACTGGGCTACTATTCTCAGTCTTTATTCTAACAATGCACTACACTGTTTCTTGAGATTGGCACATACTTTTGTTACTACATGTTTCAGGGGCTAAGACTGCCTCCAGGCCAATGCTACTCAGGAGCAGGCCCTGGGCATTGACTGACAAGAGTTGTAAATGTACCCCATGAGGAGGAACAACTGTTCTGGTTTGCCCAGAACTGAGATATTTCCTGGAATGAAAGATTTTCAATGCTGAAACTGGAAATCCTGGGAAACTAAAATGGTTTGCAAAGTAAGCCCCCAGTTCCCTCAGAATAACTCAGAAATTACAAATGGTCACTCAGAATTCCTCAGCAGGATTGAACTCCAGTGCCAATGGAGGTAACTTGTTCAAGCATGCATCTTCATGGATTATTTTCTCATTCCTCCTACTTTCCTAACATTTCTTCTTGGGACTACCTCTGAATAAATTACTTGCCTTCAAGTGTGTTTCTGAGGATAGTCAGCCTAAGACAATTATTGTTTCTTTTTCTCCACATTAGTTGATGAGTGTATTTGAGATGAGATCCGTGGGTTGAAGAACATTTGTTTCAGATATGAGGTGGTGCTGATGTAGTCAAAATGACTCAAGGTGTCAGCATGAACAATGAGACTGCCCACCAGGAGGAGCTGGGGGTGGAGGGCCTATCAAAGTTTTTAGAAGCATAAGTTTTTGCAATTAAATGAAAATTGTGTGTGATGAGGGGAAGCAGCTTGCCTGTCAAACATGCTGTTTTAATATCTTTGAAAACTTCTATTGTTTTAGGTGAGAACTTGAGGGAAGAGAAGGTTGCAGCAGGCTGGGAAAAAAAAAAACCCTCAGAAACTGGAGGGTTTTTTTTTTTTTTCTTTTCTAAGAAAAGTTCTTGAACTTTGTGTCCAAGAAGAAGAAATCCAGATAGTGACTGCTATGTTTAGGGGCTGGAGATATATCCCAGCGTGTTGTGTGTTCAGTATCCAGTACTGCCACCACCAAAGGAAAAATTAAGTTCAGTCCTGAAGATGGATGCATGTGCATGTGTTCATGCATGGATGTATATAGAACAAAGGATTCTAAGAGGGATGTAGTCAGTGAGTCTTTATATGGCGGTGTAGAGGTGGTTTATGCAAATGCACCTCAGGCTTCTACCAAGGGCTCAGCATCATATCTGGCCTTGTCAGCCGTGGTGGTGTGCTTCACTATGAGTATGGACAGCCTGGTTGGGGACTAAGTCACAGAAAGCACATGGATGGCTCTGTGCTTTCTTGGTAAGTCTGGGAGATGGAACATCCATAAGAGATTTCCAAGGAGGGTGTGCAGAAACATAGGTCCTAATGTTTTCCATAATGTGATTGTCTTTTCGGGCTCTTCCCCAGCTTTGGATCTGTGAGGAAGAAAGCAAGATGTTTACTATTTTTAAGACTGTATTGTGGGTCTGTAGGGTTTTCACTGTTCCTCAGTCTCTCTCTCAGCAAGAATGTTTAGCAAAAGAGCAGATAAGGGTCATATTCTATCTGATAGAGTGGTTGAGATCACTGTATCTACAAAAGAGGGAGGGAGGGAATATGGCAACTGTCTGGGAAGAATCCAGCAACTAGCAACCATCCAGGCAGGAGGAATCAAGGTGACTGTCCCCCCCCAAAAAAAATGGGACCAGGTGACCAGAGGAACACCAGCCACACAGCAGTATCCTGACTGGGGCACGCACAATGGACAGGCAGAACTAGTGATGTGGAAAAGTCTGAAGCAACATTAGCAATATGAATCAAAATGTAGTAAGTTAGGTCACCCCGAATTGTGCTTGAGGAAAAAGACAACAGAATAGAAGCAGGTGGGTGAGATCACCCCCTTTAAAAATATTTTCAATTATTTATTTAACTTGTGTTCTCTTTATTTTCCTCTTTTATTATGTTTCTTTACCTCTTCTCTAAACTGTGTGGGAGAACTCTAGCCATAGAAAACTAATCCCTACCGACCCAATAGAAATTCAGAAGATCTGGGGCCAGGGAGATGGAATAAGTGCTCAGTGGAATAAGTGCCTGCCTGGCAAGCACA
>NW_004524852.1:2272396-2274920 GCF_000260255.1 Octodon degus
ATGCATTCTATTTCCTGGGTCCTCTCCCTTTTGCTGCAGTCTTCACTCTCTTTGTACCTTGTCTGTCTGTCTCCACTCTAGCAATGAGAACCCTGTCTTCTCCAGGAATTTAGTAGCCATGAATCTAGCTGGAACAGATTTAGGGGCAGGGTACTGCCTCATGCTGCCTTCTGAGGAGTTATTTAGGACTAGTATAGCTGGTTGTAAGGAAATTGCATTTTGCTGAGATATTTTTGTTACTCATCAAATGGGCTTTGGTGTGGTAGGAAAGGAACAAGATGAGCTTATATGACAAGGGATTGACCCTTATATAGCAGACTATTTGGGCAATTATCACATTTCTGAAGGCTGCAGCTCTGGCTTCTGTTAAGAATCAGAGAGAGGCACTTCTATAGTGGGCCCCAGGTCTGTTTCCTCCAGGGGACCCCTCCCCCAGGGACAGAGGGCCCTATCCTGAGAGAGGATAGAGTCCTTTAGGACACACAACTGTTCTCAGTGCAGTCCTTGAGGCTTGGAGTTAGCTCTTCAGGGGCCCCATTGGTCAGGGAACTTTACTGGTCACCACTAAGAGTGCTGGGCTATAGATAGGGAGAATCTTAAGGCCTGGGCTCAAGTCTTTCGGAGGATGTGCTAACTGTACCCAGAGATAAAAGGTCAATACCCATTTCCCTGTATGGTAGCACGTATCAGCCACTGCTGGAGACACCAGTGGCTGAGTTATCCCTACTCTGAGGCCTTGTTCTTTGGAAGCAGGGGAGCTCTGGAGGTTAGGAGTCGGAGGATGATAGGGTCTCCTGTGAAACTTACTGTCCCAACAGTATTTAAAAGTTCTCACTATGAAATTGGAAAATATTATTCCAGAAAATGTAAAAATAGCCCAATTTTCATACCAGCTATCTGAATGCACAGCTAAAGTTTTAAAATTTTAGTAACAGATTTTACCATTCATAACTTTGATAATCATTGCCAAATTCTAAATTCAAAGTTTAGGAAACTGTCTTTGAGAATCCTCTGTGGCATATGTAGTTTGTTATTAAAAAATCAAAACTTTTTAGTTTAGAATATAGATTTTTCAGAAAAGTTGCAAAGATAGAACAGCAAGTTCTTATATTTGCTTTACCAGCTTCCTCTAAAGTTAGTATCTTATAAAACAACTTATCAAAATAAGAATTGACACTACTACAGCATACTAACCAAACCATAAACTTAATTCATATTTGACTTTTCTCTCACTAATGTCCTTGTACTGATCTAGAATCTACTTAAGGATGCATATTGTATTTAATTTTCATGTCTCCTTAGTTTCTTCCTCTGTGTGACATCTTCTCAGTCTTGACTGAACAGTCTTATGAAGAATATTATTCAGGCTGTCATTGAATGTCCTTGACAATTTCATGTTTGATGTTCCTTCATAACTGAGCTGAGGTGGTGGGTTTTAGGCCAAGTATCACAGAGTTGTAGTGCTCTTTTCTCACCTGGGTAGGCGCTGTGTGATGTCACTATGGCCTATGTGGTGATGTTAGTCCTGATGACTTGGTTAGGAAAGTGCTCTCCAGCTTTGTCCATTGTAAATTTATCACGTCCCCTTACTACGTTCTTTGGAAATGAGATTTTGAGCGCATTAGACTTTCATAGAGTAGGAGAAGTTATTAAATCCCTCTTCTTACAAGGAAAATTATCTATTTGGAGTTGTTCAGTAAAGAAGATTCATGTTTTTCTCAACCATTTAGTTATTTATCTCTTAAAAAAATCAGTATAGAGACAGAGTCCACTACTTCATCATTTCTTGGTTGTCTCAGTTGTTCCTTCAGGCCACTGAGGGCTCTTTCTGCTTGGCTCTGTGTTCTTCTGCCTTGCTTCTATCCTTCTGGTATTTTAAGGTTTGTTTTTCCGCTTTATTTATTTATTTATTTTTGAGAAATTGCTGATTTTCTGGCATTAGAAGATGATCCCAGCTCATCTTGCATTTTCCTTTTCCCAGCCCTAAGGTCAGCAGTTTTCCCATGAGTTATTGGGTATTTAAAAATAGTGCATTTTAAAAGCAATGCATATTTTTATAGAAATTTTGGGAAATGCATACAAGTAAAAATTCATGAGAAAAATTAAATTATAGTTCTATGGCCAAAAGAAAACCATCTTGAGATTTTTTGTATGTTTCTCTTCCATTTTCTTGTTGATTTTCCTTGTTTTCAACATCATGATTTCTGCTTTTGTCTTTATATTTTATTCTTTTCACTAGGGTTACTAGTGTTCATCTTTTATCTTTGAGTTGAAAGATTGTTTCATTGTTTTCAGTTATTTCCTCTCTGAACAACATATTTAAGACCCGTTTTATTTATTTTTATTTATTTATTTATTTATTTTTATTTTTCAACAAATAGTACACTGCATATGTTCTTCTTAGTGGTTAATTGCTGTACAAGATGCGGACTTGTGATCCTATTTACAAACACCATTAGAACAAATCGTTCTATTCATTAACAGAATGTAACTATATATCTATCCCAACCACTTTGAATACACA
>NW_004524852.1:2286115-2287608 GCF_000260255.1 Octodon degus
ATCTATACCTACTCCCAAAATCTTTACTCTCACAGGATGGAAACACAGAAGAAACGGACAGATTCCTAGATACTACAAACTAGCAAAGCTTAATCAAGAAGCTATAGAAATTCTGAATAACTCAGTATCAGTTAATGAAATTGAAAATGTAATAAAAACCTACTAACAAAGAAAACCCCAGGTTCTGATGGATTAATGGCTGAATTCTACAAAAAATTTAGAGAAGATTTAATGCCAACTCTTCTCAAACTCTTCAGTGAAATAGAAAGGGAAACAATTCTTCCAAACACATTCTGGGAGGCAGGTACTAGTCTGATACCAAAACCAGAAAAGGAAAAAACAAAAAAAAAGAGAACTGCAGGCCAAACTTCCTAGTGAACATAGATTCAAACATCCTAAATAAAATACTAGAAAACAGAATGCAGGAAATCATCAAGATTATACCTCACAAAGTCAGCCAAATAGCTCAGCAGATTAAAATGCCTGCAAGCAGGCTCAGGGGCTGAGGGTTCGATCCCTGGGTTGCCATACTGGCCCTACCCCTGGGGCACACTGAGACGGCAATTGAGACTGGGTGCAGTGGCACACGCTTGTACTCCCAGCACTTGGGAGGCTGTAAACAGGTGGATCACTATGAGTCCTATCTAGTAGTAAAACTCTGAACACCCTGTAGACCCTTCCCTAAAATACAAAAAAACCCAAAAACAACCCCCCCAAAAAAAACAACAACAAAGAAAGAGTATGCATCATGACCAAGTGGGATTCATCTTAGGAATACAAGGATGGTTTAATATACACAAGTCCATAAATGTAATATATCACAACCACAGAGCCAAGACAAAAACTAAGTAATCATTTCAAGAGATGCAGAAAAAGCTTTGACGAAGTCCATCACTCATTCACAATAAAAACCCTAAAGAAAGTTGGAATAGATTGTTTTTACCTTAATCTGATAAAAGCCATCTATGACAAACCAACAGCCAACATCAAATTAAATGGACAAAAACTGAAAGCCTTCACTTTAAAATCAGGAACAAGACAAGGATGCACACTCTCACTACAGCTGTTTAATATAGTTCTAAGAACATTAGCTAGAGCAATTAGATAAGAGAAAGAAATCAAAGGAATAATTGGAAAGGAATAAGTGAAATTATCACTATTTGCAGATGACATGTTACTATACATAGAAGACCCACAAAACTCCACTAAAAGGCTTGTAGATTTAATAACCAAATTTAGTAGCATAGCAGGATACAAAGTCAACACTTAAAAATCAATAGCATTTCCACACATAAACAATGAGTACACCAAGAAAGAAATTATGGTAAATATGCCTTTCACAATAACAGCTAAAAAAAGGAAATATTTAGGAATTAATCTCACAAAAGAAATAAAATGTCCATTTTGTATCTGTGTATTCAAAGTGGTTGGGATAGATATATAGTTGCATTCTCTTAATGAATAGAATGATTTTTTCTAATGGTGTTTGTAAG
>NW_004524852.1:2288493-2307997 GCF_000260255.1 Octodon degus
TGGACAAAGGCCTTCTATCTAGAACATATAAAGAGTTAAAAAATGTCAGGTCTCCAAAATTCAAAGACCCAATCCAAAAATGGGCATCTGAGATGAATATACACTTCTCAGAAGAAGAAAATACAAATGACAACTAAATATATGAAAAAATGTTCAACATAATTGGTCATTCAAGAGATGCAAATTAAAAAAACACTGAGATGACATCTTAAGCCAGAAAGAACGGCTATCATCAAGAAGCCAACCAATAACAAATTCTGGAGGGGCTGTGGGGAATAAGGAGCCCTTCTGTACTGTTGGTGGGAATGCAGATTGGTATAACCATCATGGAAGTCAGTGTGAAAAATCCTGAAAAGGCTAGGATTGGAGGTCTCATTCGAGCCAGCTATTTCCTTCCTAAGTATTTTTCCAAGAGAACTGAAATCATCATACCACAGTGATATATGTGCACCCATGTTTATAGTAGTGCAATTTGTCATAACTAAACCTTGGAAACAACCCAAATGTCCATTACCTGAGGAATGAATGAAAAAAAATGTGGTAGTTTTTACACAATGGAGTGTTACTCAGCTACAAAGGGGAAGGTAAACTTGAGACCTTTATAGGTAAATGGCTGCAGATAGAGATTGTATTGGTAAGTGAAATCAGACTCACATGTGCAAACATTAGATTGTCTTGTTAGTATGAGAACATGAAAGAATGAATAAAATCTAAGAGGTACAATGCCTACTGTAAAAGGGAATTTGTTCAATGGGAAGGAAAAACTGAAATGAAGAAAAGGACAAAAGAAAGAAGGGAGTTTTTGGTCAGGTATCTAGAGAAATGATGGGTGTAGTTTCAGCCTACCCTGTCAAGAAAGAAGCCATTTTTCCTCAGATTTCATTTCTTTTGTTTGTGTTCAGTGACCCTCCTCTTTCCTTTCTTCTAAAGGATAATCTAACTCCAACTTTAGTAGGTAAGTCTTCAGCAGTCTCCGCTACAAAATCACAGAGACCGCATTGTCGTCGTGGTGAGTAGAGGTTTGATGGAGATTACTGTGAGTTAGAAGACTTGAGTTTCTTCCAGTCAGGAATGTTCAGCTCTGTGGTCCTGAACCAATGAAAGTTCTCTCATCAGTCCATCTTTAAAGTCTTGAAGTTGCTCCTGGTGACAGTGAGCAGGATACAGTCATTGTTTCTGGGCAGCTGGCTGCCTTACTGTCTGGAGAGTTCCAGGATCTAATTAAGAAGTCTTAATCATTGATTGCCCCTACCCATATGAGTACCTTGGAGGATATATCCAGGAGCTGTGTGACCCTGGGACCTACTGCTTTGTGCATTACCAGGATCACCAGACTGAGCTGCTGAGCTTTGGAAGCCAGAGTGAAGCAAGTAGTGGAGTGACAGCAGCAGGAGCAGATGATTACCCTCCAGATGATTACCCTGAAGAACCCTTAGCAGCCAGGGCCTCACTGATAAACACCACAGAGACCCAGAGCAGAAAGGCTATCTTTTCTATGGACAAGCCCAAGACTGTTAAAAGGTGTTTTCAAACCAGCTGGGTGTGGTGTGTTATTTTTGTAACTCCAGAACTCATGAGGCTGAGGCCAAGGGATAGCTGTGAGTTCAGAGCAGCCTGGGTTACAAGTGAGCTCAAGGCCAGCCTGAACTACATAGCGAGACTCTGTCTCAAAAAGATAGGAAAAAACAACAGCCTACTATGCTAATGAAATCACACACCTCAGGATTGGTTAAGTTGTAGTAGAAGTGTTAACTGGGGGAACAGTTTTAGGCCACCCATACTCCAGCACTAGAAAGCTCTTACCTTGACTTGCATAGAGATTTGTCTTTTTCAGGGAATTGAATTCAGGACCTTGAGCTTGCCATGTAGGCATGGCATTTCTGAGCTATATCCCTAGCCTGATTTGTGTTTCTTCAAGGAGCCCTTAAATTCCTCTTCTCAACTTCTCATATCTTCTCATAAGTTAGGTCTTTCTCCCTCTGGGATTCTGGTTTCTTTTGCTATCTATTCTTTTTTATGGGAAGGTAAGCATTACAGAATAGAAAGTATGACTGCCAGCCCCATCTGCTCCTTGAAGACCTGTATGTGGAGGTGTTCACCAAATCAGACTCCTTGAAGGCAAGGCTGTGGATAGAGCTCAGTGTAGAATGCTAAGCCAGTGTTCATGAGTTCCTGGGTTCCACTCTCATTATCACCCCCCAGGAAAAACAGACTCCTTTATTTTTATTTTCCTATTATTTTTTATTGAGTTGAGTTTTTAAATTCTTTTTTTTTTTTTTTTCAGAACTGAGGATTGAACTCAAGCCCCTGTGCTTGCCAGGGAAGTGCTTATTCCACTGAGCCATCTCCCTGGCCCTTTTAATTCTTTTTAATGAGAAAAAAATAGCAATGAAACAGTTTCAAAATAAGTTAGTAGGACAGTTACAATAATTAATATATTGCATATTGTTGTCTTCATAGTGATTGTTCAGATGACAAGATGCAGACATGATATCTTGTCTAAAGAATATTAGTGCAAACCTTTCTTCTCAATGAACTAAGAGAAAGTAGCTGTATATCTATCCTAACTATTTTGTGTTAGACTCCTTTAGACATGAAGACACAACCACCTTTATTCAAGCTGAATCCAAACTGCTTTTCTCTAAACCCATGGTTGTCAAACTTTGGACATTGGATTACTAGTATCCTCTGAATGTGTTTGAAATATATATTTTCATGGCTTACTCAAAAAAAAAAAACAAAAAGAAAGAAGGGAAAATGTATATTCCTCTATATATGTAGGGTAGTTTGGATAATTGTACTGGCAGTTTCTGTTGGTATTTGTTTAAATTTCTTTTTCTTTTTAATTTCTTATAACTTTTTGGTTGTTTTGTTTCATTTTTTAAAACCAATTTTGCAGGTTTATATCTGGTAACCTAAGTAACTAATTTGGAGATATCATCAGGCAATACAACAACCATTGTTGAATTCCTATTACTTTTTCTTTTACTGGGGAAAAAAGTATATATTTAGAATTAGCCAGCTGGACTCAGTTTAGATGATCCCAGTTTTGTTGGCAACATCCAATGCTTCATGACTAAGAGCCAGTCGAACATACGCCTTCTGTCCATCAGGCCTGATTAAGGTATTGACCTTGGCAACGTCGATGTCATAGAGCTTCACAGTTTGTTTGATTTGGTGCTTATTGGCTTTGACATCCACAATGATCATGAGTGTGTTATTCTTGATCTTTTTCATGGCTGACTCTGTGGTCATAGGGAACTTGATGATGGTATAGTGATCAAGCTTGTTTCTCCTGTGGATGCTCTTCCAAGGGTATTTGGGCTGCCTTTAAATCCACAGTGTCTTGGGACAGCAGAAGGTGGGTGATGTTCTTTGTATCTTCTTTTTGTGGCTGTGAATGCCTTTCAGCATGGCCTTCTTGGCCTCCAAGGCTTTTGCTTTGGCCTCAGCTTTGAGAGGGACAGGGGCTTCCTTCTTTACCTTCAGCTTCTTCTTGGTAAAAAGGCTCTCTCAATCTCATTCCCATGGGCTTATCCCTATTACTTTGTTTAACGGAATTTTGTATCATTTGTAATGTTTATTTATTTATTTTTTATGTATTTGGTACAGGGTCTTACTAAGTAGCTCGGACTCATAGTGATCCTCCTGTTTTCAGTCTCCCCAGTGCTGCAACTATAGGCATGTGCCACCTGCCCAGACTCAATCCCTGGCTTAGTGTTCCTGGGGGTGGGGCCAGCACAGCTTGTGGTGCTGGGGATCGAACCCCAGTCCCTGCACGTTCCTAAGCAGGTGCTTAGTCTGCTGAGTTATCTTGCCATTCCTATTTTTTTGTTTTGCTATTTTGCATTTTTCAAATAAGTAAAACATCCTGCAGTGAAGAAACCATCAGTGTATTTATTATCAAAAATCAGCGGTGAATACTAAGCAAAGCTTCAATGAATAAAAAGATAGATAAAAAAACCAAAAAAACCCCAAATAAATAAAACAATAAAGAAAAATTCAAATTCATACAATGCAGAAGAAAAAGGGTGAAATCATTATAGATCCTGTGATCATTGAGAAGATCATCAATACCTACTTTGAAAATCTATGCTCATATAGGATAAAAAATACAGAGGAAATGGACTGATTCCTAGTTACATATGAATTACCAAAGCTGAATCAAGAAGGTGTAAAACTTCTGAATAACCCAATATCAGTCAATTTTATTGAAAATGCAATTAAAAACTTACCAACAAAGAGAACCCCTGGTCCTGGTGGATTCACAGATGAATTCTACAAGAAATTTAGAAAATATTTCATTCTAATACTTGTCAAACTCTTTAATAAAATTGAGAGGGAAGCAATTCTCCCTAATTCATTCCTGGAGGCAAGTATGACCCAGATACTAAAACCAGAGAAAGACTCAGCCAAAACAAGAGAACTAGAGGCCAATCTCCCTAATAAAAAGATGCAAAAATCCTAAATAAAATATTAGCAAGCAGGATGCAGTTTATCATCAGGAAGATTATACACCATGACAAAGTGGAATTCAAGGATGGTTCAATATACACAAATCAGTAAGTGTAATACATCGTATCAATATGGCCAAATGCAAAAACCACATGATCATCTCAAGAGAAGCAGAAAAGGCTTTTGATAAATTCCAACACACACGCATGATAAAAACCCTAAAGATAGTTAAATATTCTTTACCTCAACCTGATAAAAGCCATCTATGACAAACCAGCAGCAAACACCATACTAAATGGCCATAAGCTAAAAGCTTTCACTTTAAAATCAGGAACAAGATAAGAATGTCCATTATCAACACTTTCATTCAAGATAGTACTGGAAATATTAGCCAGGACAATTAGATAAGAGAGACAAATAAAATGAATTCAGATAGAAAAGAAAGAAATTGAATTATCATGAGTCACAGATGGTATGGTATAGAAGACCCCCAAAACTCCTTCAAAAGACTTCTAGACTTAATGACCAAATTCACTGTTGTAGCTAGGTATGACGTCAAAACAAAAAAAAGCAAAATCACTGAGAGAGAAATTAGGGAAATCACACCCTTCACAATAGCACTACCAAAAAAGAAATACTTAGAAATAAATCTAACAAAGAAATAAAAGATTCTAAATATTATAGTGCTCTCAAAAAAGTATACTGAAGAGGATATCAGAGAATGGAAAGATATTCCTTGCTTGTGGTTAGGAAGAAGCAACATTGTGAAAATAGCTGTACTCCCAAAACTATTATACAAATTAATGCAATCCCAATAAAAATACCACTAATATACCTCACAGAACTATAGAACGCATTTGTAAAATTCATTTGGGATCTAGAATAGCAAAAGTGATCCTTGGCAACAAAGGCAAGAAAGGAGGCATCATAATCCCTGACTTGAAATGGTATTACAAAGCTACGGTGATTGTATAGGGATGCACCTGTAATCAAAAACAGACAAACAAATAAACAGACCTGAAGATCAATGGAATAGATTAGAATATGAATGCTCAATTACAAAGACATTCATCCACCTTATATTTGACAAAGGGACCAAACATATTCACTGAAGAAAGCCTCTTTAATAAATGGTGTTGGAAAAATTGTCTTTACACAAAGACTAAAACTAGACCCATGTCTACCACCATGCACTAAACTAAAGTCAAAATGGATCAAAGATCTAAATATTAAAACAGAAAATCTATATCTACTGGAAGAGAAAGTGGGTAGAAATCTTGAAGACATAGGTGTAAGTAAAGAGTTCATGAACAAAACTCAAACTGCAGGAATATACTTAAAAGAATTAACGACTGACTAGGGAGATAGCTTGGCTATCTAACCATCTGTACAGCAAGTGCAACAACTGAGGTTCAATCCCCAGTACCTCATGCTGTGCTGGCCTTGGAACCTTGGGTGTGTCAGGTCAACCACTGAAATTGGGCATGGTAGTACACACCTATAATACCAGCACTGGGGAGGCTGAGACAGGAGGATCACTACAAGTCTGAGCTGTGTAGTAAGACTCTGTACCAAATAAATAAATGAAAGATTTTTAAAAATTTAAGAAAGAATCAACTACTGAGATCTCATCTTATTAAAAAGCTTTTGGGCACCAAAAGAAATGACCAACAGAGTGAAAGGACAACCCACAGTGTGGGAAATAAATTTAGCCAACTGTCCCTCAGGAAAAGGACTTCTATCTAGAACATGTAAAGAATAAAAAAAAAAAAGCAGGACCACTCATCCCAAGTTCAAAGACATAATTCAAAAATGGGCATCTGAAATGAATATATACTTCTCAGATGAAATACAAATGGCAAATGAATATATCAAAGAACCTTCAACAGCGTTGGTCATTAGAGAGATGCAGATTAAAACAACACTGAGGGTACTGGGGAGATGGCTCAGTAGAATAAGTGCTTCCCTGGCAAGCACAAGGGTCTGAGTTCAATCCCCAGTTCTACCAAAACAACAACAACAAACAACAACAACAACAACAACAACACTGAGATGCCATTTCACCCCAGAAAGAATGGCTATCATCAAGAAATCAATCAATAACAAATACTGGAGTGGTTGTAGGGAAAAGGACCCATTCTTCACTGTTGGTGGGAATGTTGACTGGTATAACCACTGTGGGAATCAGTATGGAAATCCCTCAAAAAGCTAGGATTAGAGATCCCATTTGACTGAGCTATTCTCCTTCTGGATATTGTCCCAAAAGAATGAAAAACATCATACTATAGCAATATATATGTACCCATGTTTATAACAGCATAATTTGTTGTAGCTAAAATTTGGAAACAATACAAATAGCCATCAATGAAGGAATGATAAAAAGATATGGTATTTTTATACAACAGAATGCTACTCAGCCACATAGAAGGATAAATGATATTATTATAGGTAAATGGATGAAACTGGAGACCATGCTCACAAGTTATATGAATTATATTTGCATGTGGAAACATCGTATTGTCTTCCTAGTATAAGAAACTTAGAAAGTAAATAAGGTCTAGAATACACAATAGATATTGTAAAATAGGAAGTAACTGCTTAAATGGAAAAAGGAACTGAGGGGGAAGGGGAAAAGAAGGAAGAGAAAAGGAAGAAAAATTTAAAGTAGTTATTCTATTAGTGTCTTTTAGTTCAGTGAAAAAGAAGTCTTGTGTTAATATTGATTGGAGAATTTGGAAGTTACTCTAAGTAATTAATTTGAAGATGACATATGCAATGTATTAACTATTGCTATTCTCTTATTATTTTGCTATAAAATTCTGTTTTTCCTTTTCAAAGTTATAAAAAGTGAGTGAGTAGAAGTCCCTCTTGGCTTATGACCAGACCTTAGATTGTGCTCTGTCCAGCTCACACTCCTCTGACTGATGTCCCAACCTCATTACACCACTCTAATATTTAATCTCAAATCTCCTAAAATATCTGATTTTGGGGCTCTGAGAATGGTGTAGTTGGAAAACCTGCTGCTCTGAGGCAGAGTTTGTAGCTAGTTTCTGTCACCTGCTAGGTATTAAATTTATTGCCTCCAGGATAGCCCTCTTGCTTCATCCTTTATAGCCATATGGCCTTGGTCTTTTAGGGTCCTGATGTAATGGGAAAAAGCTTGGCACTTACTGTATTTCAGATTCAGGGATAGGGGTTTGTTGACTGTAGAGTCCCCCTGGCTCCAGGGAATGGGCAGGGCACTGTCTCAACACCAGCTCGGTTTTCATGGGTGAATCATTGTCACATTTTTCCCTGCGTTCCTTCAGTTGCACTTACTCTCTGGTTGCCATAATGAGCTATTATATATAATGAGTCTTTCCCATTGGTAGAAGGAGAGGTTTTTGTGCTGCAGGGGTATCATCTTATTTTTGAGGTATCGCATCACTAATTTAGACCACTATATTTCAGAACATATTTCAGAAGTGTTTAGTAATTCTAGACTTCTTAGATCCTTGTGATGTTTTAAATCTTTGTTGTGTGCTGCCATTGCCCCGCCTTCATAAGAATCAAATATATGTGAAGTCCCAGCTACCCAGACGGTTCTCTAAAAGACAGTGGAAACATGTTATGGGTTCTTCCTTCAGGACAAATGACAGAGGCTTAGCTAACCTCAGTCAAGAGTGCTCAGACCTTCTGACTAAGGAACTGCAGAGGGGGAGCATGCTCTTCAGCAGAAAAGTTTCTAAATTGCAGAGGAAAGCTGTTAGGCTTAGAGAAAGTGTAATTTATACCAGAGCCCTCTGGCTAGAACAAAGGGAAAAAATGCTGTGCAGTTAAAAAGATTCTCTCCAATTTAGGCCGGGTGCCCAGCAAGTTTACAACTGTTCTTCTCAAGGAACATTACTTTTAAAAGCTCTTTTTAACAAAATTGGTATGAAAGTATCCTTATCTATAAAATATTACTACATAGATAAATTTGTGGGAATTAAAGGAGGTAGCCTTTAGGAGGACCTCATACATAGCAGGCACTCAGTAGTTCCTCCTCCCTGCTTAGAAGGATTCGGAGGCTGCTCCTGGGTAAAATCGAGTAACTTAGTCTGTGTAACAATCAGGGTCCAGGGAGCTGGATGGAGAGTGGTGAAGCCACTTCCATCCCTGTTGCTCTGGTCCAGCATGGAGCCCATGTGGTCATCAGCAGGCAGCAGCAGCAGAATGTGGCCCAGGATGTGTTAGAGACCCAGAAGGTCGGATATGGCTGGAACTACTGGACTGAAGGTGCAACTCTGAAGACCTTCAAGGGATCTGATCCATGTTAAAGTCTCAGTGCACAGTGCTTATACCCGCAAGTGTTAGGCTGGGCACCCACTAAGCTAGTCACTGAGTAGGAGCAGTTCTTATGTGTGCTGGAAGACACAGGTCGTGAACCCAAAGGAGCATGACATGGGTGGATGCTGAGGTAGAGAGTGGGCACTCAGTGCCTCAGACCAAAGGAGGAGCCTCCCAGTGTGGGGGGAGAACAGAGAACGATTTGATTAGAAGTGGAACAGTTGAAGGTGGGATTACCTAAGGAGGGAAGATATGGGTGGGTAGGACCCAGCGACCAAGTAGACATTTTGCAGAGGGCAGAAATTAAATGCTTCAAGGAGGTTAGGACAAGTATTTTACTCAATCTCTGAATAGAAGGTCTGACTCTGCTGTGGAACAGCTTCAGAGTGGCCAGACAGGGCTGCTTTTTTCTCCATGTCATTACCCCTCACTGCATTCCTTCACTTGCAGTGACTTGGTGGCACGGGTTAGCCCTCTGGTGGGGAGTACTCTGGAAGCCAGTGAGTAGATGTGGGAAAGGATGGGAGAAGGATCTTACATGCTCCATGTGGCTCTCTGTCCACATTTGCACATGAACATGTGCACACACAACACATAAGTTTCCCATGTATTCTGTCAATACGGGATCTGATAGATGGTGATGAGGCTTGCATTGGCCAAATTGCCTACCTATCAGGGGGTTCAGCTGGCACTGACCACACTCAGTCTATACTAGGCTCCAGCAGTCTCCTCTACATCAACTCTCCTTGTACTGTTCACTGCTAGAAAATTAAAGTCCTGAGATGCCAGAAAAAATTTCTCGGTTTGTCCCTGAAAAAGATCACCTATGCCTGAGATGTCTGAGGATGTCATGGTCTGGACTCACTGGCACCCACTCTGGACCTTTCAGTCTGGCTGTGCCAAGTTGCCTCTTTTAGGCTATCACAGGGACCCCCCCACCTGGCTACAGACACAGCTGACAGAGGGGCTCTTGCCCAGGACTGCCATCCCAGCCAAAAGTCAGTTGGCTTTAGGGTACCCTGCTGCCTCTGTAGAGTCTCTCCCTGCTGTCCCTTTGGTCCCGCTTGAGATAGGTCAGTCCTGGGCTCTTCCTGACCAGAGTATGGTGGAGAATGGGCCTGTGATTTGGGTGTGCCATGGACTTCTCAGGAATTTTTCCTTGTGCTGACTACTCCCTCCCTTCTCTCAGACAATCTCTGCCCTGCTTCCTGTGCTTCTCACATTCCATGGTTCATCCCATCCTTCAGCCATGTGCAGCCTTTTCCTGATTAAAAGGGAGAAAAAAGCCCTGGTTTGAGCCCCAGTGCCACAAAACCCAACCAACCAACCAACCCACCAACCAACCAGTCAGCCAACCAACCAAGCAAATAAAAACCAGCCCTGGTTCTAAACATTTTCTGACATATACTAGGTACTGAGTGTGTTTTCCCTTTCTTTCACCTGCCCCCTTCCCTGAAGGCAGTGACCATATTAAACAACGTATCCTGATTTCTTTTTCTACCTTGTCTTTACCCAGCCTCCTTTCTGGAGGGCAACATTGCCTATGGTACTTCTGGTGATTGTAGCTCCCATGACTTCATCTATGGCAGATTATGCACCAATACCAATACCAGTGAGTAGGAAATCCTCTTATAGGGCTGGGCAAAGACCAGCTGATTTGGCTTTTTGTGATGCCTTACAGGGTGGTGGGGAACAACTGGCTGTCAATCCTGGGCAGAATGGAACTAAGGTGTATACTGTCATAATAACATCCTGAGTGCTATATTATAATCCCATTGCACCATATCTGGGAAGCCCAAGGACATTAAGCCATTTTCTCCAGGGTAAGTGTAGTCAGCTTGCATTATTGTGAGAAGTGGACCCTAGATTTCCTACTTTCACTTTTCTCTCTGAATGTTTAAAAGCATGGTGTAGCTTTCTCAGTGTCATCTGTAAGCTTTGAGAGGCTCCTCCATCTCAGAGTTTTACTTCTTCAAAACTATTGAGGGGTGATGAGGGGTCGGGGAAGAATTTTCTAGAGTGACATCTTTGGTTGTTTGGTTCAGACCCCTCACTCCCATGCTGGTCTGCTTTGTCTACTTATTTTTGGTTTTTGGAAGCCCAGAGTCTACAACACTAGCAAGATGGCCATGTTAGGCCTCTGCAAGTCTCTGGCCTTGGAGCTGGCTCCAAAAGGCATCCAAGTAAGCTGCCTAGTGCCAGAAATAATCAAGACAGACTTGATGGAAGTGGTGAAGATGGTAAGTGGCTGCTGCTTTCATTCCCTGATCCATGATCCTGCTGATCTCTCCTCCTACTAGGTTCTTGTGTGAACTGAGACCTCCAGAGCCTGTGCAAAAGGCCGTAAACCCAGCCCAGGCTTATCATACTCAGAGACTTTGCCCTACAACCTTAAGGACTTCCAGCCACTTACTCCCTGAAGAGCAATGAGGTTTCTAATCCTGCATGGGGAACAGGCCAGAGTGGAGTTCTCCTTTCACAGAAGCATCAGTTAGTGATGATGCTTTCCCCACCCCAACCTCATCAACAGTCCTGTGTCTAGCATTGACTCTGGTGTCCTTTCCTAGGAGAAAACATTACCATACTTGCAACCATATTTGAGCAAATTCTGGATTGCCACAGTAAGTGGGGTTTGGGGTTTTAGTGGTCTGTGTCTACTTAGAGGGAAAATTCAATTTCAAGAAGAGGCAGTTATTCCTCTCTCATCTTCTTCAAGCCTACTGGCTGCTTTGTCTTTCTGGAATCTGCAGACAGCATGGTCTTGGGTTAGGAGCAGAAGGATGGTGTGAGCCCATCTAACTTTTCATGGAAGCTGGCAAGGTATTGTTCTGTGAGGGCAGCTCCTGGCCCTGTGCTGGTAGAACATGAGGTCAGAGTTCATCACCACAAAAACTGCTACTTTAGTTCTACTGTCTTCCCTTCAGGTGTGGGGAGATGGAAGACTGTCCTTTTATGTCCTTTCTGTGCTCTGAAGATATCAGTTACATCACTGGGGAGAACAACGTGGTGGCTGGCTATTTCCCTAGGCTGTGATGAAGAGAGGGTGACCATGGTCCTAAAAGTAAAATGGGGGAGTTGGTGGGGAATATGGAGGTTGGAAGAGGTCTTCAGTGTCCAGGGTCTAATAGGAAAACCTTCTCAAGCAATGAGAAAGAAAGTGGATGACTAATGTTTGGACATTAGCATGTCTGGAAGGGTTTACTCCTGTTGGTTTTACTCCAAATCACCAGGTTTGGCTGGCGATTTGTTGCAATGCCCTTGACCTAGAAGCTTCACTCTTGGATTAGCCTCTTCCCTTATTCTCATCCTTCATCCTTGAGTGTTTTAATCTCTCCTTCCTTCCTTCCTTCCTTCCTTCCTTCCTTCCTTCCTTCCTTCCTTCCTTCCTTCCTCCCTTCCTTCCATTCTTTCCATGAAATTGGAAATTGGGCTGGATACTTTCCGCTACTCCCCGTCCACTCTGTACTAGTCTGTCCTGCTCTGTACCCATAGGTGGACATGAAGAGATGCTTCAACTTGACCTTTGGCTTCCAGTTAGGTTTTGTCAGTGGGAGACACTTGCAGGAGATGGGAGGGCAGAGGACAGTGAGATTAGGGAATTCATTTCTCAGGATCCCTTCTAGGAATCCCAGGATTCTTGTCCTGATGTCATGTGTGGGCTGTTTTAACTACCGAAGCTGTACATTTTGTCACACAATATCTTCTACACAGGTAGATTTCCTATAATTACTTCCTCTTGTCCCTTTTGGATGCTCTAAACCTTTTCAACTCATTGAAAATGCTTTTTAAAATTACACTAAGATGGGGCCGGGGAGATGGCTCATCTATTGTTAATTTCCTATCATCTTATCTTGAAATTCTATATCTTTTTTTTTTTTTTTTTTGTATTTCAGGGAGTTCAGGGTCTCACTACTAGATTGAACTCGAGGTGATCCACCTGTTTACAGCCTCTCAAGAGCTGGGATTACAGATGTGTGCCACCGCGCCCAGTCTCAATTGCCATCTCAGCATGCCCCAGGGGTGGGACTGGCACAGAAGGCCTGGGGATTGAATTCCTGGCCACTGTACCTGCTTGCAGGCACTTTAATCCACTGAGCTGTTTGGCTGGCCTTTGTATCATTTTTATTGTTTTTTAAAATTCTCTTTAGAAGTCTTGTGTTCAGAAATGTGGCTTTTTTTTCAGTTTGGAAGCAGATACTTTATTAACTGACCAAATCATAAAAACACTATGGTAGATACCTTAGTTCATCCTTCTAATAAGCCTGTTGATCTGATCTTCCCTATTTCCCGCATCTCCACCTTCCACAAAATGGGTGGTCTTTTTCTTCATTCCACCTCGAGGAGATGATAACGAACAGCCACAGGAAGTTATTTGCCTCTTTGAAGCGTTTTCCAACAGTATAGATCTCATGAATCAGATCCTTCATACAGATGATCCCATATTTACCAAGAGATTGAGCAATCAATGAATTATCTGTCAAGGCAATTCGCTTCTTATTGATTTTGCTGTAGCCACGCTTGTATATTAGTTCGTTCACTGACTTCAGGTTTGGGTGCCCCCATGCAATGTATGGCTCCACAATTCTCAGCATGTTAATTGAAGCCTTGTTGAGTTTAACGAAGGTACCATTGAAGATTTGGCAAAGGCGCTGCAACACCTTGCAGACCTTTGGGCTCACACCATTGAAACCCCTGATCCAGATAACAAATGCCAGTTTGGGCTCTGCAGGGACATAGAAGTTGCCCTGCAGAGCCCAAACTTTTCTCACCAAGCTTTTCTCACCATCCTAACCATTTGGATCTCAGTTCTATACATCTGTCTGTACTCCTTATGATGGTGCCTGGCTTTTTCATAGATGAGCTTCCTCCTCGCCTTGTGAAGCATCTTCTGGGCAAACTTCTTTCTCAGGTGCTTTATCTTTAGCTCTGCGAAAAGTTTTCGCTTTTTCATAAGGGTTTCTGGCACAGCAAGAACCTTATTTTTCTTCTCTTCTACACCCTCCATGGTTCCAGCTGGAAAAGAAGAGAAATGGGGCTTTGGAAAGGTGATTGGATTATGAGGGCACTACACTGATAAGTAGATTAACCCACTGAATCATTCGTAGCTGAATGTGCTATTAAGAAATGGGCCCTGACTGAAAGAGGTGTGTCACTGAAGTGTGACCTAGAAAAGGGCATTGTTTTGTTTCCCACCAGTTCACTTGGACAAACCTTTCATGAGTACCTGTAAAATGCAAAGAATTGTGCTAGAAATAAAGCACAATTCAGGAAATAAATCCACAGGAAATAAAGAGTGAACACAGATAGCTCCTGCCCATGAGGCGCTCCCAGTGAAAAGATGGAGGTAAAACACACTATACAATCAGCTGCAGCAACACAAGCCTGAGTGGCAGAATCTCATGCCAGAAGTGATACACAAAGTGCCGCGGGGTCACACAACACCAGAAGTCAACCTCTGGTCAGAGTGCTGGGCAAGGGCACAGAGAAAACTTGGGCCCAGACATTAGAAGAGGGAAGCTTCTTGGGAGAAAGATATTTCTAGTAGATAGAAGAGTAGATGTACATGTACATGGAACCCATGTGTATCTGAGGAAATCTCTGTGCTGGTGTGAGTATTTGTGTAGGAGATACAAAGTGGGCCCTCAAGTATGGCTAGTAGGTGGATATCTGTGGATACTATGCTTAGGGGTCTCAACTTGAGCTATCATCCAACAGCCATATAAGGGGAAGAGGAGTGATAAGAATGGGTTTCTAGAACATACATGGAAAGGTACATTCTATTTTGTTTGTTTTGTTTTTTGAGACAGAGTGTCACTATGTAGTTCAGTCTCACCTTATATTTACTATGTAGCCCAGGCTGACCTTAAACTCATAGCAATTCTTCTGCCTTGGGCTCCCAAGTCCTGGGATTGCATATGTGTTCCACCATACCTGGCAGGGAGGGTATATCCCTTTTTTAATATTGTAATTTCATTTTATTTGTAATTTTAACAAGCCTCATTTGTTTACTTCCTTGAATTACTTGTAAGTTTTCATTTTTCCTAGATTTTAACTTCATTCTTGTCTTTCTAGCTATTCTCAAAATTGAATGACATGGGGAACTAGACTAATGAGCAATATTAAGATTCATCTGAATGAGCCGGGGAGATGGCTCAGGGGAATAAGTGCTTCCCTGGCAAGCGCAAGGGTCTGAGTTCAATCCCTGGTTCTAAAAAAAAAAAAAAAAAAAAAAAAAAAAGATTCATCTGACTGTCTGATTACAAGATACAATTTCAAAATATACAGGCAAGACCACAATATATTGTTTTAATTAAGTCAGGTATTTACATTAATAGTGAATGGCACTTTGACTAATTACATATATTGTATTTAATCTTTGTATCAAAAAATTCTCCCACATTTCTTTTGAGGTTTTGTTTATAGAAATACAAACTTATTTTGACCATGGAATTTATGAGGTTAGATGTGTCAGTCACTGTGTGTCCATGGATCACTAAGGAATAGGTGGAAATAATCTTTTAAAACAAAGCCTGATTTCAAAAATTCTTTTAGAACTTATATTATCTTCTTCTTTTTAAATATTAAAAACTAAGACATATTGCTGACCTTAATTTTACTAGCTTTTTATCTACTATGGCATACTTTTGCGAAACTTTTATTATTTTGAAGGAATTAAAAAAATAGTAGAAAATAGTCTATTTAGATGAAGGAACAATACATATTCCTTATTATTTTGAACATTTTTTCTGTAGCTTGTTCTTCAAAGTTAACAGTCTAAGAAGGTAAAGGCAAAGAATGATAATAAGGATCATCACTTTAAAAAAATGTATTTGGTACTGGGTCTCACTACGCAGCTTGGACTCGTAGTGATCATCCTGTTTTCAGCCTTCCCAGTGCTGGACTTACAGGTGTGTGCCACCATGCCTGGTCTCAGTGGCTGACTCAGCGCACCCATTGGTGAGTGAGTACTAATTATTCCCTTTCAGCATAGCGCCTGGCATGTGGTGCCAGGGATCGAGCCCTGGTCCCTGTGCTTGCCTAAGCATGTTCTTAGTCCACTGAGTTATCTCACTTCCCCTTGGAAGGGTATATTGTTTTTCTTTTTTAAAAAGTATTTGGTTGTTGCAGGGTCTCACTATGCAGCTCAGACTCACAGTGATCCTCCTGCTTTCAGACTCCCCAGTGCTGGGATTACAGGCGTGCATCACTGTGCTGGGGCTCTGGCTGGTTCAGCTCACCCAGGCAGGGTTGGCATGGCATGTGGTGCCGAGGATGGAACCACAGTCCATTCACTTTCCTAAGCAGGCACTTTAGTCCGCTGAGCTATCTCGCTGGCCCAGAGGGTATATTCTTGACCCTGTCTCTTTCCTTCTTTCTTTAGTTCCTCTTGCTCTCTATGTTTTCTGGCTGCTGTGGATTCAAGTAGCTTTTCTCTATCATACAATTTCTGCCAGCAGGCAACTGATTATGGACTGAGTTCTCTGAAATCATGAGCCAAAATAAACCTTTCCTCCTTTATGTTGCATGTGTCAAGTTTTTGTTCCAGTGATGGAAAAGCTGACTAATACACCTTGATATGCAACAAAGTACTCACTTTCAGCATAGCTTAGCTGTTGGGAGTAGTTGTACAATAAACCTGGAAGTACAGACATTTCTTACACATACTGACTTTGTTTACATGGAATATATACACCCAAATTAAATTATGGGATTTATGTTATGTAAATTATGGGCTTATATGGTAGGTAGTTCTATTTTAATTTTGAGAAGAAGTACCATAGTTTTTCCTGAATGGCTCTACTTACCTACCTTCCCACCAGTAAAGCATATGGGTTTCTTTTTCTCCACATTTTTGCCAGCCCCTAATACATTTTTGTCTTTTTGGTACAGTCATTCTAATTAGAGTCAAAATGATTTGAATTTCCCTGTTGATTAATAATGTTAAACATATTTTGGTATACCTGTTGGCCACTTGTGTCTTTTTTTGAGAAATGCCTATTTAGATATTGGCCCATTTAAAAAATCAGAAATTTCATTTAAGCATAGGGTTGTTTCAATTTTTGGAACTTTTTTTGGATACTAACCTCTTGCCAGATGCATAGTTTGCAAATATAATGCATCATACAATAAGAACACATTCTGAGAAATGTGCTTTCAGATGATTTCATTACTGTGCAAATTTTATAGAGTGTAGCTTCTCAAACTAAGATGGCTAGATGTCACTAGACATCATAATCTTATGGGAGTATTGTTGAATGTGGAGTCTGTGTGTGATTAACAAGTCCTTATATGGTGAATAACTGTTTTCTCTCATTCTGTAGATTGTCTTTTTATTCTACTGATCATTTCCTTGGCTGTGAAGATGGTTTTTAGTTTGATGCAATCTGATGTCTACTTTGCTTTTGCTGCTGAGCTTTTGAGGCCTTAGCCAAACAGTGCTTGCCTAGACCAATACCATGAAGAGTTTCCCTGATATTTTCTGTTGTTTTTGTAACAACTCTGGTCTCAATTCTTTTGTGTTTAGCTGACCTCCTTTCAAACACAGGATATGGGAGTAAGTTATATGAGTTTTATAATTTCTTCAACTTTGTAACAGTTTAATCTTCACTAAATTGTTTTATATTCTGCCCTTTCCTCTTCACTCCTTGCAGAACTCCAGTTCTGAGTTATACCACTTTGAATTATCTCAGAGGTTTCTGAAGGTCTGTAGCTTTTCCACCATTGCCTCCCTGTGCTTCACTTTAAATATAGTCTATTGGTATAGCTTAAAATTCATACCGAACAACCTGCTGTCATTCTTCTCATTAGCAGAAGGCTGGCTCTCACTCTTTCTTTTTACTCCTACTCCCACTCTCATCCTGGGTGACTTCATTGATCTTTTCTTCTGAAGTGCCTAACATGTTGCTACTCTTTTAAAGAGACTATATTTTTTGTCTCTAGATATTCTAAACTACATCTAATTTTTAGGAAAACTGGGCAATATATACTGTCTATATGCTCAGGAAGAAAAGGAAAATAAATTTTGGTGGAACTGCCAACCCCTGACACAATAGTCCACTCTGGATTCCTTCATCTCTCAAGTCTTATATAGTCTTCTTCCTCTTTGATTTTACCTCTGACCTCATTCCCCCTCATACACTCTATTCCAGTGACTTTGAACCTCTTATAGTCTGTGTTAGTTAGCTTTTTTGTTGCTGTAGCCAAATAACCAAGAAAAACAAGTTAGAGAAAAATACTTTGACTCATGATTTCAGAGGTTTCAGTGCGTGGTCAGCAGACTCCATTATATAAGGCCTGTGGCAAGCCAAAGACAATATGCCAGAAGGACATGGCAGAGGAAAGCTAGTCACTTCAGAGTGGTTGGGGAGCAGGGAGGGAAAGAAGGGTCCAGGAACCATGTATAGACCCCAAGGTGACACACCCATAAGTTCATCAAGTTATGGTCTCATCCATGGATTAACCTGGTGATAGAGTCCACATGATCACATTGCTTTCTGAAAGCTCCACTTCTGAACACACAAGACTGTAGGCAGATATTTTGTATCTAAAACATAACACGCTTTCTTACACAGAATCTTTTCATGCTGTAGATGATCAATCTTGACTGTCAATTTGATTGGTTCAAGAGACACCTAGGAGATTAATGAACACACTTTTCGGTGAACCTGGCTGGTATGGGCATGTGACCTTGGGGACTGTGTCTGGTCCCTGACCGCTTTCTCTTCTCCTGACCTTTACTTCCAGGTTGCCACATGGTGAGCAGCTTTCCTCCACCTTCCACAGCAGTGTTTCTGACTATGGACTGAAACCTCTGGGACTATGAGACAGAATAAATATTTCTTCCTCTAAATTTTCTCACTGTATTTGGTGACACTGACAGAAAGCTAACTTATACACATAGGTTTTTCTCTTTGCCTGGAATATTTTCTTTCATACTCTTCCAACCTGCATTTAGCTCACAGATCAAATACACCTTTTCTGAGATATTGTCCCTTAATTATGTTTACAAGGTTTCTCATAGCCCAGTCACTTTCCATGACATTGTCCTATTTTATTTCCTTTGCATCACCTTTAACTCTTTGGCCTTATTGTTTTTTGAGTGCCTCAAATTCACTCAGATATAGCTTCCATATGACCATGAGCCTTATCAGTCTGGTTCATGGTTATCCATTTAAAATGTGCTCCATAAATACTTTTTGAACAAGTGAACTTCTCTTTCTCAGTATTTCTGCTCATATTTCAGACTGAGGAAATCACATACAATAAATCACATAAATATAATAGGGGTCATTTTAGCAAGCATTACATGTAGATGAAATGTTTTCTCTGATGCTCCTCTCACTCCTTGAATTTCTTAATTTATTTATGTACTCATTTGTTCATTAATAAATATTCTTTTTTATTTTTTAGTTTTTTTTGAAAATTTTATTGATAAACAGATAGCAATGAGACAGTTTCAAATCAAATCGAGAGTACAGTTTCAACAAATAACACACTGTGTATATTCTTCTTAGTGGTTAATTGCTGTAAAAGATGCGGACTTGAGATCCTATTTATAAACACCATTAGAACAAATCATTCTATTCATTAAGAGAATGCAACTATATATCTATCCTAACCACCCTGAATACACAGATACAAAATGGACATTCATCTGTATACCCTATTTTTTCTAAGTTTTGTTATTGAATATTATAGGTGTGTAAACTCAGCAAAACATTCCAAAAGGGTCCAGCAGACC
>NW_004524852.1:2324470-2326486 GCF_000260255.1 Octodon degus
TGCTGGAGTTAGTGTACACAGAAAACACCATACACTGAAGTCATGAGGGAGGCAAGAGTGATGAGAAAGCTTAGAGCCCTGTGGAGCTCCCTTTTCAAGAGTGTTGGTGGTGCACAGGCCTGGAGTATTATGGGGCAGCCTCAGAACATCTCAGCCTAGTAGGCATGGTTAGAGATCAAGAGGGACTCACCAGCTGTGGCCCCAGCCTGGCCACTTGGAGTGTACTTTCCTTGACAAGCGAAGCTGTTGGCCAGATTTCACTTGATAAATTCCTCCTGGGTGGCATGCAGGTTCTCCTTCTTCCTGCCCCAGGCTTTCAGTGCAGAAGCCTGCAGGGCCCAACAATAGGAGAAGATCAGGGTCCATGGCTTCAGGAGGGGACACTTGTTGATGGCACTGAAGTGGATGGATGCCTCCTCCTCACTCTATCCTCCAGACAGGAAAGTAGTCCCAGTGACGGTGGGGGGCACTTGTGGCACAGCACTGTGACAGTTGCCATGGCAATCTCCTCATGGGAATACTTCTGGGTGTAGGCAATGTCTGGGGTGGCCACGTCTGGCTTCAGCAAGGTGCCTTCTAGATAGATGTGGTGTTTACTCAGAGCCTTGTAGAAGGCAGCAAGCACCTTCTCAGTTATATACTTACAGCACTTCAAGTCATGGTTCCCATCAGGGAGAATCTTAGGCTTCACAATGGGCACAATGCCATTCTGCTGGCAGATGCTGGCAGAGCAAGCCAGGACATTGGCATTTTCCATGATGGCAAGGGCTGAGGGGGTGTGTTCTCCAGTCTTCAGCACACAGCACCACTTGGCAAAGTCAGTTCCATCCTTCTTGTACTGGGCACAGTGCTCAGAAAGCCCATCCAGTCCTTGAGTGGTGGTCTCCCTGTTTATTCCCACCAGGGCACCACACCTTTGTCTACCTTGATGCCCACAACACCACCCTTGGGTTTGACTTGGAGGAAAGGATGCCCATCATCTGCCTTCTGGTAGAGCATCTCATGGAAAAGGATGACACTCCCGATGCAGGGATTCACACGGTCATCAGCAGTCAACAGCAGCTGGTGGTAGAAGCGGCGGTTCTCTTCAGTGTTCTTGGTGCCAATAGACTGCAGCTGCTTGGCAATGCTTCCAGTGGACTCATCTAGAGCCAGAATAGCCTTGCCCAGAGCCACAGTGTGGTGATTTTCTCATGATTTTAGAGGCTAGAAGGCAAAGATCAAGGAGTTGATAGAATCTATTTCTTGTAAAGCCTTGCTCCTGGCTTGTAGATGGCTATCTTCTTTCTTGTTTCACATGGTCTTTACTCCATCTATTTGTGTCCTAATCTCTTCTTTTAAGGACATTGGTCATTTTGCCTCAGGTATCTCTTTAAGAACAGTGCCTCCAATACAGTAGCATTCTGAGGTACTCAGAAAGGGTGAGGACTTCAGTGTCTGAATGAGAAGGGGGACACAATGCAGCCTATAACACCAGTTGTCTTATGTCTACTTCCTTGCTGCCTCACCCCTCATCTTCATAAAGCAGACAGAAATAATGATCTGCCCCCTTCATTGTCTTGTGAATTTAAGGAGTTTTCTTTCTTTACATAGTGAAGGCTGTTGCTATACATTGAATATTTGTATCCCTGAGAAATTCATGCTCAAAGTTAATTATAAACACCACAATATGGAGGAGGAGGGGCTTTTAGACTATGGTTAGAAGATGCGTGCTGTATTGTTACCATGGATGGTGGGGTCTTGGCAGGTTCCTAGGTTCTAGTGTATGCACAAAGAATGGAACATGACTTGTGATGATAAGAAAAACCAGCAAAGTTTATTAAAGTGATAATATACTCAAGAATGAACAGGCTCATGCCAGTGAAAGAAAATTGGAATGAGTGCTGAGGGCACAATGTGTGGGGGTCTAAAATGTGCCAGTTCTGGGGTATCGCTTACTGGGAGGTATGGACAGAGCATGGACAGCATGATTGACAGGGTGCTAAGTCATGAAAGCTGTGTCTATTGCATATCCTT
>NW_004524853.1:0-9601 GCF_000260255.1 Octodon degus
TTGTTATGGGTGGGCTTGGATTCTGAGGTTGCATTTTGTTCCTTCTCATCATTTTGTGTAGCACTGTCTTCTGACCTTTGTTGTAGATCTTCGTTGTAGTCATAACCTTAGCACATACTGAAGTTCAGTTGCAGATCTACAAAATTTGGATTTATCCAGCTGTGCCTGGCTTGGGTCTGGCTACTGTGCTCAGCTCCTTCCTGCTGCTTCCCTGAAGGGTGAACCTGTTGTGCCCCTGTGCCAAGATGTTCTGCTCCTGGACTAGCTGGGTGAATCTATCCTCTACACTCTCTGCAGGGATTGCAGCTGCACGGTTACACTGCAGGCATGTATGCCAGGCCTGAGCTGAGCCTGGAGGGGACAAGGTGGAGTAGCGGGGAGAGGCAGCTCTCCCACACACTCACTGGGCCTGGGCTATGACTGGGTCTGGGGTTCCCTGAACGCGGCAGAAATTCCTACTGAGAGGGCGGGGGGGGGATGTGCTGCAGAGTGGTGTGGGGCATCCCAAGGGGGTGGAAGACGGTCTCACCCACTCTGTGCCTGGGCAATATATATTTAAAGATATAAAATTTCTGAATTTAGTTAAAATTATAGCACCACATTCCCAAGAAAAATGAAACTTTCGCATAAGTAATATGAATAAAATCATACCAAGATACACAAAACTGAAATTGTTAAAAACTAATTATAAAGAAGAAAATCATTAAAGCATATACATAGAAAAAAGTAATAACTATGGAAGAACAAATTTAAATAACATCTTATTCTACATTAGAAAAAAAAAAGCGCAAGTGGGTAAGAAACTAGATTTATTTATTCAAAGGACTGAAGAAATGTCCTCAATGAATTTTATACTTAGCAAAACTAAAAGTAAATTATTTTAGTTATACAAACTTGAAATATTCTAATACCTCCAGATGTAGCATATAGAAAATAAAAGAGAACATGATCCAGAAGGCAAGAGAATTGTTGCATTGTCCTGGATAAAGAATAAAGAGCTCTCAAAGTGGTATTAATGCAGGACTATGTAAAATATAATTACATTAGTTGAACCCTTTTAAAAGGTCATTGAAAATTTCCACAACACAGTATCAATTTTATGTCAGTTTATAAGCATATTTTTTCTTATGTGTGTGTACTCATTTGCATATGTGTGTGTGGGGGTGTGGTTGTGTGTGTGAGTGTGTGTGGTTGTGTGTGAAAGACAAGGAAAAACTAATATAGTCAATGGAAAATGGAAAAAACACTTTTTTAAGTTTCTAATGCTAGTAGAAAATATACCATGTCTTATAAATAGATTGAAAGTCAAAGAAACAGTATAAATCATAAAACAAAAACAAAAACTAAACAATATTCAGAAAACAAATTAAATATTAATTAATTCAAAATTAAATTAAATATTTCAAAAATAATATTCAAAAATTAAAATTAAATTGTGACTCCAACTAAGAGGCCAGAATGTAGTGTATCATATGCATGAATCTGTGATCAATTCAGGGTACTAACACAGTATTTGATTAGGTTAATATATAAAAAAAATCAACTAAGAAAAAGTTTTCATGATAGTAAATAATTACTAAGAATAAACTATAACAAAAATACTAGAATGGCAAATATATGACCATCACTTCTAACAGTTTGGGAACATGATATCATACAAAGTTGTGAAGAGAAATCTGTTATTATTCTGATGAGTTTTCCTTTCAGTGTAATCTGTTGCTTTTCCCTAGCAGCTTTTTGTATACTGTTCCTGTGCTGAATTTCTGTGATCTTGATTATTTTATGTCTGGGTGTTTTTAATTGGATTGATATTATTCAGAGTTCTATATACTTCAGTTCACTAAATGTCAGATTATTTCCCCATATTTGGGAAGTTTTCTGCTATTACTTCTGTCTATATTCTTTCTTTTTCCTGGTGGAACTGGGATTGTCCTTGTCCTTTTTATATCATTTGTATTGATTCTTTCTCATTTATGCTTATTAGTCTTACATTTTTCACCTTTACATCATCTTGCAAATGTTGAATTATTTTTTTCCTGCATCCTAGTTGTTTTTAAAAGATCTTTTCTTACATTTTCACTAGCTGCAATAGTGTCTTCAAGGTCTGAAAGTCTATTTTCACTTTCACTCTAATAGTCCTGACAGCTTGTGATTGAGGTTTTAATTTTATGTATATCATTTTGAATATGCTTCATGCATTCTACTTCTTTCCTATATTGCTCATTCAAGGATTCCATCATTTTTCTATTCTCCTCTATTTTTTTAATCAGTGTCTTCTTTAGAAGCACTTAGTACTTTTTTCATTATAGTTATCATTTCTTTTTTTACTTCAGAAATTATTTCTGATCTGATTTCCTCTACACCTTTCTGCAGTTGTTTCTTTACTTCAGATGCTATTATTTCAGAGATTTCAGGTTGTAATTTTCAATTTCTTCTATGCTATTGTCTCCTGAATTTGTTCTGAATGCACTCGGGGTCTGAGAATGCATTTTGCTCCTTCTCTTTGTCATTTTAAATGTCTTCTGACCTTTGGTGTAGAGCTTAGATAGCATTATTACCTTAGCATCAGGTCCTGATCTACCAAGTTCAAATTCATCCAGGTGAGTGTGACTTGGGTCTGGCAATTGTGCTCCACTTCTTCCTGCTGAAGTACTTAGATATAAACCAGCTATGCCACTCTGGAAAGATGCTCTGCTCCTGGATCAACTGGGTAGGTCTTGCCTCTAGCCTCTCTGCAGGGAGTTCTGCAGCAGGATTCCTCACAAATCCTGTCTGATAGAGGAAGTTCCATACACAGGCAGGGCTTGTACTCTGGCTGGAATAAGGGATGGACCCACTCACACACCTGGCCTGGGTGCTGGCTGTAGTGAGGATCCAGTGGTTCTGGACAGCCCCACACCTGTGTTTATTTTCTAATATATAATTTTAATAAAATTTTGACTTTTCTTCATGGTACATAGAATAAATCAAATATTGTACAAATTATATACCACCGTATTTCTTCACCATTTTATAATATAAGTTTTATTTCTGTTTAATTCTTTCAGAATTTTATTATTTTATACTTTTTGTTGAAAACTTCTGCACAAGCATCACTAGCTTAGGCTTATGCCAGGTGAAGCTCATCAGTGTCATTGTCGCTTGCCTCCACATGAATCCTACTCCAAGTTTGCCAACCACAGTAACACAGATGATTCTGTCTTCTTTAAGAACAATGCTTTCTTCTAGAAATGTTCCGGAAACAGCTTTCCTAGGTTATTTTCAGGGATTTTGTAAATAGAAGTATCTTTATAATAGCAGCAGAAAGTACTGTGCAATAAATAAAGAAATTAAAAATATAAATGTTTATTATTATATCAATACTCTTATGATGTCACATGCACTCCATAGAACATGCTTACTCAGAACAGAACTTTCAGAATTAAAAGATGTTTTGCCTTAGTACTTTTATACTGGTGGCCCAGTGGATTTATTTATCTAAATATCACTACAAAGACATGAGTAATAAATTGCCCTACAGGACTGGGGAAAAAGCTCTGCTGCATAAATGCTGGCCAGGCAAGATCAAGGTCCCAAGTTCGATCCACAGTACCACATGCCCTGTTTGCCCCAGATCCCCGGGCATGTTGTGTGGGCCCTAAAACTGGGTGTGGTGGTGCACACCTGTAATCTGAACACCAGAGAGGCTGAAATGTGAGGATCACTGTGAGTCTGGACTGCATAGAAAGACCCTGAATCACATTAAATAAATAAATAAAATATTTAAATGAAATATTTAAATTGTCCTACAGTGTTAGCAAAGGCTACATCATTACTCAGCTTAAAATTTTTTGTTCCATAACTGTATAAGTGGTCCATTATCGATTCACAAGGTATTCGGTAACATGTGAATGTATGACAAAAGTCCTGTGAACAAATATGGGATAATTTATAGAAAAATAATCTGGACCAGCTTGATAGAGTATATTTTTCCCTTCAACAATGCATGAAAATTGTATTTTTCCCACATGCAACACAATTTGGGCTACTTTTGTATCACTACAAATTCAACTCTGTCTCCCATATATGGAGAGAAATATTGGATGTTTTGTTACCAATGAAAGCTACAACAAATACGTCATAATATTTGAATTACAAGGCAGATAAAACTTAACAATTAATATAGCTCACAATTTTTATACTAAATAAAGTCAATAAATTAAAAACATTAAATCCAGTGGGAAAGTCTGCAAAATAGCTACAAAATATTAACCTAGATTATTTGCAACTGGTATTTCTCACGTTTGGTTCTATTAGATTTTAAAATTTCTATGTAATTATGAAAAAACCCTGAAAATGCAGTTATGGAAAATCAGTGAGACACAAGAAATCAGGCTTCTAATTGAAATGAAACCACTAACAGCATAATTCTACATATTTAAAATTATGGCAACTATAGAAAACTGACTAGAGTCCTAATTTCCAAAATTCTTTAACGGCAATCAAGTATTTCAAGAGTATTTTACAATCAGAATCCAAAAATTCAAGAAACAAAACTTAAAACTTTATATCCACAATATCAGTGCTTCCTTTTTTCTGGAGTTCTCTGATAGGTAACTAACTTGGTCCCCAGCCATCCGCACCTTGTGGTTGCTCAGTGCCTGGAAGGTTCTCTGCCTTAGAGCCGAGTTGGTTCTATTCTCTCACTACCTTCACTTCTATTGGACATTGCAAGTTATAGAGTGCTGCATGTATTATTCATTTCCAGAAACTATGACTGTAACTTGGGCCAGCAAGATAGCTCAGTGGTTTAAAGCTCCTTCTTAGGCAAGCTTAGGCAGGTGCAGGGGACTATGGCTCGATCCCCAGCACCACAGGCCATGCCAGCCCTGCCCTCATGGTTGGCTGAGCCTGCCAAAAACAATAAATGTCTATGTTTGCCTCTTGTTCCTCTTCTCTCCCATTGCAGATTTGTCAGAAAGCTAAGTTGCTCCTTGTCTCCTGAAAAGGGAAACTATGAGATAACTGATGTTTGATGTTTGCAGCCATTCATTTTTAAGTGATTTGTTACACAGTCATAAATAACAGTATAAATCAAAACAAATTGAAATTTTCCTCATATGTCATTACTCTATTAATTCAAGGAAATGTATTTGTGATGTTTCATATGTTAACCAATATTTATTTATGTACATTTATTCTATGGCACACAGTTAATGTACACAGTTAATGTGTACATTTGTTAATGGCACACAGTCATGATTAATAAATAGAATAATTCCTCAATGAAAATATCATCGATGTTAAATGACACATGTTTTAAGCTTGAGGTAAAGAGAAACAGTTATACTTTCTTAGGTGATCATTTTTTTTTCTAAAAGAAATGCTCATGTGTAGCATTAAAATGCCTGTGTTAGTATAAAGAAATAACATTTAACTATAGCCTAGGCTGGAAGAACATTTAAAAAAAAATGCACTGATTAGAAAAACAAGTGCTTTGAGATTAAACTGTACTGTATTGAGGGTTGATGTATAAAATGAATTGTAATTGAATATTTTGTTTGCTAGTACATTCTGCGATTGTGTGGTGCATTTATTACATGCACTTGAAAAGAGAGAAAGAGAAAGACATTATAGTTGTATTTTTTCAAAAAGTTTTCCAAGAAAAAATTAAAAAGTTTCTGTAATAATATACTTTTATTTGTGACTTTTTATATACATGTCTATATAATAAAATATTAACTGTAACAAAATATAAACACAAAGTATTTGGAGAAATTGGTATTTAAAGCATGATTTAAATCTTCAATAAGGGAAAATATACTTTACATAAGCTGTATTTCCTCCATCTGTGAATTGATTCACAAATAAGACTTAGCATTTGAAGTTCTAAGTATATACTATGTGCCTTATATTGCTTTTGTGTATATATTCAAAATAAATCACTCTAAATTAGTTTTTTTTTTTACTTTTTATGCAATTAATTAAAAAAATGCATTTATGTTCAAGTAGTTAATTATTTTTTTCTCTCCTAGTTTTATGTTTATATAATTACTAATACAAAACATGATGATGAAAAATAGAAGAATATTCCATAAATTTCAACAAAACACCAATATAAAACTTTTGCCTAAGATAAAAACATACATCTAAATTTTTAGATGTCTTTGCAACTTAGAAGAAAACAAGTTTATTTGTGAAGTTCATAATCAAGAGGTAAGCTCATATTTTTAGAGTTGTAAGAAATTTATTTATCTATTTGTGTACCACACTTCCCTGTATAGTTCTGGAAATAGAAAAAGGTTCCGGAAGTATTAGAATGCATGAGGGGCAGAGAGAAGAATTGAATCCTGCTCCTATTCCATGTGTAGCCTTCACTGTATCTGATCCTACTACATCTCAGTAATTGAAGTCAAAATCACAAATTTCTTGGAAATGCATATAAGGGGCTAAGAAAATAGGATTTGTCTCAAATTCCTCATAATACTTTCATAAAATATATATATATATATATATATATATATTCAGATAACTTAAAATTATCTTTGAAAACTTGTTGGATATTCATATAGCAGAAAGTGTTCTGTAATTTTCATGACCTACTTATTTAATAACTTTGTAGTTTCATACAAATATGATTCATAGTTTATGGCTCATGACAGATAGACATAATTTAAACAACATGGACAAATGCAGTAGACACATTCTTTGAACCAACAATCTGGCTCAATGTCCATGACTTTGCGTATTCTGCTATATTCCTCATTCATAAAGTTTTATTACTTATAATTTACTATCTCAAAGTCACTTACAGGATGATTTTAACAAACAAGAGATCAGATAAATCAATAACTTCAGTTGTGTGTTTTCTTATCATTCAATTGCATACTGTGCTCTGGTTGCAATGCAGCCATTTCCTGAGCTAAAGGCTTAGATTTCCTTGCTTTTATTATTATATCTCTTCTTTCAAATTTATGAAATTTGGAAAACCAGCACTAATAAACTAAGAATTAAGTTTTCATAGTTTAGAAAACTGCAAAACAATTGTCCTCACTTTCAATTTTTCTGAGCCTCTTATGATTTAAGCAAGAAACTTGGAATATGCCCTTATCATGGAACAATTAATTTAAATTTGTAGTAGTGACAACAAACACATATGGGAAAATTGAGCTATTTAGTATTTGTCCTTGATAAATGCAACTTCCATATATGACATAATTTTAAATAGTATTGCCATAAATGAACACGCATGTGTAGTGAGCACATGTTTAAATATTTTTCCTTAAATTTCATAAAACTTAGACCTTTGTCCTTTATAATATTAATGTCAAGTCAAATGAAAATAGCATTTGGATGGGTGAAGAGGGAACATATTTATTGAAATCTGAGTCAGGTTCTCCTTAAAATCAAATATTTCCCAGGGATTGGACCTGTTTGTGAAAGCCTAATGTGAACACATGGCATCTAATTTCCATAAAAGTTTCAGTAGGCGTCTGAGTAAAATATGGCTATGAGTGAAATAATAAAATATAAGTGGAACGGCAGGACAATAGTGCCCCACAGGGAATCTGGTAGCAGCAGTGACAGAGGATGTGCCAAGCACATCTGTCTCTTTGGCAGAATTCAGAGGCAGCTGCTCTGCTACTTTCCATCGCACTCAGGAGATTTCCTTCTGATGGCAGACGTGGCATCTACCCTCTCCTGCATGTGTGTCCGCCTTACCTGGCTGCCGAGGTTCTTGTTTAATTGTTTTGATGACAGGAAATGTTTCCTGAGAAAAGACAGTGAAAAACTTTAACAGGCTGTTATAATTGTAAGCCCAGGTTTGTTCACACATATCTCTTCTCCAAATCTCAACTGTATTTGTGTTCCCAGTATGATAAATGGCAACACTTGCAGGCTCGCAATATCAATATTCTTACCACGCCATCCATGGTTGCTTGTAAGTACTGTACATTTGGAGGTGACCTGTTATATCACTCAGTACAGTCCAATTATTTTCTTGTAAAGGACTGATAATGTAAACAAATATCTGCCTGCTATTTTTCTTTCCAATAACAATTTCTTCTTTTTACAAACAGAGAGTCAGGACTTTATTATCATAGGAATATGAAAGTATTACTCTTAGGTTTATCTCTCACAGGAAAATAGTAGAAATTTCATGTACCCCCAATATTCATAAAAATGAAGTTTGTGCCAACTATGATGCTTATAATATTGGTTGGAATTGGATTTCTTAGGTTTTTGTGATGTCTTGGATAATATACTTAGCATTTACAGTTCATTTCATCTGTAAAATATTGAGATGAAATTACATGTATTTTGAGTAGATATACTTTACAGATATGTATTAACATGTTTACAGAGTGAACATATGTATTCTGATCTGCTGACATTAGCTAGATCTAAAAATATACTAAAGTAAATGCTAACTATAGGTGATGAAAATGATTTTAGTGATATTTCCTATCAGTGATATTTAGTGATATTTCCTATCAGTATTATATTGTAACCCCATTATCTAATAAATGTTGCTTTGGGGAAAATGACCTTTTGGAATATTTATTTTTTTTTGTTTCACAATTTATAAGAAGCAAAAATGAAAAAAAATGCAGGTCACATTACAATTGACAAATAAAATCAATGTAATTAATGGTGAATATTGACAGACATTATTCAAGAGAGAGCACTGCAATTCAGTTAATGAAAATTGGAAGAGCAGGATGTCATCTGGTTATGAGAGATTAAGCAGAAATTATACAGTCAAATTTTAAAAGAAACATGCAAGATATGTTTGAAAACCTCTGCTCTTGTGGCAATTGAGTGCCAATAATTATGTAAATTGAAGTATAGTGAAGAAACGAAGCTTTTAAAGCTAGTTTATTTTCCAAGAATGTAAGAGGTTGTCATTGAAGGGTTCTGCTGAAATGACATCATAATTGTATATGTTCCCAGTATCACATCTTTGCAAATTAACAGTTGTGCCAAGTGTTTTTTTTTTTTTAATTTACTTTTCGAGATTTTTCTCTCCTCACTATTCTGTGTGCTGAGAAAGCGAATCACCCTGGGATGTATTATAGCAACTTCTTGCCCACTTCCTAGTGGAATTGAAGAAATTCACAAGATAGGCAGACAGTAAAATGACAGCACGTTACTAACTGCAGCCCCTCACTCTCAGTGACTTCTTTCCTTGGCCCCAGTCCTTAGCGTGAGTTAAGCTACAAGTTTTGAACAATTACATACAAAATAGGAGAATGAATCATCTTCGACTTGTCATCTTTTCCATTCCTGTAGCAAGTAGACTGCTACATTATCTCAATCTAGCTAATCTTGTCATCTCCGTCTCTCCCTACACAAATTGTCACTGTGATGATTTAGATGTTGGCTGCATTGCTGTATTAACTTTCTAATTGTGCTGCTCTACTTTGTATCTACATCTGCATATTCCTCACATTCTGGTTTCTTTTTGCTTTATTTTGCTTGTTCTTTCATTTGTTTTGACATCCAAAGAAAGCATTATATGATTTCAATATCTGTAGATATTACAATTTTACACTGACATTTGCATAGAGAAAGTGACGAAACTCATTCTTAAACAGATCACCAAAGATTCTCTACTCAC
>NW_004524853.1:10296-11507 GCF_000260255.1 Octodon degus
GTCAATACTTAATAGGTTGAGATTTAATATCCTGCATTCACCATATTTCAGTTTGAGGTTCTTTGCTTAAAAGATTTTTTTCATAGTACTAAGAGTCTAGCTGAGAACTTTGTGCATTATAGACAACTGCTGTATCAGTTTTTAGAAGAAATAAAATGTTTTTTTCTTTCTTTTTTTGGTGTGGAACTGAGGATTGAACTCAGACCCTTGCGCTTGCCAGGCAAGCACTTATTCTACTGAGCCATCTTCCCGGCCCCAGGAAATGCATTTGCGCAATGCTCAATTGCCCAGTTAAGAGACAAAGCATTTATATAAGGAAGATCACTTCATTAAAAAATGACTAATAAATGCCAGCAAGGTAGCTAGGCAGACTCAGGGCCTGCTTAGGCAAGCTCAGGGACCAAGTTCAATCCCCAGCACCACATGCCATGCCAGCCCCACCTTCAGACATGCTGAGCCAGCCGCCAAGTCCAAGCATGGTGGTGCATGCCTGTAATCCCAGAGCTGGGGAGGCTTAAAACAGAAGCATCATTGCTAGTCTGAGCTGTGTAGTGAGACCCTGTACCAAATACATGAAATTAAAAAAAGATTAACATCATAAATAAATATTATTGAAAGTCCATCTTACCAGGAAGCTGATTTAGGAGTTGTTTATATAGGCAGGTGATTACTAAAGCCTGATGGGGACCTATTTAATGCGTGAAGATTGCTGATTTGGGACCAGAAGGTACCTATCTAATCTCATATAGTTAGAAGATGTTTTTCAGCTCTGCAAATATCAAGGAAAACAGATATAGATTTTGTGGGTGATTAATTTTCTTTGTGTTATTCCTAATGTACCATGTATCTATTATAGTGGAAGAGAAATTACAGAATCAAATAAAGTTATACATGGAGTGATCACTTTTTATACGAACATCCCTCCCCACAGAACGTTTTCATTTTTATGTTACTGCTCTTGATTCATGTAAAAATAAGTGACAAAAATATTTGAAAATATTGAAGGTGTTCAGTGCAAACTTTATGTGCTTTCATTAAATGATGCTATTAGCTTCAACCTCTTTTCTAAAGTAAAGGAATGGCTTTCCTTCAAGAGGTAGCACTAGTTTTCTTGGTGATTTATTGATTGTTTACTGCTTGGAATTTCCAGATGGCTCATAGTATGAAAATATGATGGTTTGAGGGAAACATAAAATACCTTTGTAAAACAG
>NW_004524853.1:12422-23988 GCF_000260255.1 Octodon degus
GAGGTTAACATATGGTTATCTGTTAGATTCACCCATTCTGCTGGGCTAATAGGGAAAGAAAAGAAAAACATTTTACTGCAAATAAATCTCTCTCTCTCTCTCTTATGGCTAGAAATCAATAGTCATTGAAAGATCACATTACCTTTGTTGGGTTTTATGTCTCTATTTTATGTGACTTAATTTTATTAATATTTCATACCATAGATTGATTGATTTCACTGGACAGTGCTTAAATTCTTTTGCACATTTGTATCATTTTGATTTCTTAAGTATTTGTATTTAAGCATTTTATACTTACAGGTAGGAAGACTGTATGGATGAAAAACATTGAAGGCGAAGGAATTTCATTAAATAAAAGATGCTTTCATTCTTTTTACTCAGGTAGTATTTGGTGTATCTTACTCAACAGTAGACAATCTGTTGATGTTTAAGTAACCTATGCAAGTGAATCCAGTTTCTTCATGTTCCAGCTTTAACAAATCATATGAAATTATATGGTCCTGGGCTTTTCTTAAATGTTAATATGAATGGAAGAAATTAACTCAGTGTAAATGTACTTCACAGTATGGTGTGCTACAGGAAATAATGCCAAATATGTGACAAGTAGAATTAGTAATTAAAATTAGGCATACAGTAATTATCACAGCATGAATAAGTATATCCACATTCTTGACAAGCATCATTGAAGATAGCACTAAAATAAATGAGAACATTTTATTTCATATTTCAAGATATATCATCTTCATTGAGGACCTTGATTATAATCTCTGCGTGTATCTTCAGTTTAATAGAGGACAATAATAAAAGCAGTTACCACACGATAATAATGTCTGAAGCTGCTAAAATCCAACACATTACAGAAAATAAATCTTTCACACTGAAAACTTTGTTACTATATATTCATTTACTAGCTGGCAACTACTATATGCACACTAGCTACTGGCCAAATTTATGCCTTACAGACTACCAATCACTATAAAATTAAGAGCTTTGGGGGTCAGTAAAATAGCTCATTGGACAAAAGCACCTGATTAAGCAAGATTAAGCAAAGCATGGGGATCATGGTTCCATCTTCAGAACAACATGCTGCGCTAGCCCCACCCCCAGGATGGGCTGAGCCATCCAGAGTCTGGGCGTGGTGGATTACGCCTGTAATCCCAGTGCTATTGAGCTTGAAAGCAGGAGGATCACCATGAGTCCAAGCTGCATGGTGAAACCCTGTAACAACCAAATACATTAAAAAAAAAAAAAAAAATTAAGAGCTTTATAGCTTCTGAGTCAAATCTATTAAACATTAATTGTCCAATGCCACCATTGTGTTTTATCATTATCTCAATGACATTACCTTTATAAAAAAGCACTAATATGTGATTATGAATATGTAAATCTATAAATTTATCAAGAATTTAATAACAAATGCTTTTAAGTCTTACAGCATATCAGAATACATACATCAAACAAACTTCAAATTCCATGGCTTTTGAAAATGAAATGTGTTATCCTAAACTCTTTTATAATGCTCAAAATGCCTACCTATTTCTTTTTTTTTGAGTCTAAAAAATAAAATTCAATGATATAAAACTGACATTGTACACACATGATGTTAACAGTTGATTCAGAAAAAAATGGAAAATTGTGCAACACACATAAGATTCAATTCATTTGGTATATGTTGATATATTCTGAGAATATGAAAGTATTTTTGATAATTTACACATTGTTTGAAAACAGATAAACATATGCACAGAAGTCATTAATAGTAAATTATAAACTATGACATCTATTGAAATTCTTGGTAGCATAATGGACAGCATGCAGTAAAAGCTTAAATACAAGCTAGTGGAAAAATGACAACAGTTAATTAAAATTAAATTTAGGAGTCAGGCTACAACAAAATTCCAGAAAGCAAAAGGAAAAAACAAAACCTACAAAAGAATGAGCTAACTGGTATGTACACAATTATAATTTATTTCATGAGAATTGACACTGCATGATTAAAATACATGGTGAATGTATCATTTTAAAAATAATTTATTACAATAATAGGCACATTACCATTATTCCTCTCACATTACTGGCCCTCATTTAAAACACACTTATCTCATACTTTATTTCTCATTCTGAATCCATTCCAGGACTCTTCTTCTCTGAGTATCTTTACAAGGTATGGTCAAAAATACAGTAAATGCTGGTACCAGATCCTATCCAATGAAAGGGCAGGTTCATGAGTACCTTATGCTGTGCCTTTCCATACTGTTCCCTTGATCTGGCACCTTGTGCCTTCCGACTTATCCCCAAAGCCAAAATAACAATGACAGGTAAACATTTTTAGTGATTCAAGACAGAGTCTGCCACCAACAGCAAGATACCTAGTAAGGAATCTTCCAAAACTGCTTTAGAAAAGTAGTAAAAATAAAGCATAGGTGTACCTGAAGCTTGGTGTACACCAAGCCAGGAAAACTTGGTGTGGGGTTAATGGCAGTGTGTTTTTTACTGTAATAACATATATATATATATTTTTTTTTTCTCATTTACCAAATTTCTGATTATGTATCTTACTTGATACAAATATTTCTTAGAAATATTGTAATACATTTGGGTGGGTATAATTATAGGAATTTTTTAGACTGATGTTTTTCACATAAATTGATCCTACATCCTGTATATGATTTTGTGACTCTTTGCATTCAGTACTGTTTGACACACTTGCATGAAATATTTCCTCTTAATTTTTCGAGTGTATGTGTGTGTCTGGAATTAAACATAAGAAAGAACTCTCATTTGCCAGGTAGGTGCTGTGCCACTAAGCTCTGTCACCAGCTTCTCCTAATATTTTATGACAGCTTATGCAATTTGTTTCTATTATGTCACTAAAATTTTAAATTATTATTTTTTCACAAGATTTCTTCATAAAAACTTCAATTTGCAGCAAACATGTCCAAACTTTGCAAGTGCTCCACTTTTAGAACTATAATTTTCTGTACTGGGTGGGCATTAAACTGAGGGTCTCTGAACTGAGCATCATTTCCAGACAGATTTCATATGATTTTTAAGCTTGAGACAGGGTCTTAGTATGTTATTAAGTCTGTCAGGCTGTGTTTAAAAGTATGATCCTTGGCCTCAGCTTTTCAAAATGTTGCCGTAGGTTTACTCCAGTACGGCTTTTCAGTCATCTCTGCATTAGTAACTAGCTCTTCTAACTCTTCAAAGTAGATTGTCTAGTCAGTGCCAGCTAGAAATACCCAACTGCTAAGTTTTAATACTTATCCCAAAATTCTTTAGAGAGGAATAACTACTATATTACATGTCATGCACTGTTAGTATTTTCTCCATGAATTATTTGCAGCTGTGGACATATTTAATATATTTTCTTGTCATTTAAAAATATTTATTTATATATCTACATATAACAATTAATTTCATAAAGAAATATCCATTTTTTTCATTGCACAAATTCTTGAACACATTGTCATATTTAATAATTTAAAGTTAAAATATTTTCTTTAGCAAACTAATACTGGGGGTAATAGTTATTTAGAGAAAAATAAATTTCTTCTATTTCAATAGAAAAACAAGGTAAATTTATATTTCTTTTAAGAAGTTTAATTTTTGATGTATTTAAAAGTGTAAGGGCTGGGGAGATAGCTCATTGGAATAAGTGCTTGCCTGGCAAGCAAAAGGTACTGAGATCAATCCCTGGTAACACACACACACACACACACACACACACACACACACACACGTGTATCCTGCTGAGTTCTCTCTCTTACACGTGCTTCTACATAGATGAAAAGGAATTACAAACAGAATGTGCTGTGTGATGTTAAAAGACAGAATGAAAACAGAGATATTCAGTGTCTAATACTCTGCTTTGCTAGTAATAGGTACTAAATGTAATGGTCTATTAGCTGCCAAAAAAATTCCCAAATGAATTCTTGTATCATTTGTAATATGGAGTTATACAACAAAATAGGTACTCAAGTGATAATGTCAACCAGAGAATTGCATTCAGGATCTACTAAAGGATAGATGAAATGCAAATACAGAGCAGAAGAGAATAATCAGAAGAAATTATTTCTTTATCATTAACATTGTGAAACAGTCTATTAAATTTTACTTATATATTTTATGATATATATTGCACAGATAAAATGAGCCACACAGACTATTAAGGGATGTTTTTCTGTTGTGAGTTCACTATTCAACCATCTATAGAATTTTATGAATCATTACATATGGATAAATGATTCATGAACATTCAAAGAGTTAAAAATCACTGTGAAGACTGGCTGCCTTCTTATACTTGATAGAATACTTCCTGAGATTTTCAAACCAGAAGAAATGCTTTTGTTCAGATTTCTTTTTTTTTTTTTTCTTTTTTCTTTTTTATGGAACCATGGATTGAACTCAGGCCCTTGCACTTGCCAGGGAAGTACTTATTCCACTGAGCCATCTTCCCAGCCCCCATTCAAATATCTTGATAAACTAGTTTTCAATATATGAAATGTTCAGAAATTCAAAAACAATTCATATAAACTTGGATAGATTCTGATCAGAATATCTAGTAATTCACTTTTACCTATAAATTAGGTAACTAGATAATATCTTTCTGAACCACATCTACTATTAAAATAAAATACTATAGAAAAAATTCAGAGCCAGCAGGGCAAAGAGGGACCACTCTACCTGGAGGGACTACTGGGAAGGAGCTGTGGGACTGGCTACAGGCAGGGCCTAGCAGTCCACTTGGACAGGGCTCAGGTGGAAGTAGCCAAACACAGCAACCAGACCCAAGCCAGGTCCAGCCAGTTGGGTTTGAATTCAGCAAATCTGGGCCCAGTGAGCTGAGGTATACTTCTGGGCCCAGCCAAGGCAGACCAAGGCCTAGATCTATAGGAGCATTCACAGCACAGAGGTGGCAGCAGGTCACTGGGGTGATCTAGTTTGCCTGGAAAACTCCAGATGCATGAAGGGGAGGTGCCCATACAGAAGTCATGGGAGCTAATTTAAATACAATTCCCAATTAAAGATCTGCTTTGTTAAACAGCTATAATGTTTGTTCCTATAGTCTAAAGTACAAACCCAATATATATAAAAGTTCTTCAGCTTCTGAATTTCACTAGGGGCCAGCGAAATAGCTCAGCAGTCTAAAATGCCTGCTTAGGTAAGCTTAGGCAAGTGGGCAGGGACCACGGTTCGATCCTTAGCACCACATGCTGTACAAGCTCCACCCCCAGGGTGGGATGAGCTGGCCACAAAAAATAATAATAATAATAAATAAATAAATTTCACTAGCTGTTATTAGTATCACTAATAGTACTACTGTAAATAGAAAGCCATATCTGCCTTAACCACCAATTCTTCCTTGGGTAATAATACCAAGAGGTGCTTGGGTAATAATCTCACCAAAACCCTACACTGAAGAGCAGAGAACAGTGACAAACAGAAACCAATATCTCACTCTCAATCAATAGAGAGGGCAAAACTTTGGGACACAGCAAAACAAAAATCTCGAACACAGGAAAGATACCTAAAAAACAGACTCTTTACAGAGAGACTCTCACCCAGAATAAACTCAGGAGATATCAGCATAAAAGAAATTGAAAGTGACACCTGAAATCTCTGAAATAAAAGAAACAGACCACATTCAAAGGAAAACCCATCAGAATGACACCAGATTTCTCCTCACAAACCATCAAGTCAAGAACAGCATGGAGTGAAGTACTTCAAGTCCTCCAGAAAAACAAATTCTAATCCAGATTGATATACACGGCAAACTCTCTTCCATGACGAAGAACAACTAAAGAAATTCATGACAACCAAAGCAACCCTACACATAGTACTAAAAGATTTTCTAGAAATGAATCAAAATGCTCACAATTCCAAGAACAAAAACAGAATGAATCCACCAAACAAATAAAAGTATTAAACACAGGAGAAAACTAGGGAACAAATAGCAGGAAAGTAACATGACAAACATAAGTCAATACATACCAATTATAACCACTGATGTAAATGGGACTTATTTTGCCAATTAAAAGAAAAAGACTGGCAGAGTGGATTAAGAAACAAAATCCAACAATATGCTATATGTAAGAAATGCATTTAAACTCATGAAGAAATTCATAGGCTAAAATTCAAAGGATAGAAAACAATATTACGTGCTCTAAGACCTCAGAAAAAGGAGGGTAGCTATTCTGTTCATAGACAACTTTGTTACAAGGAAAAAGTAATCCTTTTCTACTGTTAGTGAGAATGTAGACTGTTGCAACCATCATGGAAATCAGTGTGGAGACTCCTGAAACAAGTAGGACTGGAAATCCCATTCAATCCAGCTATTTCCCTTCTGGGAATTTTCCCAAAAGAACAGAAAACATCATGCCTATTAATATATGTGCACTCATGTTTATAGGAGCACAATTCATCATAGTAAAATCTTGGAAACAACCAAAATGTCCATCACTTGAGGAATGGATGAAAAAGATACATTTTTACACAATGGAGTACTACTGAGCTATAAAGACAAACTCGAAGCCTTATAAGACAATGTAACTAGAGACTATACTTGTAAGTGAAATAAATCAGACCACATGTGTAAATATCAGATTGTCTCTGTAGTGTAAGAGCCTGAAAGAATAAATAAAACTTGAAAGGTAAAACTGATTTAGTAAAACAGAAAGAAACTAGATTTAAGGATTAAACAAAAGATGAGAGAAAGGAGAAATGATAGGAAAGAAGAAGGGTGAAAAACATGCAAGTATATAAAGAATGGCTGAGACCACTGTACCCATAATTTCCATCAGTTTTTTGAAAATAGCAGTTAATGTTTAGAATTTTCACCTTGAGTAAATCTGTATACTAATGTCTGCGATCTGAACAACAACATGAAGGTAAGCAATGTGTAATACAAAATCCATGGTTGAATATATCTCATCTTGGTCTTCTAAATGTGTGCTGTTTCTAATGTCTTATCAATTGCTATACTCTCTTTAAAATAAATTTTATAAAAGAAAAAATTAAGATTTCTTAAAAGCATGCATCAATATTCAACTATTTCCCTAATCTTGCAAAACTGTATATTAATCTGAGCAATAGATTTTATAACAATGGATGATATAAAAACAATTATTAATTAACTGTTATTATTTTGAAAATCTGTAACAATGACATTATTGCATGTTACTCTGTTTCTGTGTTTCTATTTTGTTTTGCTTCTGTTTTTACTCTTCAAAATAAAATTAAATTAAATTTTAAAAAAGAAAAATCAGTAGAAAATTATAAAGGCATAACAAATCTCTATATAGTTTTTTAATTGATAAAAGTAACCTCAAGTTTGATAGAATATCAAAATGACCTGGACTCATTGGGATATTTCCATAAACTTATTCAAAAATGCATAATATTATGTTTTACAAGTGGATTTTTAAATCTAGAACACAACAGAGCTGAAATAATTGAGTAGACTATAATAAAAATAAATATCTAAATATTTTCAGTAGAAAAAACATAGGCATACACCTTTATAAAGCTAACAATAGAGATACAGAAAATTTAACTTTTATCTAAAAGAACTGTATAAACGTGCATATGGTTATTTAAACAATAGCTTCATATCCAATTTTTTTATCCAAAAAATTGTAACTTAGAAATATGTGTACACTTGTGAAAATTATAAAATGAAAACCATGTCTTTTTAATTATTAATAGAAAAACCTATAAAATCATTTTTATAAAGTGATTTACATATTTGCATGTTTCTGAATACTCTCAATAGTGTGGAGAAAAATCATGCATTTGTCCTACTTTTTATCATCCTGTAGTGAGATCAAGAAAAGCTTCTACAACATAGGGATATAAAATAATAAGAAGATAAGAGAGACTCACATGAATTGAGGAAATTCTACCAATAAGAATTAGAGATATTCTCTTCCTGTAAGAGGCCAGGGGAAAAGGGCTTTTAGTGTTGAAGTTCCATATCACCAAGAGCTTTTAGTTTTACCCATACTCTGTACTTTATCAATAAGCTAGGGAGTAGAGAGATATAGTAGGTTAAATTTTGGCTACTGTATTTATTATTTTGTTTTCATTCTCAATTTCAAAATATGTAGAATCTTTTATTATTCAGACCAAAGGAGGTGAGAATTGACAAAAATGAAGCAAGCTGAAGAAATATAAGCTTTGTTATTTAGATTTAGTGTATATAGTTTTGTTCCAATAAATGCTGAAAATTTATTAATTATATTTATTCTAGACAACATTCAAAGTGACTTTTATTGAAAATGCATTGATATTCAATGATAGATAATAAATCTCCTGGAAGGCAGATGAAACCAATTGGTAATGTGTGTAGAGCACTCACCATGTTAACTTTTAGGGAAGAATACCAAGCTTTATCATTTATTTTCTCATAGCAATTGACTGTGCTTATGTTTCAGGTGAAAAAATACTGAATATAAAAAACAACATTCTACCATGACTTTTGTGATTGAGCAACATAAATTATCACTAGTAGTTAACTTAAAAAATTATATTGAATTAAATCAAAACCACAGACTAATATCATACTAATCTCTGAGTATGACAATTTATATAAGGATAATAAAACATCTGTTCAATATTATGTATAAGTAGAATGAAAAAGTGACATTCAAATATAGCTGCAACCATGTAAATCTCTAATGATGTACAGATAAAAATGAAATGAAATTTAATAAATAAAAAGAGCTAAATTTTAGAGCTATTGTTCTGCCAGCTTTCCATTAAATCATTAAATTCCTTTGTAATATTAGGTTAAGATTCAATTCATTGAAAAGATACACAGATATAATTAATTTAATGTTTTCTACTTTGAAATATGACTTGACTTAGTATTGGTTCTTGGGCATTTATAATAGTATTTTACGGGGCTGGTGAGATGGCTCAGTGGTCTAAAGCACCTACTTAGAACAAGCTTAGCAAAGCACAGGGACCGTGGTTCAATCCCCCAGCACCACATGCCAGCCAGCCCCACCCCCTGGTGAGCTGAGCTGGCCACACACACATAATAAATAAATAAATTTAAAAAAAATAGTATTTTACATCTTACATTTCACTAACAGTAAGTATAATCCAGATACTATGTAAAGGAATTGATAATGTCCTTATATTCTTAATTCTAAACAGTATTATATAATGTTGAAGTAATACATTTTAAATATATACAAATTAACATGGAAAATAAATTAAGGTATTTAATTATATAATGCAATTTAGATCAAAGATAACATAAAGGAAATGTGATTAATATTCAATGTATTTATTGACTATTCCTATAGTTAGCTTGGCACAATATTATGGGAAAAAAAAGATTCATTGGTAAATTGCAATTTCTTGGTCTTGGCCCGGGGAGATAGCTCAGTAGAATAAGCGCTTGCCTGGCAAGCTCAAGGGCCTGAGTTCAATTCCTCCTTCTGAAAAAAAAAAAAAAAAGTTTTGTTTTTTTATGATGAGTTGATAAGAGTTATTTTTGAGTATGGCTACAATGCAAATCTAAGGATTCATTTGTTCGTTGTTTTATTCTGTCAATTCATCCCTTCATTACTCAATCTTTCCATCACTAAATACATAGTATTTGTGAATCATTTTCAAAGTAAGAAAATTGAAACAGAAATAAATGTGTCTGATTTATTTCTGTCCACCTAATCAAGAAAATATGAAAAAAAAAACCTCCACATGATTGTCTGTCTTCTAACAACATAATATTTTAAATTATCAAAGAAATTTTTCTTTTAAAGAGACCTAGAGGAAAATATTTTTTGAAATTAAATTATAATATTTAAAATACTAACATCAAATACTCAGTTGTAATTTTTCAAGAATATATGACATATGCGCTATTCCCGTAAAGAATGCCAGGAAGGAGGCAGTTTACCTTTAAATGTATCTTTTATAATGAGTGCATATCATGAAAGACAGTGCTTTAAACACAGAAGTTTATTGCTTACAACTTTTGCAAGTCAGCATTCTGACAAGCCTCACTCAGCTAAATCAGAGATGGCAGCTTCTACTGGGTACAACACAGAAAATTTGAAATGACTACTTTACCTTTCAAAACAGTCATTTCTGTCCAAATATTCTAGCCCACCAATGAAGAAACTGGTGAAGGGCAGCATATTGCTTTTCAACCCTGGAAATAGGTAACAGAATCCAATGTATTATAACATGCTTTAACATAGGATTGCAGGAACAGCATCCTTCAATCTTAATTGACTGTCATTGTACAAACTGAGCCAGTGTCTCACTAAATTGAAGAATGAAATCACAGACAGAAAGGAGGGAAAGTAAGTAGTGTTTATTGGAAATCTAAGATTAATAAAGGGCTCTAAGTAGTCAGGAGAAGTCCAGAAAGTAGAAAGAAGTCAACATTGTGTTGGTTTCAATTTAAATGTAGAGAGAGAGAGAGAGAGAGTATAGAAATCATTTAAATGATAGTCAAAAGATCAGTAGAACTCTCAAGTCTCCCAGGAAGAAGTGTGGTCCATTGTGTGTCCAGTGATTGAAACCTTGAAGAGTGAAGGTAACAAAATTTTACAGAAAATTCTCTGTTATGCTTTAAATAATTGTATACCTCTTAACTAATGCTAGCCCATCATAATTGTATATTGTTATTTAAAAAATAAGTGATGCAGGCACTTATTTTTAGTATCAAAGCATATTTTTTCATTTTATTTTCCAGGAGGTTCCAGGTACTGATTTACTATGAATCTATTTGGCTAATTTCATTTTCCTTGAGTATTTATTTTCCATTAGCAGGAATTATTAACTGGGCTGCTTTGCCACATCCTTGACAACTCCAGTAAGCCATGAGAATTACTAGTCTATTTTCAGATGGGGTTGATCTATCAAAATTCCTAAATGTGGTGAATGTGTTCTCTATATTATCGCCTATATATGGGCTCTAGTAGAGCTATGAAGGAGAGGACAACAGAGATGGGAAAGCAGAGGAGGAAAGAAAAAGGAAGATGAGGAGGACAGAGAGTAAGGAGGGTAGAGGAAAAGAAGGGAAGGAAAAAGGAGAATTAGAAAGGGAAGAGAAAGAGAGAGGCTCTCAAACTTTCCATTGGGTGTGATTTCAATGTCCTTCTAGATCAAGGTGTTGAGGCAGGAAGAAAGCCTATTTCACTCCGTGGACTATATATCTTCTCTAGTCAAGATTCTGTAGATTATAGAAAAGCAATAAATTCGTGTTGCAATTTACTTCTTAATTTGATCCACTACATGAAGTCATCCTTATTTTCTCTATCATCTATCTATATTTCAAAGTGCTTTCTCAGTTCCTCTTCTTTACCCAAGTTTCTTTTTTGTTTCTTTGTTTTTTGTTTCGTTTTAACTTAGTAAGACTCACTTCAGACTTCTAACCTACGGTGTTATTTTTTTTTCTCATTATTAACTTTATTGAAAATCACTAATAACTATATAGCAAATTGAAAATTGAAGACAAATATTGAAATGTGAAAGATATAAGATCTGGACAGTGAATTTTAGAAAAATAATTCTGAAATTAATACATAACATAAGATTAATAATA
>NW_004524853.1:30872-46908 GCF_000260255.1 Octodon degus
TTGTACCTATGTTGTTTATTTATTATTTCTTGCCTATATCTTGTAATATGAGAAACTACTTTGGCAGTAACAATACATAATGTACTAACCATTGTTACTCTCCTAAAATCTTGTTTTGAGATTTTGTAAAAAAAATTAAATTAAATTAAATTTAAAAAATGAATCTAACAATAAAAATTGTCTAAAATAAACATGAAGAAGGAAGAGTTTACAGATCAGTCATATAATAGTTCTTTCTGCACCAAAATCAAGATACTTATATTCGTATTAGAATTCTCAAAGTAGAAGGGGGAGGCAATAAATATTTAAAGATCTAAAATTTCTGAATTTTGTTAAAATTTTAGCACCACATTTCAAAGAAAAATGAACCTTTTGCACAAGAAATATGAATAAAGTCATACCAAGATACACAAAACTAAAATTTTTGAAAACTAACTGCAAAGAAAAAAGTCATTAAGGCATATACATAGAAAAATATTAGCTTTTTCTTCAGAAATGGATGTTCCACTGAAGTTAGAGAAGCTGTATTTTAGAGAAGCCTTTAGAGGGCCTTTTCATACTTGAAACCAGTCTGAAGATTATAGGTACTTGAATTCAGCAAAATAACCCACTATAGTCTAATAGTCCATAATAGTAGTGGGTTATCAGTACAACTGATAAATGTCCAAAGTTGATGACTTGAGCCTTTTATAGCATATCATATTAATATAACTTTACTTTTTATACCATGTGGTTACACTTTTGTTCTGGATGGTTAAAACCAAGTTGAAGCAAGACCTATATACATGTTATTTGGAGTTCTATGTGCTTTGGTTACCTGGATGTCAGAATGTTTCCCCATATTTTGGAACTTTTCTGCTATTATTTCTGCCAATATTCTTTTTATATCATTTGTATTGATTCCTTCCTTCTCATTGATACCTATTAGTTTTTTGTTGTTTATCTCTGCATTATCTTGCAGATGCTAAATTGCTTTTTCCTGCCTCCTAGTTGTTTTTAAGAGATCTTTTCCTACCTTTTCACTAGCTGCAAAGGTGTCTTCAAGGTCTTAAAGTCTATTTTCACTATCATTCAAACGGTTTTGCCAGCTTGTGATTGAGGTTTTAATTTCCAGAATATCACTTTGAATATGCTCCATGCATTCTATTACTTTCATATATTACTCATTGAAGGAGTTCATCATTTTTCTATTCTCAATGTTTTATCAGTGTCTTCTTTAGAAGTACTTAAGACTTCTTTCATTATAGTTATCATTTCTTTTTTTACTTTAGAAATTATTTCTGACCTGATTTCCTCTACACATTTCTGCTGTTTTTTCTTTACTTCAGATGCTATTATTTCAGATATTTCAGGCTGTGATTTCCAATTTCTTCTATGCTTTTGTCTCTTTCATTTATTCCATGTGGGCTTGAGGCCTGAGAATTCATTTTGCTCCTTCTTTTTGTCATTTTGTATAGCACAGTCTTCTGACCTTTGGTGTATTGCTTCGGTAGAGTTATTACCTTAGTACCAGATTTGGATCTACCAATTTCAAACTCATCCAGGTGGGTGTGGCTTGGGTCTGGCTACTGTGCTCCACTTCTTCCTGCTGCAGCCCTTGGACATGAAACAGCTGTGGCACTCTGATATGTGCTGCTTCTGGATCAGCTGTGTGGGTCTTGCCTTTGGTCTCTCTGCAGGTAGTTTTGCCACAGGGTTCCACACTGGGCCTGTCTGAAGAAGGAAGTTCCACACACATGCCTGGCCTGGGTACTGGCTGGAATGAGGGTTTGGAGAGAACTGGGCAGTCCCACTCTCACAGCTGGCCTTGGAACTGGCTTGAGTGCAGTCTCACTAACACACTGTGCTTGGGCACTGGCTGGAGTGAGGGTCTGGCATTTCCCCAAGTTTCTTTCTTTGTTTTTGTTGTTAATTTAATTTAATTCGTATTTTAGGGAAAGGTTTATAGGGTGTTCAGGGTCTCACTTCTAGATCAGACTCATAGTGATCCACCTGTTTACAGCCTCTCAAGAGCTGGGATTATAGGTATGCATCACCATGCCCAGTCTCAATTGCCATCTCAGCAGGCCTCTGGTGGCGGGGCTGGAGCTCCAGGCAGGGATATTGAATTCCTGATACCCGCGCCTGCTTGCAGGCCCTTTAATTTCCCCAAGTTTTTTAAGGTGACATAAACACTTTCTTAAATGTTCTCAATCACTTTATTTGTGATTTGTTGTACAAACAAAAAATCCTGCAGGATATATTTTATATCCTATGCTTTCTTCATCTTATCACATACAAATCCCACACCAACACTTTTCACTAATTTATCCTGATTATTTTTTATAACTATCATGCTAATTCCATCATTTTTCATATATTGGTGTTGACTTCCTCTTTAAAAAAATCTGTGATGTATGAATATTGTACTCTTTTTCCATTTTTTTGGCAATTAACCTGTGACCTATTTCTATCTTTACTTGCACAGACAAGTTTCTCAAATGAGTCGCATAAATTTACATTTGTAATTCTGCCACAATTAGGTATGCGCTGCTACTGCTCTATACAAATAAGTCTTTTCAATCCATCAGTTGAGAAAATATTACAGAATTTGATTAATTCCTGCCATAGAATCTATCAATACATAAAATTGTTAAGCTCTCCTTCCTTTTTATTATAAATTACCAGTTAAAAACTCTACATACTTATAGTATGATATTTGCATATATATAATATATATATATATATATATTTAGAGAGAGAGAGAGAAGATGGGCTAAATTATGTTCATTAACATATGTTAAACAGGGAGTAAAATGGTTATCACTGGGGACCTATTTGAATAGGAACTTCAGAAGACATTAGTCAAAGGACACACTTGAAGTTAGACAAGAAGACAAGCTCCAAAGATTCAACATACAACACTATGATTATAGTTAATAACACTATATTCTTGAAAATTACTAAAAAAGCAGATTTTGTGTATTCTCACAACTTCATACTTTTAATACACCTTATTCATCTGGCTTATGATTTTCTCTCCTGACTTAGTGGTGACTCACTGCAATCTTCTTTGCTCCCTTTTACTCAGCAAACTTTTCCTGCTTTACACTATTTTTAAATTTCTTTCTACAGTCTGTTAAAGATATCAATCAGCTACATGCTATTAAGTACTAATACCTGTGGACAATTCTAAAATTAATGCTTTAGTTTGACATCTCTCTTTAATCTAGACTCCTTTACAAAGCACATACTCAAATATGCATCTGAATATGTAATAGACTTTTCAAAATTAACATCTCTGACTAATTGTACATTCATGATGTTTCCTTTAAAAATTGCAATTTTTATGTCTTAGTAACTTATTCTTTTTTCACTGAAGCAGCATTCCTGACACCCACAGTGTTGAAGAAGACAGGTTTACTCTGGCTCACAGATCATGGATGTTTCAGTCCATAGTTTTCTGGTTTTAAGACCAGGCTGTCTGCAGAGGAGAAGCAGCTTATAGATGACAGGCAAAAAGCAGTGAGTGATCAAGAGATGAAGGAGACAGACCCTTCCAAGGCACACAGCAGTGAAGGCCCTCCTCCAAACAGGTCTTCCCTCTGAGCATCCCATTTAGCTATAAACTAATCCACTTATAAACATCACATACCTGGGATCCAATCATCTTTCTAATTCCTACCTGTAAATACATGAGGTTTGATAAAACATCTAGATATAAATCATTACATTTCACCTTGAGCCCACAAAAGACTCATGTAAATCCCTTTTGAAAAAATACATTTGGCATCTTGAGTTGCCAAATTCCTAAACATTCTAGCACTGTTGAAAAACCCAGGTCCAGATCTCTTCTGAGGCTGGTACAAAAATTTTCTGAAAGCCCCTGTAAGCAGAAAAAAGACAGCTAAACTATGTGGCCATACAAATAACAGGGCAAATATCCTCTTTCCTAAAGGGAGAAATAGAAACATAGAAAGGAATGAAATCAAAATGGGCCCAAAATCCAAGAGCGCAAATATTAAATCCCACAATTACATGCCCAGCACCCAAGGAGATCTGTTGCAGATGTGAACTCCAAACTACTTGAAAGGTGACAGCTCTCAGGGAGCATCTATTAGGCCAACACTGCTCACTGCTTGCACCTTTCTTCAGATGTTCCACATTTCCAATTTCTCCAATTGCCTGGGGTCTCAAATGCATTTGCAGCTTTTCACTCACGTTTTCATATACTGTCCTCTCAGAAGCAGACCTCTCATGCCTTCTTCTAAAACCTATGTAAAAGCCTTCCTAACCTTCCAGCCTCTTCAGGATGGAAGTGCCTAAAACCAGCACCATGTGGATGACACCAAGACCTGCCCTAGATGGAACCATACCTGGTGCCTTTTACATCTTGCTGGTATTTACAGAGGCCTCTGAGTGTTTACATGGTTGAATGTAGTGAAATGAATCATAGTGAACTGAATCACAAACTGAAGAAAGTCCTAGGACAAAAAGTTTAAACAATAATGGCAGCTTCTATTCCCTGGACCTCCACCATTCTTAAACATTTTGTCCTAGGGCTCTCTTCATAAAATCTTTTACCTTTGGAATTGTGAGCCTGTCATGACTGAAGCCCTGTCTATGTCCTTATATTTCCTCAATGATTTTATTCTATTATCCTTTTCAAAATTATTTTACTTCTTTTAAATGCTAATCTTCTTTTTTCTTTTTTAATATTAATTTTATTGAGAAAGAAGTAGAAATGAGACAGTTGCAGGACAGTTACAATAATTAATATATTGCATATTGTTGTCTTTGTAGTTGTTATGCATAGTAAAAAGATGTAGACATGATATTTTGTCTAAATACTATTAGTTCAAAAATTTCTCCTCATTAAACTAAGGGAAAGTAGCTGTACATCTATGTTAGCTATTTTATATATACAAATATATATGTATATTGTTTAAACTACAAAATTGTCCTTCATTTATATCTCCCTTTTTTGTTTACTTTTGTCAGAGATGGGTATTCCATTGCCATTCATATAATCTATGTACATGAATTCAGCAAAGTAGTCCAATATAGTCCAGTAGTCTACAAAAATAATGGGTTATCTGCATGACTGACAATGTCAGAAGTTGTTGACTTGCATCTTTTACAGCTCAGCATATTAATATAGCTTTACTTTTTACACTTAATTTTTATTCTTTCCGGCTGGATAGTTAAGACCAACCTAGAGCAAGACTTATATAACAAAAAAATGTAATTTTTGTATCTGACAAGGTCAGTCAAATCCCCTCAGGATTTACCATGAAACTCTGTACAGCAGTTTGTAGATCTTTTGTCAGTGTCAGCCATATGGACAAGACACGGCCTTAGCTTGACCAGTTGGCTCTCTGTGTTAAAGAATGTTTTCTCTCCATGTGACTCTCCTTAGGCACACTCTACATCATCAGTCACTTTTCTCTGTGGCCTCATTATCTCCTTGATCAGAAAATTTGAGACACCGCTGATTTACAAGATGTTACAGTACAGGTTCTCTTATGTCCTGAGTCCTCACTGACCTTGACAGGCTATGGCCATAATGTTGGCTATCCTTGTAGCCCTTCTTTTTCTTGAAATTTTGTTCTGCAAACTTAAGTTTTTAACCCTCCAGAACAGAAGCTTAATAATATTATTACCCTAAACAATAGGCTGTTGAGCTTAACATCAGTATCTGTCTGAATATCAAACACCTTAGACATAATATGGAACAGGTATTTACCATCAATCATTGATATGCTCAACTTTAAATCCATACAGAATGCGAAAAAAATAGTAAAAAAAAACAAATAAATAATTACAAATTTTTACATAGAAATTTAGAAATCTAACTATATACAACATCGTAGCAGGACAATCTTATGGAATTTTTTCTCGTCGTGTGTTTTCATTTATTACCTTTTCTTTAAACAATTATTTATTTGAGAGAGAGTATAGCAGTAATTGATTTTACCTTAGAAACAGTATGCTTTTATAAGACCAGAATGACAGGGCCTCCAAGCATGGCCCTAGTATTACACATTGATATCTTCAGTGCAATTGCTTAGTTCAGAGGTATCAACAAATATAGTTAGTCAGGGTGAGAATCCTACCAATTAACTGCTAATTTCAAAAACCTAAATGCTAATCTTTTAATAACCAACTTCTCCATTGCTACATTTTTGTAGTTCTCAACTCAATGGAAGCTTTCTTTCTAACCAAACTCAAAACTTCTTAAATTATTTTGTTGTACAATATAGAATCAGTACTGAAGCCACAGCCTGAATGTTTGGCTGCCCTAAAATTTCCCCAACTGATTAATTAGTTCACCATCCTTCCTCTCAGTCTCCATAGATGCATGAGACAGGATTAAACTTTTGGCTAGTGTTCTGTCAAATCATAATAAACATGGCCAGTGTCCTACTGATCAACAGAGTCCTTCTTCCACCTCAAACCTTTTGAAATTGATATTTTACAGCTGTATTACTGTCAACATTCTGGTCTTCTGAGCTCTGAACAGAATCTCCCATCAAGCTTGGCTCATAGCATTCTGGCACTGCTACTCAAGCCAGCATTTCAAAGTCCTTGCACAAGCCAGTTCTAGTGGTTTCTGAACTACATAATCAAGTAGGTTCACTACAACTACCCCAATTTTCTTGTACCCAAATAAGTAAATAACCCAAAGAACAATTGACAAAAATATATGTAAAAATCAACACATGAGCCAGGCATGGTAGTGTACGCCTATAATTCCAAGATACTGAGGCAAGAAGATTCCTGTGAGTTTGATGTCAGCTTGATCTATATAAGTGAGGGTAAGGATGGCCTGAACTACATAGTGAGACACTGCCTTATAAAAACTGAAACAACCACACCAACAAAAAAAAAACACTTGAAAAATAAAGTTGGAAAATATGTTTATGAACAGATTTTCAATATTGTTTGCTGTTAGAGAAAAACATATTTAAATTACAAGTACCTATTACTACACATTTATTAAAATAGAAGAATTAATAAGAATTGACAATATAAAACACTTTTCAGGACACAAAACAACTTTTTTTCTCATACAATGCTTTTGTGAGAATAAAAATTTTACAACTTCTCTGGGAAACATTAAGGGTCCCATAAAATTACACATGTATTGACCACATGGATCAGTAGTCATATTTTGACATACAAGGGGTGAAATGAAATGCTGGAAATGTATGTTTCATATACATATGGACAATAAAGTGTTCTCTTGTCATACTATTCTATCAGTATATGCTGAAAGAACAGACATCATTTCTAACATTGTCAGTCACCAAGGAGAAGATATCTTTGTTGTTTTCTCAATTCTAAGACAAAATACCCAGTGCCAAATGTTAAAGATATTAAAGGAACAATTATCTATTCAGCTCACAGGTTATAAAGGTTTCAGTTTGTAGATTGCTGGCTCCAAGGCAGAGTGGCTTGCCAGAAAGGCATCACAGAAAATAAATAGTGCATGGTAGATAGAAGACAACAAGCTCCAAAGGATAGGTGACAATGGCAGGGTTTTGCTGTCCCTTTTTATATTATTTCTAGTTTACCCATACTTAAAGCAGGTAATTTTGAAGCACCTGCTTCAAAATCATGACGAACCAATAAGTGCATTAGATTAACAATCATGCACCCTTAATTCCAGTATCATACACTCTAGATCCAGCCACTTTGAAAGAGTTCTACCTGTGACTCCATGAGGCTCTGAGAGAACATCTAGACACAAGCTATAACAAAATTTAAAGAGTTAGCAAATATAAAGTGTTAGTTAATGATTCATCTTTTCTCTTTCTTTCTTTCTTTCTTTCTTTCTTTCTTTCTTTCTTTCTTTCTTTCTTTCTTTCTTTCTTTCTTTCTTTCTTTCTTTCTCCCAGCCAGCTCAGCCCAACCTGGGGGTGAAGCTGGTGCAGCATGTGGTTCTGGAAATCAAACTGTGTTCCCTTGGGCTTGCCTAAGCTTGCCTAAGCAGGTTCTTTAGACCACTGAGCTATCTTTCCAGCCCTCAGCTTTTCTTATCTATGTCATTTCTTTTATGTTTTTAAGGAAAGTCATATGACTATACATAAAGACAAAGTGTTGGGAACTAATTTGCAATCTTGCCTCTGGAAGAAGATGAAAATTTTGTTAGGATAGCTTTACTCTCTACCTTGCTTGCTAAATAGTTTGTAAAATTCCTGTAAAATGACTCAAAGTAGACATTTTATTCTCTCATTCTTTTAAAAAAAAGTGTTCCTTTTATTTATCTCTCTATAGAGAAATTGGAATGTGGAGCTATGTGGCCATTTGTAAGAATGAAAATGTATTTGAGTACTTTCTGAAGCAGAACTACTTCTGATGAGAACTAAAGGTCTTGTCATAGGTTAACTAATCCTTGTTTTGAGATAGACAAAAACATCAAGCTATAAGTCATGAAATATCTTCTTTTACTTACTGAAAATAAGTATTTCTTTGTTATAATTATTTACTGGAAATGAAATTTTGATAAAATGAAAGTGAAAATAATTAGAAATTATTAGATATACATTTATAGGGGCTAATGCTATTATTGTTGCATAATTATAATTCTCACAAATTTAAACTTACAACTTAAATTGAATAGGGTTTGAGTTGAACAAGTAGTTTTACCTGTATAATTTCCAATGTTTTCAAACAAATGCAATTGTTGTTTCTTTGTTAGTAGAGAAAATTATATTTCTTTGAAGCAGATACTTTTGAAGATTTAATAAACTTCTCCCAAGCTTGTATAAAGAAATTCTCTTTTATATCTTTAGAGAAATATCTTTTCAATTTGGAACTGAATAAACCTTCTGCTTTTGATTATGTGCATTCATTGGTTGCTGATGTTTACCAACTAGTTATCTTTGTCTTCAGAATAATGTATTTAATAGCTGTAATCTCAAAAAGTCAATTTTCTTTCTCTTTTCCAACATGAAGCGTTGTGCTATTATAAAAGATTTTCTACTAAGTACAATCAAGAGATTACACAAAGACATGGAAGAAATAAGCAGATCATAAGACCATTTGTCCTTTAAAAGTGACAGTTGCAAGAGATCAAAAAGCTTTTATGGAAACCTTTTCTACAGAATTTAATTGTAGCATCAAATCTCACATAGGAACGTAATGCTTGAGAAATGATTTTCTCATTGGCTTTGAACAAACTAGCATTCCAGAAAATTTCTAAGTTGCTTTTGCACGTACCGACCCATGTTCTGTCTGTGATTCTGCTGGATAATGCGGGTTCAATTTGATTGTGTAGTGTGTAAAACCACTGACCTAAAACATAATAGTAGCACTCAGCATTGCATCAAATAATGTCTCTTTGTATCTTTTTTTTCTCTTCAAAACTGATTTCTTGATGTATGAAAGTTTGCTTTATAAACCAGTGCTGGTCTTTTCCTAGAATAGGAATTTAGACAGGATACTATGGAAGATCAATTTATTGAGTAAGAGTCCCAGACAATGTCTTTATTTACTGTTGTTTTATCACTAAAATAAGACTTTGCCATCCACATAATGAAACCAAATAAGATCCCTAACATACATTCTATGGAGAAATAATGGCTTTATAATTAAAGATCATAATTTCATTTAGACATTATAAAATCATATAATATACAAGAAAAAAACATGTGTAATATATGGCTAAAGACTTTTTTCTTTACCTTGACTTATAGAAGAAATGAGCACCAAAGTTCATTGGAACAAAAAGCAAAAGAATGGTGATGTGAACTAGATAGTGGAAGGTTTTAATTGCTGCTTTTTACTTTGTGTTGACCGTCTGTTTGTGCCAGTATTATCACAGCCCCAAGGAAACCCACTAACCTAAGCAGTTCACGTGGTTTCTATTCCCCCTACATTCTGACTTCCTGCCATTATTGCCTGAAATTGATAGTTTATTTTGGCTAAGTTTTTTAGCTTAGCAGTTCAAGTAACTTATGATGCTTCTGACTCATCTTTTGTAGACATTCACAAGAGATGAAGGATGAAACTATACCAGAGAGCAGGTACAGCAGAGCTTATAGCACTAAAAGTCAAAAATAGGGCCATCGAGATAGCTCCACAGACTAAGCACCTGCTTAAACAAGTGCAGGGACTAGGGTTAGATCCCTGGCACCACGTGCTGCACCAGCCCTGTCTCCGGGTGCACCGAGCTGGCCACTGAGTCTGGGCATGGTGGTGCAGGTCTGCAATCCCAGTGCTGGGGAGGCTGGAAACAGGAGGATCTCTACGAGTCTGAGCTGCATAGTGAGACCCTGCACCAAATACATTTTTTTTAAAGTGAAAACTAATACCAGCCAATAGTTGCAAGAAATTGCAGTAATCAAGATGAGAAATAAGGGGCCAGGGAGATGGCTCAGTGGAATAAGCACTTCCCTGGCAAGTGCAAGGGCCTGAGTTCAATCCCTGGTTCCGCAAAAGAGAGAGAGAGAGGGAGGGAGAGAGAGAGAGAGAGAGAGAGAGAGAGAGAGAGAGAGAGAGAGAGAGAGAGAGAGAAATAATGTTCTTTACATATGAATTGAACTCATTGCACAGCATGTCATTCATCTTAAAAATACAGATGAATTTTTACATTCTTTATAAAGAAACATTTCTGTATTTTCATCTAAAACACCCAGACAATTTCCATGTGGGCCACCTTTATATGGTTTTTAATCTCTTGATGAATTATATTACTTCTTTAGATCTCAATTTTTACATTTATTAAATGTTGGCGAAATATAATATCTTAAATTATTTTTAGTATCCTTCTTTAAATTTATCTCATTATTCTTGATAAAAATCACAGCGTGAAGATAAGCTTATTTCTAATGAAATAAAGTATGGTACAAAACTAAAAACAGAGCTGAAACATGAACTTATCTTTCTTGAATTGTGAATTACATAGAAATGTGAAGAGAAATGTGCAAGAACCAAGAAGATGATCTCCAGTTTAAAATTTATATTGATTACTAGAAATTGAGTAGATTTTGATGAAGAAGAACACATAACTAATTGTTCAGAGAGAATAATCAATCTACTCTCGTACAACAATACCAAAGCAAAGTCCTTTGTGGTAGATTTCATTCTTTATAGGCATTATCCTAAATAGTTACTGCATTTCTCATTTATAGGTACTGATATTAGCCTGTTTCACCATGGAAGATCTTTGATCATAATTGCTGCAGCCACAAAAGTGATAAAAACTACTTATATAATGACTACTCCAACTTCCAACAGAGGTGTGTTGTTTGGTCTTAAAAAACAGCCACTCAGACATGACTGAGATTTAGGACATAGGACAGGTAGAGTAGTGTGACATCTTTATAATGACTTATTTTAAAGCACATCACTGTAATTTTTCTGATTGTGCTATACATCATAGTACTGTAGTTTTATGTTCTACACTGGTATCACACTATAATTCATTATAGTGCTATAATTAAGAGTAATACAAATAAAAGTCTGCAAGCTTCAGTTTACTTTAAATAGTTCTTTGTATTAAATATTGTAAACATGAATTATACATACACACTATCTTTTTTAAGGAATCTAACTCAGTTATTAAATGAGGAATGCATATGTTTTTGCCTTTGGAAGAACTACATGATTACATGTTTTTAGTATTAGCACAAGGCTCCCATGAACACCAGCAGGGCAGAACACAATAACTTCTTTATATTATACGCAAATTGAGGTTCTCACTAATATATATTATTGTAGTCCATTAGATCTTCTTGATCTCACTGAACTGAGGAAGAACTACTTCCTAATTTCCTTAAACCTTTAAAAGGCTTGCTATGTCTTTCTTTTTTTTCATTTTTTCATAATGAGAAATTAATAGAATAAATTTTAATTAAGATAAAGGACATTTATTTATATAATTTTGTCTTTGTATTGCAAATTTATTTTGAAATATTAACTCATAATCTATAGAATACATCAGATGTGATCTGCTACTTAATGGAATAACCATAGTTTAGTGGCATAAAATAACCTGTTTCTACTGCTTTCTAGTGTACGTGTAAGATACACAGCTCTTTGGATGGCCTGTCACTTGCACCTGAGCTGACTTGAGAATTAGCTAGTTATCTCTAAAGATATTTGCTGCACTCCATATCTGAGGGAATGAGGACAATGAGGGTCACTTCCTTATAAGCTCTTAGTGTTTATATACTTAGCTCAGGCTTCATAAATTGTGGAGTGTTTTTAAGTGACTGAAGCAAATTGTTTACGTTTTATAGATAACTAGGTGTGAAAGTGACAAAACATCTCTTTCTCTTCGTTTTCTTGACCAAATAAATTCAGAGTCAGAGGCGATGTTTATGGAAATAAATTCTATTAATGGAAGTAGCTAAGAAATCACCTCATGAAAAAGGACTGTGATAATAAGCCTCTTCTTTGTTTATATATTTTTGTATTATCCTCAGTGGGTCTCTGTGAAAATGGATATAATAAAACGATATCTTCTTTGAGACTAAATTTTCACAAGACATTGTTGCTACTGCCTTGCCATCTTTCTTGCTGTATTTCCTCAAAGTTCTATGAGATAAAGAATTGAGTTATTCCACGAACATAGCTTAGAAAAATGTTCAGTCTACTCAATTCTTCAAAGATATCAAGACTTAACTCTAATATTATAAGGCAGTAGGATCCAGAATTGTACTTTTAGATGCCCACCTATTACTGAATTTTAGAAAATAATTATCATAATATGTTTTGCCAGGTTTCTAAGTTTTTGAATAATTGTGTGTGTGTTTGTGTGTGTGTGCCTGCGTGCATGTTCATGCATGTGTGTTTATGGGTGTTTATGTTCTTGTCAACCATTCATGTTTATAACACATCGATGGAAAAGAGTTTTGAGTTGTTTGAAATTTTAAAACTGGGCTATACAATTCAAATAAAATGAAATTATTCCATACATTTTATTAGAGTACAGTGAAATGAAGTCAGAAATCAAGGCCAAAAGGAACCATAAAAGTCCATAAACATAGAGAAATTAAATAACTCCATCATTAAAAACCAAGGAGTTCAGACGGAATTAAAGGAGAAACAGTTTCTACAATTAAATGTTAATGAAAATACAATATACAGATGCTTATGGCATACAAGTAAAGCAGTCCAACCAGAGAAGTTTGCCATAGTGAACTCACCAATCAGGAAAACAGAGTGAGCTCAAATAAACAACCTATTGTTGAACCTCAATCTTCTTGCAAAGAAGAACAAAGCTCATATGAGGGAGGAAATTATAAAGATTAGAGCATTAGGTAATGCAATGGAAACTATGAAAAGAGTGCAAAGAACCAATAAATTCAAGAGTTGATATTTTGAAAAAAATAAATAAAATTGACAAACCCCTAGACAAACTTATCAAAAGAAGGGAAAAAAAGGTTAAATCCATGAAATTAGAAATCAAAAGATTGAAATCACAACAAAATTCCAGAAGATTATTGATTCCTACTTTAAGAATCTTTTGCCTAGTAAGATGGAAAACACAGAAGAAGTGGATAGATTATTAAATATATCTATAAAGAATACATAAATGTTCTAAATAAACCAATATTTGTCAATGTAAAACCAAACAAAAAAAAAAATCCCAGGCTGGTATGGATTCAGTCCTGAATTCTCCAAGAAATATGGAGAAGATTTAATTTCCCTCCTCCTCAAACTCTGTAGTAAAATTAAAAGGAAAGCAATTGTTTCAAAGTTATTCCTGGCATTACCACAATGCCAAAGCCAGAGAAGGATCCAACAAAAAGAGAACTACTGGCTAATCATACTAATGAACATAGACACAAAAATTCTCAGTAAGATCTTGACAGAATGCAGCAAATCATCCAGATAATTTACATACACCATAACCAAGCAAAATTCACCCCAGGGATGCAGAGATGCTTCAACATATGAAAACAATAAATGTAATATACCGTGTCACAGTGCCAAGGAAGAAAATCATGTGATATCTCAATAGATGAAAATGCATTTGACAAAGTATAACACCCATTCATGATAAAAAAAATGCTACAGAAAAGATGGAAAAGATGGTTTTGATCTCAAACTGACAAAATGCCATCTATGAAAATTCAGTAGCTGAGATTATACTAACTGGTCAAAAATTGAAGGCTTTTACTCTAAAACCAGGAACAAGAAAAGGATTTCCAATATCACCTTTACCCTGGAATATAGTTCTGGAAATATTAGCCAGAGGAATTAGATAAGAGAAAGAAATAAAATAAATAATGATCAAAAAGAAATTAAATTTTCATTATTTGAAGACCACATGGTACTCTACATAAAAACCACCAAAACTCTACCAAAAGACTTCTGGATAAGCATGACATTAATTTTGTCATAAAGTTGCAGAAACATGGATCTTTAAGCCACACATTTATTCATTAGAATATTTTTATTAATTAATTGCTAATTTTATGAGCATTTATATTAGACACAGTACTTAATAAAAATCACAAAAATAAAGTACTGGATTTTTAATATTTATTGTTTATAAAAAAGCAGGAATTTTGGTGGACAAAATCTTTTTAAAAACAACATAAATGAATCCTTATACAAATTACTGTAAAAATACCAATAGTATTTTACAAAAGAAATCCTTACTTTAATTATCACCTCTGTGACATTCCTCACACATGACAACAGCACATTCTAACACATGTGTCACTTACACTGGCAACTAGTGTGCTTTGCTTTCCTGGTCTCTTTTAAGACCATATTGAACATCTCTATGGTCTTGCTGTTTTGTTAAGAGGATCTTATTTTACTCTATAGTTAACAGGAATAAAAAATATCAATAAAATAAATCATTAAATTTTTATATGTAATGTGCATTTAGAATACAAATTAACATTTTCACATCAGCTGTAGACTTGATTTGAAAAACTGAAAGGTAACATCAGAAATAAATTCCTTCATGAACAACAATTAAAATATCAAGAGAACTTGACTACAAAATTAACCTTCACTTTCATTGTCACACCCAATCCAGAGACAACTTCTTGTTTCGTGCACAAATCTTGCTTATACTGACAACATGTTGTCACCTCATTTCTTTTTTTGTTTGTTTGTTTCAGGATCTTCCTACTATATTGTACAATATGTACTTAGCAATGAAAAAATATTTCAGTAAAATAGAATATCAGATATGTAAGGAATGCTTAGAATACACAAAAACATTTTTCACATCAGCTTTTTGCTTGCTTACAAGACCTATAAGATAACATCAGAAATGAAAATCTATGTGAACTGCAATGTAAATATCAGAGACTCTACTACCAAAATAAACCTTGCTTCAGCTGTCACACTGAAGGTAGTTTTCACACATGGCTATTGCATGTTCCATACACAAATATAGCTTACTAAAGAGAAACAGTTCACATTTAAAGGAAAACCCATCAGCATAGCAGCAGACTCCTCTTCACAAACCATCAAGGCAAGAAGAACATGGAGCAAAGTACTTCAAGTCTTGCAAGAAAACAAATTCCAACACAGACTGATATACCCTGCAAAACTCTCCTTCAAGTATAATGGAGAAGTGAAATACTTCCATGACAAGAACAACTTAAGAATTTCATGATGTCAAAGCCAAGCCTACACAAATTACTAAAAGATGTTCTAGAGAGAGAGTGGAAAATTGAATCAGAATGCAGAGAACCCGTCAACTAGGGCAAACAATTAAACACAGGAGAATAAGAGGTATACAAAAGCAGTCTTTCAGTTATTCTTTTGTATACAGCAGCAAGACATTTCCATCAGCGTACTCTACAAATGTAGAGTGCTCCTGCACACTATGGGTCATGACTCTGTCTGGGTCTACAAGGTGGATATCAAGGAAATAGCCATAGGTCAGTCGCACAAGTGACACCTGGCCACTAGTAAGTGTTATGGACATTATCCCTGTCCATGAAACACTAGAACTTTGTGAGATATCCTATCCCCAAACTATTAGAAGTGCTGGTCATTTATTTGTCATTCCAGTATTTATCTTATGTCTTATTCTTAGTAATTCTTTACTGTCATGAACGCTTTTTCTTAGTTC
>NW_004524853.1:47277-48376 GCF_000260255.1 Octodon degus
GCTCTTCGTTATTTTCTATATACTACGTCTGGAGACATTAGAATACTTCGAGTTGGTATAACTGGAAAATATTTTACTTTTAGTTTACAATGGTATGTTTGCTAAGTATAAAATTCAAAGATGACAGATCTGTTTTTTTTTTTTTTTTCCTTTCTTTCAGTCCTTTAATTAGTCTAGTTTCTTACACACTTGGTCTTTTTTTTTCTTTCTTTCTTTCTAATGTGGAATAAGATGCTATTTAATTTTGTTCTTCCATAGCTAATTTTTTTATGTCTATGCTTTAATGAATCTTTTTCTTTACAATAAGTTTTGGACAATTTCATTTCTGTGTATCTGGCTATGATTTTCTTCAAATTTCTTATTCAAAAGGTTCATTTTTCTTGGAAATGTGATATTATAAGTTCAACTAAATTCAGAAATTTTAAATCTTTAAATATGTATTGCCTACCTCTTTCAACTTGGAGAATTCTAATTATATGAATATAATTTTCTTGATTTTGACACAGAGTGAACTATTATATGACTGACCTGTAAATTCTTCTTCATTTTTATGTTGGACAATTTTTACTGTTATATTCAAGTTTGTAAATTATTTACAATGTACAATCTATTACTAATCTCATGCGATGTATTCATTTCAGATATATTACTCTGAATATCACTCTGTGTATATATCTTTTACATTTCAGTATTTGTCTGCAATTTTTAATATGATATGTAATTGTTGATTTTCAATAAAGTTAATAAAAAAACAAATATAGCTTACATTGCTGGCACATATGTTTTCTTTTCCTGTCCTATCCTGAGGGACACAGCTGACTTTTTTTTCCCATTGCCCTGGTGTTTGTGATGTTAAGTCTTCTTGTTCACCTGCCAGCTCACCAGCGTGCTCTGCACTTTTTTTCTGTACTTCCCTAGGGAGAAACATTTTGTATTTCTTCTGCTCACATGAGTATCAGCTTCAATTCTCTCACAAAATTTCTCTGTGATATTTTATAACTGTTGTTTTTTCAATTATAAAGCATCAAGCTATTTACGATGCATGTGTAGGATTGTGTAAAACTCAACCATTGGCCAATGCTTTGTGTTTCAATGGACA
>NW_004524853.1:49396-62948 GCF_000260255.1 Octodon degus
AAAAAATTAACCCATACTTTACAGAAGTAGAAAAATCAATGCTAAAATTTATTTAGATTCAGAAGAGACTTAGATAGTAAAAGCAGTTCTGATCAACAAAGGCAAGAGAGGAGGCATCACAATCCTTGACTTGAAATTATGCTCCAAAGCTACTGTGATTAAAAACAGCATGCTACTGGCAAAAAAAAAAAAATAGACCTGAGAGTCAGTGGAATAGTTTACAAGATGCATAAGCAGCTACAAACACACTCAGCCATCTTATCATTGACAAAGGTGCCAAACACTTTTACTGTAAGAAAGCCAGCATCTTTCTAGAACGGTGTGGTAAAACTAGCTTTCCACATGCCAAAGGTGAAAGCTAGACTCATATGTCTCCCATAATTCACTAAACTAAAATAACAACAGATAAGAGACTAAATATTAAAATAAAAACACTAAATCCAATGGAAGAGAAAATAAGTAGAACTTTTGAAGACATAGGTGTAAGCAATGACTTTAGGAACAAACCCCTGATTGCATGGGATATATTGCATAAAATCAGCAACTGGTATCTCATCTTATTAAAAGGCTTTTGCAAAGTAAAATAAGTTATCAGCAGAACGCATACATTTGGAAGAATTTTTGGCAAATAAACTTCATTCAAAGGACTAATAATTACAATAAAGAACCCAAAAATATTTGAGCCCCTAACTTTAAAGACTCGATCAAAAAAGGGAACTCCAATGAATACATACTTCGCAGATTAAGAAACAAAAATGACAAATAAATATATAAAAATATTCAACATCACTGGTCATTCAAGAGAAGCAAATTAAAATTCTATCTTACTCCAGAAAGAATGCCTCTCAAGAAATCAAACAATAACTAATGGTGGAAGGGCTGTAGATAAAAAGGAACTTTCTACACTGTTGATGGAAGTGTAGACCAGTACAACCACTGTGGAAATCAGAGTAGATATAGCTCACAAAACTAACACTGGAGTTTTACATTTGATTCAGCTATTTCCTTTCTTGGTATCTTCCCAAAAGAATAAAAAGCATCATACTACAGCAATACACGTTCATCCATGTTTATAGTGGTACAGTATCTAATTGCTACATCTTGGAAACAGCTCAAGTTCCCATCAAGTTGTGGGGGTTTTTTAATAGGCAATGGAGTACTACTTGGTCACAAAGAAGGATAAATCTGAGACATTTCTAGGTAAATAGATGCACCATAAGACCATACTTTTAAGTGAAATAAATCAAGCCCACATCTGTAAATATCACATTGTTTCTCTGGTGTGAGCAGCTGGAAGAGTAAATAAGAACCAAAATGTGTAACAGATATTGTGAAATAGGAAGAAAATGTTTAAATGGGAAGAGAAACTAGAGAGGAAAGAGGGGTGAAGGAAGGAAAGGAAAAGAAAGGAAATGAGAAAAAAAGAAAAGCTTGAATTAAATATTTTGTAAATGAGACGAGGGGTTGAAGGGAGAGTAAGGGATTAAAAAAAAGTATTAAGATATATCAGGTATGGGTACAAATCACCTATGATGAATGTGATTATTATGTATTTCTAAAATGTAGCATGAAAAAAATTAAAAAGTAACCTCCTTTAAATGATACTTTTGTTTATTATAGTAATGATATCCTTATTCCACTTTATTATTCATGGATTCCTTTAATACCTTTTTTCTTAAAAATATGGGACAATTTTCCTTCAACTATAAGTAGCATTGCAGATTTTCATTTTTTATATACACAAATACAGACATCAAATACAAGCACACAATACTGAAAACAGCTTCTGTGTAAGCTGTTGCTGTCTCTTACCACAATATATCAAGAAAAGCTCAAATAAGTTTTCCCTTTTAGCAGTATGCATCCCCATGTTTAAATGCATCTCAACTTGGGCAACATACTAAAATATTAGAAGGCAAAATCACGAAGTAGTTAAATCCAAATTCATAGACAGGTCCTGCCAGTTAAAATCCAGGGCATACTACATTTCTTGCTAACTCTCAGAGTTGCATTGATAAAAATCCATGGGCCTAAATTCCCTTATTGGAAAACTGCCTGATAATAGGCCAAACTTGGAAGTTCAGATATATTATGGTTTAACAAAATCTTACATATGTGCTCAATAAAATTAACTGACCCTTATAATTTCCCAGTTTAAGATAAGGTCTTTGTAGATCTTATATTTAATATTTCTATATGTAAATTATAAATAAATCAAAATTATAATTGAATATTGACAGGGAGATCAGGAGTTTATCAGGCATTACCAGTGAGCTCTTAGAAGCTCAGAAGGTAGTTAATGTTCCATGGCAAGATTGGCATTGTTAATGTGCTAAGACCAGCTAGAATGGTTTCTTAGAATGCATTCAGCTTCACCATATTGCAAATCCACAGGCGGAAGCACAGGCAGGGAGTGTGTGCAGGTTCAGTAGCAGCAAGATAAATGCCCAGTGCCTGCATGCTGAGCTGAAGTAGAATCACAGGCAGCAGGGAAGATTAGCAAAACACACTCAAAAGTCTATAGAAGAATTGAGCAGGGACATTGGCTACTACAAAAGTATGCCTTCTGGTGTAGGAATGACTTAGGCCACTGCCATTTGGAGCCAAGTGTCTGAAAACAGCTGAAAGAAGAATGAGTTTAGATAGTGGGGCTACAGATGACAATTCAGACTGGGTGTGGCGGCACACGCCTGCAATTCCAGCTCTTGGGAGGCTGTAAACAGGTGGATCACTACAAGTGCAATCTAGTAGTGAGATCCTGAACACCCTGTAGACCCTTCTCTAAAATACAGAAAGAAAGAAATAGTTGACTGCGACCAGCAAGACACGCAGGAGTCTACTGGATGGATGAGCAAACCCACTGGGGAGGTATTATAGGTATGAATTCGGGTGAGCAGGATTTAATACTGAATATGACACTAATACTTCCAATCTTGTGGCATATGACAATTAGCAAAGCAATTCCTAACAGTTGCCAGTAATAAAGTGAGATGGTGGAAAAAAGTATAATATTTTTAAAAAATGTGATATTGATACCCAGAGACTTAGGTGCCCGGTGAAAGATAACTAGCATCAGAACAACCTATAAAACTTCAATTTTTAAAATGCTACTCTAAGGAAATTCCTCTTGTACCTACTATTATTTCATGCTAAAAACTACAAGTATATGTACACCTGTAAGGAATGGTACAGTTAAGGAAAAGCAATAGACGTTACTAGAAGAATTCAAGGTGCTCAGAAGTGTGGTTTTACTGAAAATTATTGAAAATAAAACTACAAATATGTTCCTCTCAATAAATGCAGCTGTTTTATTTTTCTGGCAAATGAAGGACAATAATGCCCAGCAAAAATTTCTGTCCAGCAATTCTATAAATAGTGCTTTGAGAAGTTCAAAGAATAGTCATGGCATAGTAATTAGAATGGCTGAATACAGTGCACTCAATGGTTCTGTAGTGTTCATTTCTGTAATTTATGTATCTGTTGGTTAACTTTAAAATAAATCTTCCTTAAACCCTTACAATACTTATCTTTCTTTGACATGATTTATAAGTGCTGTTTTCAGGACCTTTGAACTGTACATGAGGCCACCTCGTGACACAAAAGCCATAGTAACTGAAGTGGGGTGTTGCTGATCTGGATTCTTTTCAGAAACCAAATCTTCACTGCTCATTTTCTCAACCACAATATCTAGCAACTAAAAAGTAAAATACACAACTCCAGTCTTGCTAAGTTTATTTAAAGAGCTAAACTTAATTGAGTTATTAACATATCTTACAAGGACTCAAAGACGAACTTTCCTTTATGTCTCCCCAGAATTCAGCGATTTGTCTCTCTTCTACCCTGCCACGTGACCCTGGCTTGCTCTTCCCCCTGCCAGGGATGCAGTTTGTCATCCTGGGAAAGGTGAAAACTCTCCTGTATTTTTTATGTTTTGTAAAATAAATTCACAAATGAACTAATTACAGTTTTGGAGAAATATTATACAATTGACTGCAAATACAAGACAGATTGGACTATAATGTCAATTAAATTAATTTATATAACAACTGCATGGTAGTTTTCATTATAATCATGATATGCCTCATCCCTGCAATGCTTTCCATGTATTTCCATGATTTACAGATTTCTAAAGATTTTTACCATTCTAAACCTTGTGTACCTTTGACCTAAAGTGGATAATCTTCCTAATATTTCTATAGAAATTTACTGTTAGCTTTATTTTCATCAACTACTTATGTGACTCCTTTTTCCTGTCTTTCTTCTATTTCATGTAACAGATTGTATACTTGTTTGTAATTTGGCACTTTGCTTATAAGAAATTTTATTGCAAAGTAAGAGAACTAATTAAAATATTTATACAAGAATTTGCATTAATCTCTTTCTACACATGATATGAATAAATGCTTTTTGTTCTTATATTGCTCAGCTAAATGTTACGATTGTAGATGCCACATCTTAAAAATGTTATTTATTTTTATTTTTAAAATCTCTGATGCTCAAAATTCTCTTGATAAATAATTTTTGACACTAATCACACTTATCTTACAAATCATAATATGGAAAATAAGGATTATTCTCTTCATTCCTTTGGTGTAGGGAGACAATGCATTTCTGACTTGAGAGCAGTTTTATGTATTCTTTTTTTCTCTTTAAAAATTTATTTTAGTAAAAGATACATTGCCATTAATGCCTCTCAAAATACCCATCTCACTTTAAGCACACATCTCATCATTCTTGCCATTTTCTTTCTTTCTTTTTAATGATTCTTAAAAACTTTATATTATTTATTTATTTACTTATTTTTGAAACAAGGTCTTGCTATGCAGTTCGGATTGGCCTTGGACTCACTTTGTAGCCTCCAGGTTGGCCTCAAACTCACAAAAGGAGCTGGAGAGATAACTCAGGCTTAAGCGCCTATCTGGAAACCACAAGGTTCCGAGTTCGATCCTGGATCCTCATGCCATGCAGGCCCCAGAACCCTGGGAGGGGCATCTCGACCTGGAACACTAGGCACATGGCGGCACACACCTGTGATCCCAGCACTGGGGAATTTGAGACAGGAGGATCCCTTCTGTATTCTTAAAGGCTAGGAAGAGGAGGAGACTGTGAACTTGGAGAGCAACTGACATCCTCTGCCACAGAAACCAGGAAAGAGACTAGCAGGTGTCATCCATGTGCATTTGAGACTAATAGAGGATATGACTTGGCATGAGTTCGCCTCCTCCGAAGCTCTTCCTCTTATATTTATTTATTTATTTCTGTATTTTAGGGAAGGGTCTACAGGGTGTTCAGGATCTCACTACTAGATGGGACTAGTTGTGATCCGCCTGTTTACAGCCTCCCAAGAGCTGGGATTACAGGCGTGCCCAGTCTCAATTGCTGTCTCAGGGTGCCTGGAGGCCATGCTGGCACTGCAGGCCCAGGGATCGAATTCCCGGCGCCTGCGCCTGCGCCTGCTTGCAGGAGATTTATGCTGCTTACCCCACGCCCCTTTCTTTTGTTTTCTCTCCCTCTTCCTCTCCTGTCCCCTCTTCCCCAACCCAAATTTCACATGGAAGTCACATATGGATGCGCTGGCTTCAGGACTATTTTTAGCCAACACACAACACCATCTTCAGACATGCAAATGAATGCGTTTTCATAGGGCTTTCCCCAGCTGCTCACTGCCTCCATGTCTTCCAGGACACTCTCCTTGCTCTTTTTTTTTTTTTTTTGCGGAACTGGGGATTGAACTCAGGCTCTTGAGCTTGCCGGGCAAGAGCTTTCTCCTTGCTCCTTATGAGCATAATGAATTGTGTTACACTACAAAAATATAACATTACAGAGGTTTCCTGGCATGGCACACTAGTGCCACAAAAAATTCATAACAATACTGTACCTAAATATCTCCACGCATTTTCTATGAAAATTTTACTTGAACTACTCACCTCACTCATAGCTTCTGAAAAATATTATTGAAATTGATCTTTTAAAAATTACGGGTTCCAAAATCAAATATATAATTTTGAGCCATTGAAATTCGTTTAAGTGTTGGTGAGAGAGATCAGAGGCATAATTACCTGCCTGGCAGGCACAGTCAGATCCTCAACCCACCTACACACATGCACTCCACGACCACCAGGAACCAGGCCTGGTGGTACATGCCTGTAATCCCAGCCCTGAGGAGGTTCAGACAGGGGGATCTCTGTGAGATGGAGACCAGCCTGTGAACTAAAAGTGAACACAGGGCCACCCAAACTACAAAGCAACACCCTGTCTCAAAAGGAAAAGAAAAAAAAAAAAAAGAAAAGAAAAAGAAAGGAAGAAAGAAAGAAAGAAAGAAAGAGAAAGAAAGAAAGAAAGAAAGAAAGAAAGAAAGAAAGAAAGAAAGAAAGAAAGAAAGAAAGAAAATAATTTAAAATAAAGTTGACCTCAAGAAATCTAGCAAATCTCTGGCAAGAAATTCTTTTTTAAAACTTTTTAAAGAGAATTAAAATGTTGAACGGAGGGAAGGAAGGAAGATGAAACAATAGAAAGAATAAAGAATTACACTAAACAGAATAGGAATTTAACAATGGTTTTACTACATAATGTTATCTTCAAGTTAGTTCTTTAGATTACCCTACATAAACATTCAAAACTGGTAAAAAAAATTATGAGAAATTAAAAAGGAAAAATTTAAGCCTTAAGTACTCCTTTCAATAGACCAGCAGAAATCAACAGTACCGTTATCCAACCCATCCTACATACATACATACATTCTGATATTGTAGTTATTTTCCTATTTTCATTTTAAGGTTCATTTCTAATAAAAAAATTTTCAAGTATTAAGTGAGAATATGTCCAAAAAAAAAAGAGTTTTGTTAGGTAACTAACAATTATAATATGGAAAAAAATGATTTTCAATGCATATGCAGACAACTGTAATTTTTTCCTACTAAAGAGTTGTATAATCAAAATGACATTCAAACTAATCAAAAATTTACCCCAAGTAATGACAATAAAACTATTGGTTAAAACTTTGAAATAAAAGATATCAATATGAATGTCTTTGTCTTTTATATTTTAACATTCTAGACTATAGTATTATATTTAAGTCTTCTGCACAAGAAATTGGCATTGCCACTTCTCACATTACAAAATAACATTTTATTTGATCAATACATATTCGATGAAAGAAAAAGTGCTAAATTAAAATGATTTTCCAACAGAGATAGAATCAATTTCAACAGAAAAAAACAACTCTTAAAAATTAGTCATTAGATTTAATATTAAATTTCAAAAGGTGAGTAAAACTTAAAAGTCAAAGTTTTCAGCTCAGAATTTTCTTGACATCGTGCCTGCCCTGCCCCTGGGACATGCTGAGATCGTGATTGAGACTGTACATGGTGGCACATGCCTGTAATCCCAGCTTTTGAGAAGCCATAAGCAGGCAGATCCCTATGAATCTGATGTAGTAGTGAGACCCTGAAAACCCTGTAGACTGTAGACAATTCCCTAAAATTAAAAAAAAGAAAGAATTTTCTTGACAGTTAAACAGCTTCTGAAACACCCGACCACTCCAGTACCAGAAGCACCAGAACAAAACTGCTCTTTTATAACACGTGGCCAACTCCACACAGTGCCAACTGAATAATTTCTACTGTTAGCATCCTCTGGTCCTGATGCCCTCTCTCTTAAAAATCTTTTCATTATTCTCTGACTTGAGGCCATTGATTGAGCATTTGATGTTGCAGTTGCTCTCCCCATTTCCTTTCTTTCTGTGTGCTCCTTGCTCATTGAAGTTCAATTAAAGTGCAATTAACCTCTGGAATCTAAACAAATAGCATCTGCAACAGCAGGAAGAGTCAAAAGAGTTCTTGTGCATGAAGTAAGCATTTAGTAAGTCGGAAACAACCAAATGAATTTTTATTTCCCTAGAATGAGGTACTGTATATGTTCTTGCTTCCTTTTCTCTGCTCTTTTGGTTCATTTATATATTTATTATATCACCTTAGAATTAAAGAAATAGCAGCTAATATTAACATGCAAGCTTATATTTATTCCAATGAGTACATTTTCTTTCAGTAAACTAGCAAAGTATTTTCATTGTCATGAACATTCACATAAAAGCTCAGAATGGTTATATATTTTCGTTTCATTTAGGCAAATACTAAGGAGTACAATGACAGGAACATAGAGCAAATGCATGGCTGACTCCTTAAGGAAGTGCTAGGCTGCTTACCAGTTTGCTGTAGGACTTTGTTCCCAGCAGAAGCGGGTAGAAACCCCAGTTCTTTTGGATCTTCACCGGCACATGGTGAGGTCGGCCGTCCCCCTCACAGCGCATGGATAGATCGTGCTTCACACACACTCATTTGTCATCTTTCTAGTTCCTTGCAATGAGTGTCACTTTTACCATTTTTTGTTGGCAGGAAGGGGTTAGAATCCTGTGTATTTCTGAACTCAAGCTCACATTTGCTATTCTTTCTTGTTTTACAAATGTCTAGCAACTCAGCATTGGTTACTATATGAATTTTAGGATCAACTTTTACATGTCAAAAAATTAACAGGACATTAATTTAGATTGATTTGAATGTATCGATTAATTGGGAGAATTATATTAGCAATTTGAGTCTTCCAATCTATGCACATATCTTATCTACAAATTTATTTACTGTGTCACATTTCTTGTTTCAAGTTTTCAGGCTTGGAGAGCCTTTTTTTCTCACATTTACCTTACAGTATTGCACAATTGGTGCTATTTTAAATGACATATTTTTCAGCTTTGTTATCTCCACTGACTTTCCACTCATTATTTTTCCAATTATCAGGAAATGGGAAGTAAAATCACTGTTTATCGCTGCTAATTGATGTACTTCGGGTCTCCAGGCTGGCATGCTGCCTGTGCGCTGAGGAGACAAGTGAACTTGCCCGCTTCTGCGGGCCATTAGACCAGATTGCTTCGTGTATTTCGAAGCTGCGCTGTTAGTTATATAAATATCTAGCATCACAATATTCTACTGACAAACGAATCCTGTGCCATTATTAAGGATTTTCCTTACCTTGTATTTAACTTTGGATTTGAAATACATTTTGTTGAGTGTTAATATAGCCATAGTCGCACTAGTTTGAGTACTGAATGACAATATTATATATAAGCATTCTTTCTATTAAATATTTTTAGTTTATACTTAAAATGTATTTCTTTAAAAAGTTGGTATTTGGGTCATACTTCTTTATACATTTTTAGTCTTTTTTGAAGTGTATTTAGTAGAGGGTCTACAGGGTCTCACTATGTACATCGTACTCATAGTGATCTGCCTGTTTTCAGTCTCCCAGGCACTGGAATTACAGGAGCGCTCCACCATGAGTCTCAGCTGCCTCTCAAAGCACCTCGGGGGTGGGGCCAGCATGGCTTTTGGTGCTGGGGATCAAACCCCAGCCTCTGCTTTCTGCCTAAGCAGGCACTTTAGTCTGCTGAGCTATCTGGTTGGGCCTTATACATTTTTAATATCTTTGTTCTTGCTGTATGTAGACTATGGTATTGATGATGCTCTTAATTTAATCTTGTTTTGATTTGTTTTATAGCTTTTATATTTGCCCCTCTCTTCTTTTCCTGCCATTTCAGTTCATTTCATATATTTGGTACATCATTTTTACCTTTTAAGTAAATGTAACTCTGTTTTACTAAATAAAGTTTGAAATCAAATGACAGATTCATTATAGGATTGGGTGCTTTGGCTGTCATATTTCATTTATCCAACATACTATATATGCTAATTTTCTCTTATACATTAGTTGTGTCAAATATATTTTACTCATCTCATGCTGGTTTTTTTTTTTTTCTGTTGAAGCAATTCTACTTTAAAGAAACTTAGGTAATGAGAAGCATGCTTAGCCAGGAGTTGTGGTTCAGGCCTTTAACCACAGCATTCTGGGAAATTGAACAGGACAATCACAAATTGGAGCCTAGCATGAGAAATTTAGCAGCATACTGCCTCCAAAAAAAAAGGGATGGAGAAGGATTACTAAAATGTAATTTACTATAGAGACCTAGGTTTCAGTACCCAGTCACACACACATCCAGCTTATGTTTATTATACCCTAAAGCTTACATCTCCAAGCATTCTTTGCTCTTTCTACAGATCTGGTTGGCATCATTTTTTTCTTTTATCAGTTTCTGATTTGTTCTTATTCAAGAGCTTTTGTAATTATTTATTTATTTGGTACAAGGTCTCACTACACAGCTCAGACTCAGTGATCCTGCTGTCTCAGCCTCACCAGCACTGGGATTACAGCCTTGTACCACCAGGTCCAGTTTTGGAGGCCAAACGGTTCCCTGGGCCAGCATGGCATGTACTACCAGAGATTGAATCCAGATACTTGTGCTTGCCAGGTGGGTGCGTAGACTGTCAAGCTACCTCCCAAGCCTTAAGAGCTCTTTTAATATATTTGTTTGTTGTTTTATCAGTTTGGGGTGGAAAATTACCACTATTTTCTCAATAATGCTTGAGATATTCCCTTACCCCTCCTTCTTCTACTGTCTCCAATAAAGTTGGGGTATCACACATTTTTATTTCAAATTTTACTATAAAAACCACTGTAATTAAAATACCATACAATTGACAGAAAGCCTTACAGATTAATGTAATAAAGTAACAGAAAAATAAACCTCAGCTTACCTGAATAAATGATTTTAATTAAGGGAACCAAGCTCATTCAATGAAAAAAAAGTCATTTTAGTAAACAATGTTGGTGCAAAATGATATTCATATACAAAACAATAGAATTGAACCTTTATACCAATATATAAAACTTAATTAAAAATTAAAAATTAGAGGGAAAATTACAAAATTCTTGTATGGAAACCTGAGAAAAAAACTTAAAGATATTTGGCAATAATTTCACAGCTACACCACCACAAGTTCAGACAAGAGAAAGTAAAACTCTGCTTGATCCAAATTAAAAAGTTCTAGGCAGTGAAATACATAATTACCAGTGTGAGGGGCTGAGGTTACGGCTCAGTGGCAGAGTACTTTCCCAGCATAATTATCAGTGTGAAAAGCAATCCATGAAGTGAAATAAAATCATATATCTGGAAAAGGTTGATATATAAATATATAAAAAATTGTAAGCCAACAACAGTAATAACAGAATAAAAAGTCAAATTAGAAAATGGGTACAGATTTTGCATAGATATTTCTCCAAAAAATAAATATAAATGCATAATAAAATACTCAGTATGAATAATTCTTAAGAAAGTGTCAGTCAAAACATAATGAGATGCCACCTTATCGCAATGGCAAGTGAAATGCTGATAGGACAAACAGGATTTGGAGGTAGATCTATTTAACGTCAGATGGACACTGTCTAGGAATCATTTTGTTCCTCAGAATGGCAGGCTCTTATACTTGGTGGCTTGAGATTTACATGGGATAAGAGAGAAGAAACTGCAGAGGTGGAGTATTTGGAAGTTATTGATTGGCTCTTATAATGTGCATCACTGTGACCACCCATTATTTGTGTATTTAATTAATTAATTAATTATTTAGTGCTGGGAATAGAACTCAGACCTTCACTTGCCAGGCAGTCACTGTGCCTCTGAGCTATAACACCGGTGTGATCACCCATTTAAAAAAAATCTTTTTATTTATTTTGTATATGGTCTCCCTTTGCAACTTTGACTCCTAGAGATCCTCTTGTCTAAGCCTTCCCGGAGCTGGGATGAAAGGTGTGCTTCACCATGTCCAGTTTCAGTAGCCAACAGGGCATGTGGTACCAGGTCTGAAACCCAGGTCCATGTACTTGCCAAGCAGGCACTTAGACTTCAGAACAATCTCCCCAGCCCTGTGACCATCTATTTGTAAGAGAGGGAAACAACTGAAATAGAAACTGAAACTATCACCTGGGCAACTGAAGTATACTACGGGGGAGGGGATAGTTTTGGCTACATTATTAGGATGGTTACTACCAAAATATTATTCCAGAAAAGATCAGTTGTTCAAGAGGATATAGTAGGAATGTATGGAGATGCAAGTACAATGCAAAACAGTGTATCATCAGATCCTAAAAGATTTGAAAACAAAATGGCTATAAAATCTAGGAATTTCACTTCTAGGTACCTTCAAAAGAACTAAAACTGAGAATTCAAATAAGCATTTGCATGCTCTTATTACAAGGAGCTATATTCATAATAACTAAATTACAAAAGGAACTTAAATGTGAGTTCATAGATCAATACATTAAAAATGTAGCATAAATACAAGGTGTAATTTTTGAATTTATGAAGGAAGAGGACCTGGGAGATAGCTCAGTGGACTAAAGCACCTGTTTAGGCAGGAAAGGGACCAGGATTCGATCCCTGGCACCGCATGACATGCTGGCCCAACCCTCAGGCATGCTGAGCTGGCCTCTGAAACCAGGCATGGTGGCACACACCTGTATTCCTAGCACTGGGAGGCTAAAAACAGGAGGATCACTATGAGTCTGAGCTGCTCAGTGAGACCTTATACCAAATACATTTTTTAAAAAATTACAAAGGAGGGAAACCTGGCAAATTACAATATGAGTAATGAAGACATTACACTAACTGAATGGGTCCATCACAGAGGATTAATTCTGTATAATTCCATTTATATGAGCTGGGCATATCAGTCAAATGGAGAGACAGAGAGCAGAGTATTGATTACACAACTCAGTGTGACATGTGAGATAGAAAAATGGGGACACCCTGCATAGTATTATACAGTCTCAGTGCTACAATAAAGTATTTTGTAGATGAACTGTTATGAGGATTACACACAGTGTGGGCATACATAGTAATAGTGAAATGTACATTTAAATATAGTTAAAATAGTAAAATTTGTCATTTTTTACTACCATTTAAATAAAAAAAAGTAGGCACCATAACTGTGATAGGTGAATCCAGATTAGCACTCTATATTTTTATCTATGAATCTCCCGCCAGACTGTTCTTTTCTTATTTTTTATGTTTTTGGTCTGTTATTTGATTTCTTTCCTTCTTTCTGGTGACAACTTCACATACTATGACACCTTTGCTATGGAAAGCCTCTCAGGTCTGAGTTTGGTAGGATGATTATCATTAATATATCTTGGCATTTGCGGAGGCACAAGCAAAAGTTTGGTTCCTTGTTTTGATAAACAAGAAAGCTGTTAATATTGAGATTGCAAAAGGAATATAAGTGAACTACAGAAAAGGTACCTTCATTTCTTAGGATAATAAGAATTAACCATCTTATCAGTCCTGATTAAAAGTCAGCAAAGTTCTCTCCTTATAGAACAATTTCACCCTACTCATTTTTTAGATAACACCTCCTTCTACAATATTTCCATGATAGGATAGACTTTTTGCTGAATTCAATCCAATCCTATTCCAGAAATTGTCAGTTACATGGAGCAGAACAAGCAAAACTTTTAGATATTTTGAGATGATACAGATTAATAAGGAAAATATAAGTGGTAGTGCAGAAGAAAATAAGCAGAGCTTAAGTAGAAAGTCCCATCTCATTAGATTTTAAACAAATGCAGGCATTTATAAAAGAATGTATATGAAAGTTTTCTGTCTTGAAGT
>NW_004524853.1:63738-76412 GCF_000260255.1 Octodon degus
ATAAGAGAAAATAGCTGTATATCTATCCTATTTTGTATATACAGATACAAAATGGTCCTTCATTTATATCCCCTTTTTTTGTTTAGTTTTGTCAGAGATGGGCATTCCATTGCCATTTAAATATTATAGGTGCATGAATTCAGCAAATTAATCCAATATAGTCCAGTAGTCCATAATAGTAGTGGATTATCCGTAGGACTGGCAATGTCAGAAGTTGTTGACTTGAGCCTTTCACAGCTCAGCATATTAATATGGCTTTACTTTTTATATCTCATTTTTATACATTTCTGCTGGATGGTTAAGAGCAAGGTAAGTGCTCGCTTCAGCAGCACATATACTAAAATTGGAACGATCCAGAGAAGATTAGCATGGCCCCTGCACAATGATGACACGCAAATTTGTGAAGCGTTCCATATATTTGAACTAAATGATATTTTAGTTCAAAAAAAAAAAAAAAGAACAAGATAAAGCAAGACCTATATGACAAGAATGTAACTTTTGAATCTGACAAGGTTAGTCAAATCCTCTCAGGATTTATCACGAGACCCTGTACCTCAGGTTGTAGATCATTTTTCAGTGTCAGCCACGTGGATGAGTCACGGCCATTGCTTGACCAATCTGCTCTCTGTAAAAGCCTTAGAATGTTTTCTCTCCATGTGATTCTCCTTAGGCACACTCTATCTCAATTAATGCAGAAAAGGCTTTTGACAAAGTCCAACACTCATTCATGTTCAAAGTCCTACAGAAAATTGGAATAGATGGCCTCTCCTTCAATCTGATAAAAGCTATCTATGACAACCCAACAGCTAACATAATTCTAAATAGGGAAAAATTGAAATCTTTTACTCTTAGATCTGGTATAAGACAAGGATGTCTTCTATGACCAAATACAACATTGATAAATATGTTGATATTCCTCATGATGATAGAATAGATTTTTTTTATGTTTACAATAAATTCAAGAAATTCTAGTTAAGAGAAATCTTGTATAACTGCTTCTCTTGATTGTACACAATTAAAAATGTAATTTTCTTGATTGAATTTATGTTCTGAGCTTTATTTGATTATGTTTCTTGCTACATTTTTGAAAAACGGGTGTGCTAAAATGGGGTTGCTCTGACATTTAAGATTGTTGTTTGCTGTGTGTTTCTCCTCTAAAAGCCATATGCTCAATGATTTCATTTCACTGGTAACATGTGGCCCATGAAAATTGCTGTGACCTTTTTTTACCACTAAATTTCCCAGATAGGACCAAAAAACCCATTTCATACAGTGAAAGCCTTTTATTTCTTAGCTGGATGATACGAAAATAGAAAGTAGATGTTGGATGAGCTATTTTGTGTTTTATTAGCAATGGAAAACCCAACTTCTAAATTATCAGCAAACATTCCATCATTGATGTTAGAAGACAATTAGTAACCACACTGTATTATCATACATAAAATTGTCCATAAATTTCAGGTATTATCATTTAAAATACTTATGGTGATAATTTAATCCATACGAAAAGTGATATTTATAACACTACTGAAAGTGTAGAACTGACAGATCTACTGAATTACATGTACATTTCAAAAACCTATTACTAAATGCTTTAATTAAGAGACCCAGAAGCTAATTCTTCCTTCAGAACCAGCATATGAGGCCTGTTTTCTCTGACTTTGTAACACATTCTTATGGACTTGCTGCACTACGGCAGAAACTTACCCTCTCACAATTTTGGAGGCCTGATATCCAAAGTCCAAGTATTGCTGTCCACAGGTCCCCATGGTGTGCGGAGGCTCTAGCAGAGCATCATCCTTTGCCTCTTCTGTTTCTGCAAGTTCCAGATTCTCCTTGCCATGCAGCTACAAAACTCTAAACACTTCCACTTTTTTCACTTGGCTTTCCCCATTTATATGTTTATATTTTCTGCCACATAAAAAGTCTTAACTTCTATTTAGGTCCTAATATAATCCAGAGCAATCACATTTCAAGATCCCTGATTTAAATGCATCCAGAGATTTGTTTTCAGATAAGGTCCAATTCCTAGGTTTCTGTGTTTAGGACCTTACATAATACTTAAGAGGAAGACAGAATTTTACAATCTAATTTACCAATAATTTTAGAAATATATTTGTATATTCATACTTCATTTTAGTTATATTGTCTAAAATATAGATTGTATCTGGAGTTCTGCATGTTTTATGTATCAAAACTATACATATGTTTACCTTTGGTCAGCAATTACAGAAGAGGCACCACTTTCTTCTTACCCTTTTCAAAAGATGATCATTTTATTCATACAGAGTATCCATGTAGTTAGATACACTAGATATGATTTATTCCTTTACATTTACCTAATTTGAAATCCAAATTCCCCCCTCTTTGGGCTCCTAACTTCAGGTGGACTCCTGCTTCTGTGTAACATCACACCAGTGGGCTTTGACTGCCTCCTCACCATGTGGTATGAGAAGATGAGTGGGCTCAGCTATTTCTCCCAAAAGGATTGGTTCATTTTTGTAGAAAAGGGCATTTCAAGATCAGAGTCTAGGGTCTAGTGTTGTTCACTCTTCTAAGGTGCCTATATATTCTAGACTTTGAACAGAATTGTATTTGTGTGTGTGTGTGTGTGTTTGTTTGTGTACACATGTAAAACACCAATGAGTACACATTATTTTTTGCAATTGGAATGAAAGTTAATGCTTAACTGTCTTCTCTACAAGATCTGCATTTCCTTATTCTATTGAAGCATCCTGGTATCAATGGGCAAGAATGATATGCATTTGAATAGCCCATATCTCATTGTCTTTATTCCATGTGAAACTAGATTTTTGGAATGTCAGTGTCAGTTCTGCTACAACATGCTTATTACAAAGACTTTTTTGGATCTGTGCTGCCTACTGTTTTCCCTTATAAACAAGTACACAGTATTTTATATTTACCAAATGATCCTGGAATACTTGTTCCCTGTTGGTGCCCGCTTAGCTTTGATGTAACAGACAGATATAAAGACTAGTGCTCAACAATTTTTCCTTTCTGTGTGTATCATTAGTCATTTTGACTACCAACCTGTCAACTTTAGAGATTATTGAATGACATCAGTGAATCAATGGCGACTGAGCCTTACATGTTCATTACAATTTGTCACTGCACTTTACGTGTGAGAATTATTTATTCTGATTTTTAAAATTCTGTTTTAACACTTTATTTTCTTCACTACTTTAAATGATTCCATTTAAATCTGGCAACATACTGTTAAAAGTTAGCAGTAATCTAATTTTATTTTATATTAGTTTTTGTTTGTTTTGTTTTTTACTTTTGGAGGATTTTTTGGTGCAGGGTCTCACTACAGCTTGAACTCATAGTGATACTCCTGTTTTCTGCCTCCCTAATGCTGGGATTACAGGCATGTGCCGCCATGCCTGGACTCCTAATTTTATTTTATATAAAAGAATTTTTCCTTTAAAATAATATTTATTATTCTGGAATATTCTGAGCTGACATTTTAAGTATGCTGTGTTCAGTTTGAAAAAGCAGTCCAAATTAATTTCCATAAAGTTTTCTTGATTTACAATTTTTAGTATTACATTGTACCTTATTTAGGGGTTTTGGGGTTGTTTCCCTTTTAAACTTTTTATTATTGCTGTTATTATTATTGTTGATATAAGATCTCACTATGAATCTTGGACTCATAGCAATCCTCATGCTTCAGCCTCCCTAGCTGTGGGATTACAGGCATGTGCCACCATGCCTGATTTCGGGGCTGACCTGGCAGGCCTCTGGTTCCAGGCTGCCAAGGCATGCGGTAACTCAGGTTGCTGCATGTGAGGTGGGCACTTACAAAGCCAAACTAGCTCCCTAGACCTCCTTTTAAAATATTTGTAACTATCTACAATATTTCATATATTATTATTTTAAATATTTGCTTCCCTGTGCCTTTTTTTCTCTGTTCCTTTAATATTGGTGTTTAAGGAGACTGAAAAATTGTGCAACTGCCCTAGCCACCTTCCCAGAAATCTAATCATCAGTTCTGCTTCCACATTTTATTGAATGTAACTACATTCCATTATTTATTCTCCTATATATTTATATAAATATGCAAATTATACATGCATATGCAAATTGATTCTTTCTTTATTTCTCTCTTTCTTTCTTCTTTCTTTCTTTCTCTCTGTTTCTTTCCTTTGGTACCCAAATCAAACTCAGGACCTTGCTTTTGCCTGGCAGGCAGTATGCCACTGAGCTATATATCCAACTCAGACTAATCATTATTTAAAGGACTTTATTTCTAGAAATAATATTGCTAAAACAAGCCTTGGCATCTTTGCTAGTATACACATTGAAAACTTCTTTCCACAGTGCCCCTCAAAGTGTGTCCAAGGTTTTGCAGTAAACACGGAGAGAATAAATCAAAGACAGTTGCTAAAGATGAGAATTAGAAATTATACTTTTTTGCATAGAAAACTAAATATATAACCTACAAGGGATTATTTCCTTTATTAGTTTTTAGTTTTGATTTACTTTAATTTAGGTAACACAGTAATTACACACATTTTATTTTATGTTTGTTTTCTTGCCTGCTCTCTGAATTTTTGAGGATTGAACCTCAGACCTGGGCACAGAGTTACATTAGACACCCCTTCTTTATTTTGTGATAGGGTTTCATTCTGCAAATTATCCAAGCTAGGCTTGAACTTTAATCTTCCATCCTCAGCTTCCTAGAGTGCTGAAAGTACAGGCATGAATGACTTATTATTATATCTTTTTAATTTTCTATGGTAGTGGTTTATGAAGACCTTGCACATTTAAAGTATCAATGAAGCCCTACATGTTCTGTGCTCATCTGAATACTACCATAAATAGGAATCAGATCCTATTATGTGATTTTCCTATTGTAGTTTGTTTTTGCTACCATAACAGTATGTCACAAGCTGGGTCACTTATAAGTAAAAGATTAATTGGAGCACATTTCTGGAGCTCAAGAATCTGCAACACGATATTAAAGTGTTGACAGATTTCATGCCTCATAAAGTTCTTACTAAGGTGTGACATGGCAAAGAGCAATCAGCACTTGGCAATGGAGGAGGGACATGAAAAACTCAGGTGTCTCTTTCTCTTTTACAAAGCCACTCCTCCTGTTATTGGACCCACTCTATTGGCCTCATTCAATCTTATTTACCTAAAAAAGGCCCCACCTGAATACAACAAAAATGTAAATTTGGGAGTTGTATTCCCAATGTCTTAACTTTGAAACAAAACTATTCATCCCTCTAACTCTTTAATATTCATTAACATTAAGATCACTAAAGCTTTTATAAAACTATGGCATGTTATTTTAGTATCATCTCCTGAGCTTTAAATTATTTGAGAAGTTTTAATATGTAAGGAATAAACAGGCAAAGATCTGGATACATATGGAGATACTTGGATAAAGGCAAAAATAAATGTCTGTTCATGATAATGTACATGACAATACATATCCATCATCTACATAGTGAAACTTATGTTTATTTTGGTAGTGATTGAAGAAAACCAGGAGAAAGAGAACTACCTGAAAAATATAAAAAAATGTATTCAGCTCCTTCCACTTCGAATCATTTCCCTTCAGTAAGCTTCACATATACTCAGTTTTCTGAGTATATTTTAAAAGACAGAATTGACTCAGGAAAATAGGCTGACCTAAGATGTAATAACAGTAGACAGGAGAAGTCCTGTTCTCTTGTTTATAATTAGTTCTGTTTTTTGCATAAGAAATTTGTCTCACTGCTCTTCCCATTGCCACACGTCATGCAAGAAGGAAACATGCTGCCCTGCTGGGCTTTGGTTTTGTCATGCAACAGAGCTTCCTGATCACACATATGTGCAGCATGCCTGGGAAGATCTCTAAGGCTCCAGGCTCCAAGATGTGACCACGAAGTCTATGATCTCTAAGTACATGTGGGTTTGTCCTTCTTCCATGCACTTGCAGTGAGAAAACATCTGGAATAGAGAGATATTGCCATTAACAGAGTCATAGAATCTTAGTCAACTTCTGTTGCTGTGACAAAATGACCCAGATACCAAACTTAGGAAGAAATGTTCATTTTGATTCTCAGTTGCAGAAGTTTCAGTCTACAGTCACTTGTCCCTGTTGCTTAGGCCATGTGGTGACACAGTAACCCATGGAAGAGGAAGGCTGTTCATCTCCTGGCAACTGGGAAACAAAGACAGAGAGTCCCACTGTCCCTTTTGAGGGTTCACCTCCAATGACCTGACATCTTTGCTCTAGTACCCACTTCCTAGTCATCCTCACCACCTCCCAGTGATGCCTTGGGCTCATTTTTGGGGACATCTGAGATCCAAACTAATGCTCCTGATCTATCTTCACCTGAGAAATTAATTTTACTTAATGCAAGCCACTGCAATTCTTTGTTTGCATTGCAAAACTGACTGACTATAAACTAGTACAACTAACTAGTGTGTGTGTTAGTGTAAAGGAGTGTAACTTTCACATATGGTAGTTCCCAACTTCATATTCTTATTGCTATGAAATTGTTTTAAAGGTCCTTGTGTAGGAAAAGATTGTCCCAAAAAGCTGGACAAAGCAAGACAAGGGATATCATTTATTAGTAGTAGAAGAAAATAGCTCTTACTAATGAAACAAAACTTAGAGATGTTTCTTGTTTTCATTTATGCTGCAGACTTCCTTTGAAGTTCCTTTCATTGAGGGAAAAAGGTATCCATAACATCTTGCAAAGCATGGAACATTCCACAACAAATGATCATTTTTAAAGAAAATATTGCTAACATAGCTATTTATTTTTTCATTTTATGTATTTCATACAGGGTCTTACTACACAGCTAGGACTTGTAGTGATCCTCCTGTTTTCAGCCTCCGCAGTGCTGGGATCACAGGCATGCACCACCACACCTGGACTTGGTTCCTGGCTCTGCATGCCCTGAGGGCGGTGGCGCACCCTGTGGGACAAGGGATTGAACCCTGTGCTTGCTAAAGCAGGCACTTAGTCTTCTGAGCTACATTGCAAGCCCTTATTTAACATATTTAAAAGAAATGCAAAATATTTCCTTTAACTCTTGGTTCCACCTGACACTAGCAATTTCTCTTCATTCTCAGGAATTTTCTCCAAGAAATCTTTCAGCAACAGCCCACAGTTTTCAAATGGATTTGCTAAGAGCTCTTTTTTGCAATTAGTATGTTTCAAACAATAATTGCCAACACTTTTAGAAACTATCACTCTTACAACAATCTTAAAATTGTTTTGAAAAGGATATGTGTACAAGTTCTTCACTTAAAAAAAATATGCAGAGGAACCACCAGGTTCTTTAGGTGCACAACTGAATCTGCACAATTTTCTGTCTTCAAACCCCAAACGGCATTCCATTTTTTCACTGAGACAACATGTTTCAGGACAACTTTATCTTTTCTTTTTTTTAGTACCTGTACTAATTGACTTCTTAACTACAAGGTATGTAAGAATGTAAGATATATATATATATATATATATATATATATATATAATGTTTGGGGAAAACTATCCATTTTATGGTTCATAGAAACTGAAAGCATATATTTAGAGCCAGTGAAATAAATGCAATACTAAGTATTTATTTTAAGATTATAGTGCAGTCAGATCAGGTACTTGATGCCTATAATGTTTAGTAATGTTTCTGAGCCTTTGTAAAAGTATTCATTTTGGCAATCAATATAGTGATGATCAAAGTTATATGAAGTCTAGGAAATGAATATAATAAAAGACATGTGTAGTAGAAGAGGAGTAATAATTCTACAGTCAATGTTTTACTGTAGCACTTTCATGTGTGAGATTTAGGAATGTCTAACTCATGTAATTGCAGAGTCTTCTTATAAACTTGGTTCATTTAGCAAATCCAATTGTGATTGCTTAGCAAAAATGAATGAATGACTTAACGGAATGAAGGCAAGAACAAAAGAAAGAAAAGTGAAGGCAATGAGTGTGTCTACAGATAAGTGCAATGTAAGAGGTGGGATTCCAATTCGCTTTAAATTGGAGCCTTCTGGAACCTATATACCAGTCACAAAGTAAGCATTTCATTGTGCCGACAATTAGTGTTAATGAGAGCCCCAACTGCTCAACCTGGTGCTTAACCAAGGAAATAGCTACCTATTTTAATATTGAAGTTAAAGCATTCCTGTGTTTGCTCTATTTGTCTGCATTAGCTTTATTTTTGTTGTAAAATTTTTTGGGTTTTTTTGTTCCTTTTTTACTTTATTTTATTTTATTGAGAAAGAAATATCAATGAGACATTTTCCAAGCTGATTAACAGGACATATTCAATAATAAATACATTGCACATTGTTTTCTTCTCCATGGTCTTCCACAGCACAAGAAGCAGCTAGGACATCTAGTCCAAACACTACTACTACAAATCCTTCCTCTCACTGAACCAAGCGAAAGCAGCAGTATATTTATCCTAACTATTCTGTATATACAAATACAAGGTGGTCCTCCTCTATATCCCCCCTCTCCAGTTCAGTCCTGTCAGAGATGGGTATTCTATTGGCATCTAGATATTATAGGTGCTTGAGTTCAGCAAAGCAATCCAATACAGCTCAGCATATTAATATAGCTATATACCTCATCTTTATACTTTTCTGCTGGATGGTTAAGACTAAGATAAAGCAAGACCTATATAACAAGAAATGGAACTTTTATATCTGATAAGGTCAGTCAAGTCCCCTCAGGATTTATCCTGTAACCCTGTACCGCACTTTGTAGATCCTTTGTCAGTGTTAGCCATGTGGATGAGTCATGACCAATGCTTCACCAATTTGCTCTCTGTGAAAGCCTGAGAGAAAGTTCTCTCTCCATGTGACTCTCCTTTGGCACACCCTACATCATTGATCACATTCCTCTGTGGCTCCATAATTTCCTTGATCAGAAAATCAGGGGCACAACTGAGTTACATGATGTTACAGTACAGGGTCGCCTTATGTCCTCAGTCTTCACTGACCTTGAAAGGGTAGGGGCAGAATATTGGCAGACCTTGCAGCCCTTCCTTTTCTCCAATTTTTGAACTGCAAACTTAGGTTGTTAACCCTTCAGAAGAGAGGCTTATTATTACCCTGCAACATATGCAGTTCAGTTTACCCTATCTGTCTAAATATCAAACATTTTAGGCATAACAGTACATGTTTAGAATTATTATCTCTGCTATGGTTTGTGTCTAGATGTCCACTCAAAGCCTCATGCAGTCATGGGGGTGCTTCTGGAGTTTGTGATTGATTCTTTTTTTTTTTTTGTCAGAAACACGAATCTTTAAAAGTTGTTTTTTTTTTTTGAGTCTCTGAACTTGAAGCACAGATGATTAGTTTTGCCTCAGCTTTTCCAGTGCTATTTTCCCAATCTTACACCTGACATAATATTTGGAGTTTTTGTATAACTGGGTTTTCTTTTTAAAGTATTAAAATTTCCATTGTAGCTTTATTTATTTATTTATTTATTTATTTATTTATTTTATTTTTTTGCAGATAACCCTCTACTATTAAGGACTATTGGACTATATTGGATTATTTTTGCTGAGAAAAAAACACCTCCAATATTTGAATGGCAATGGAACACCCATCTCTGACCAAACTAAACAAAAAAGGGGGATGTAAGTGAAGGTCCATTTCATAGTGAAAAATATATATGTATGTACAAAATTATATATATATATATATATATATATATATATATAGCTACACTCTCTTAGTTCAATGCGAAGAAAGATTTACACTAATAGTGTGTAGACAAGATATCATGTCTGCATCTTGTACTCTGAATAACTATATTACTAAGACAACAATACACAATGCATGAATTATTGTAGCTATCCTACTGACCTGTATTTTTTTGAAACTATCTCATTGCTATTTCTTTCTGTGATTGATTCTTGATTCAGTGCTGGGATTATGGCTATGACTGCCCCGGGGCAGATACTCTGCATTATAATGTAAGGAGGGGAGAGAAGCGAGCTAGCTGTTTGAGCTGCTACTACTCCCTTTGCTCTTGCTCTTTGCCAACACCATGTAGAGCTTCTCTGTGCCACCATGTGCCACTCTTCCTTGGAGCCAGCTGAGTATTGGCTAAAACCTCCACTAACTGTGAGCTAAATAAATCCTTCCTTCCCTAATTTTGAGTGTTGGATATTTGTCCTAGCAATGAGAGAAGAGTAACCAAGACAATCTGTATTGTACGCAATGTCAATTTTCAAATTGTTTCCTCATAAGAAAATTTGTAGGAAATTTTTGAAGCTTTTCCTTTTCTCTCCTTGGTATAAAAAAATAGAAACACAGCAACAACAACTGACAATAGAAAGCTCAGGTAGAGAAAAAACAAGAGAAGGTAGTAGCATGATGGCATCTAGGTAAAGAATGTGCTTCATGAATTAGACAGTAAGTGTATAAAATTCCTCTGGCAAGTTGAGTAAGATCACTACTCAGAATTTTTTTTTATGTGCATTTAAATTTGTTAGTGTATAACATTTTTTGTTTCTGAGAAAGAACCTAACTACATAGTCTTGCCTGGCTTCAAACTCACAACCTCTCTGCCTCAGCTTCATAAGCCCTGGGATTTCAGATGCGTGCCATCATATCCAGGTCTGTGTGTAAAAGTTTATATAAGGACTTTCATACACAATACACATAGCTATGAGTCAGTGTCTTAAATGTTTTACTTAAAGAAAAATAATTTTTCTACTAATAATATGAGGGCCATGATCTTTTGTCAGTTTTGTACATAAATGAATTTATAAGCACATGTTAACTTGCTCAGGATCACACGTCTGGGAAGTAGCACAGTTGGGAATCCAAGATAGGCATCCTGTGTAAATCTTACCAACAATGTAAAATCTATCCTGTTTTCTTTATTTAACTAAAATGTTCATACCTGCAGCTGGATGTGGTGGTGCGTGGCTACAATTCAGGATGGGGAAGAGGAGGATCACCATGAATTCAAGGCCAGTGTGAACCACATAGCAAGACCTTGTCTCAAAACACCAAGGGGAGTGGAGCCTGGGGGCATAGCTCAGTGCAAAGGGGCTGTGTCCAATATCAAACACCATGAAAGAAAAAAGTCAGACCTGGGGGTTTCTGACTGTGATACTCAAGCAGCTAAAGGTAGACTGATACAGTCATAGATTGTCCCTGAGACTTAACATCTCGTTATTCTTTTTAAGGTCCTTACTCTTTACAAAAGACTCAATCCACATGAGTTACTGTGTTTTTGTAAGATTGATTTCCAAATCTAATTCATATTATAAATATAGTATAATTACCTCAGTCATCTAATACATACACTTGCATGTTTTCCCCTCTGCCTTATTTTCTTATCTTTTCTTTTTTCTGTCATCTCTGCTGGTTAATCCTTAAGTTCTGTTTCTTTTCAATTTACTATATCTCTTATACATTTCAGATTTTATTTCTTCTTTCAAGTTCTTACACTAGGAAGACAATATGATATTTATGTGTGAGTCTGGTTTATTTCACTTATGAGTATAGCCTCCAGTTGCATCCACTTACCTATGAAGCCTTCAAATTTGTCTTTCTTTATAGCTGAGTAATAGTCCACTGTGTAAAAATACCACATATTTTTCATCCATTCCTCAAGTGCTAGGCATTTTGGTTGCTCCCAAGATTTGGGTATGACAAATTGTGCTGCTGTAAACATGGGTGCACATATATTATTGTGATATGATGTTTTCAGTTCTTTTAGGAAAATACCCAGAAGAGGATAGCTGGATTGAATGGGATTTCCAGTCTTAGATTTTTGAGGAGTCTCCACACTGATTTCCATAATGGTTTCACCAGTCTGCATTCCCACCAGTCATGGAGAAGGGTTCCTTTTTCCCCAGTTTCTCCAGCATTTGTGAGTAGTTGATTTCTTTATGATAGCCATTCTTTCTGGGGTAAGATGGTATCTCAGTATCGTTGCCTTACCAACTAGAAAATTCAATTCTAAATCTTTAATCATTAAATTCTACAAAATGATCATTAATATTTTTCTTCAGTGTTTATGGGTACTAGACTCACAAAGTAAATGAGTTCCAAACTACAGCTTTCTTCCAAGTGTTTTCAATGTAAGCATTCATTAGATCATGGAAGATAATTGTTTCCTTTGGTTAATGGAGAGCTTAAACAAAGGATTTTTGGTAAGATACAAAGTATGATGAAACTGTTATTAGCTGGGGACAATTTGTAGTGGACAATTATTTTATGAGAGAACATCCATAGCTAGGATATAAAATTAGAAAACACCTGTAGCAATCAAGGCAATGAACATGATACAAGATGCAAATGGAGATAGGGAAGAATGAGATGGCAGATTTTAAGGTCTTTTGAGGATAGGAATGTATGTTCAGTGATTGGTTGGCTATTTAACTGTAAAAAGAAGTCAAGAATATGATTTCCGATGTGTGACTTGAGTAAGTGAATGATGTCATGTATTGATTCATAAAAGAGAGAACAAGAACCATTTAATAAATATAAAAATAAACCTCATTTCTGTTTTAACCTGATCACCCTGAAATATCTCAAGAACATTAAAGTGGCAACTTTAATAGGCAGAGTTATATGCAAAATTAAATCAGGTGATACATTTGTATCAGAGATTCTTCTTTACTTCCCACTCAAAAATCTTTTCATGGGGCTGGTGAGATATCTCAGCGGTCTAAAG
>NW_004524853.1:76917-83577 GCF_000260255.1 Octodon degus
GGGTCTCCCTATGTGACTCAGACTCATAGTGATCCTCCGGTCTCAGGCTCTTCAGCTCTGGGAGTACAAGCATGCACCACCAATCCTAGTTTCGAAGTTGGCACAGCATGTGGTACCAGTGATCAAACCAGGCCCTTTGCACTTGCCTGGCAGGCACTGAGACTGCCAAGCTATATCCCAGCCTAATGCGTAATTTAGAAACCTATAGAAGGGTACTGATGGGTGACATCTTTGGGGAACCAGCCCTGTTCTGCTGGTCTGGGACTCTAATAGGATCATTTAGTGGCAGGACCTAGAAACATAAAAAGATTTGAAAAGTGGAAAGAGTTGTTACTTAAAAGATCCTCCCACCTCTCATGGGTTGGCATTTTCTACCAAAAGCAGAAACAACTGACTTTGATCAACAACAGCATCAAGTGCCCCTCTACTACCCTCCATTAAAAGACACTAAAAACTATTTAATGAATCATGAATAGGTATGCTAATTCAAGTTATAGCTAAGGAGTCACAAAGACATGAAAGAATGGATTTGTGGAAGTGAGAACAGCCTAACAGAAAGAATAGGTCTTGGCACCTAACACCCTTCCTTCAGTGCGCTTGCATCCATGTGAGCTGCAATACTATGTAGCTATACATAAATTTGCATGAAATAAGCATTTGTCTTTATTTCTAGACTGTGGCTATCTACAGAACAAGGGGCTTATTTACTTACCTTATGCATGTCTCCCTAGGGTGTAGCATAATTCTTTTTGAAGTGAGTAGTCCTTGTCAGTTACATGAATGTATGTGTAAATAAACAAGACTTGGATCATGAAAACTTTCTCTGTGTGTTTAATAATCCCATAGAAAAACATTATTTTTACTAAATTGTAGGTCTTGCCTAAGAAATCAAAACAAACATTTATAATGTGCCTTACCTCAATTGTATGGTTGAGGTGGCCAATTCCCTCTCTAACTTGATGGTTTGTTAAAGTTAGACAGTTGTGAATTGTCAGAAGATGCCAATAAGCATCTTCTCAAATGAAAGATTAAGAATAGTAAAAAATGTACATTCAGATAGGAATGATAATCTTCCCAAATCTTATATTGGAACTATTCTATGTTGCTACCATAGAGGCAATAACACTGGGCAGTGAAATCCTCCCTCACACTAATGCAGATCTATGTAAATACGTAGAAGAATAAGCAGGATATTCAATTGAATATATATAATATATACAATACAATAAAAGCTTCACAATAACCTTCTACCTCAGATTTAAGGTCAGAATTCTCTAATTACTGGATTTTAACAGTATATTATTGTTAAAATAAATATGGAATGTAAATCACTATTATAACTATTATATTGTAAAAAATAATTCTGCTAAAAGTTTACTCCACTATACCTAACATTATGGCTAAGAAGATTGATCTGTGTAAATATATGGACATGACACAGTGGCTTACAAGCTTCATTCTAGCTCTTTCTATGATTCTGGGGAGATGGCCACTGCTCAGCACCAGGGGCAGGTTCCCAAGAGAAGTGAAATTTTGCTGAATACCTCTGATTGTGAACAGGATCCATGAATCAAGATGCTGCTCTATTGAGTGTGTTTTAGCAGAAGAGTACAAAAAATGTGTGAATTGATGTACAAATTGACATTAATGGAAGTTGAAAAACTGAAAAATCTTCTGGTAATCATTCATTTTTGTCAGAATATTGAAATCTCTCACTATAAACAATAAATGTAGAAAAAGTTTTAAAAGATTGCAAGTAGTACACTATAATTTAGAACACGATAAACATTGAAAATTGAGTTTTTATTTCTTTGAGACATTAAAGATAATCTGAGCACTGCTTGCTTTTTGTTGTATAACTCAATGGACAAAGAAAACATCTTCCAGTTCCTTGGGAAATCACCATACTTCAAGCCAAGTTTGGATTCACCTCCCACATTTTATCTTTTGCACTTTCAATTCTGTAAAATATTCCACAATTCTTTAATGTGAAGTGGCTTTCACTTCCTCAGGGACATCTTTGTCCTTTTCATCAACACTTGCTCATGTATGCCAGTCTGTTCACTTCAACTAAGTTACTTCAACTGCGTATATCTAGAACCATTTTGAAAATGAAGTGATGTAGCATTGCATGATCAACTATTTCTTAAATAAGCCCATGAGCAGTTAATGTGAATTTGTTCCAGTTTCATCACTGTCAGATGTGGCTGATTCTCCACCACAAAATTCACCCTTTTTCACTTACAGTATTTGAGACAAAAAGGCAGCACCCTATGAACAGAATAACATATGTGATGTGCAAAAATCACCAACAGACTTGTAAAGAAGAAATTCAATCTGTCACTCCTTGGTGACATTTACATTAGGGATCTGTGAACAAAAAAGCAAGTGATGAATTTTGTACATTATGTGAATTTTTACAGTAAAATATTATATGATAACAGAAATGTAAACTGTGTTCTGGGGGAAGTTATGTTATATAACACGGTTTTGGCAATTGAAACTTCTATATTGCAGAACAACATATAAGTTACATGTTATATAGTATCTATAATATATACTGGATGAGGTCATTAGTCTCAAACTTATGCTATTCATTCCTGTATTTAAAGAAAATCAAATCACTTGTTGAGCAAGTCACAAAATTAGGATTTCATATTTTATATTATCATAACTAAATGTAGATTTTACTTATATAAAGAATAAGCACTTCAACATCTAAGTCAAATACTGAGATTTGAAAAATAAACTGGGGCAGAGGAGAGAGCCTGGTGGTCTAAGCACCTGCTTCACAAGTGAAAAGACTAGGGTTTGATCCTTCGTACCTCATGCTGTGCCAACCCTAGAACTGTGTCAGTCACCGAAAATGGGCATGGTGGCACATACCCGGAGAGGCTGACACAGGAATATCACTACAAGTCTAAGCTGTGTAATGAGGCCATGTGCCAAATAAAATAATAAACAAATAATTTTAAAAAATAGAAAAAGAAACTGGACAGCATGAAGAAAAAAAAGGCAGTCCTGGACCACCCATCACACACTGTTGCACTCCTTGTAAAACACCTGAGTCCTGCTACCAGGCTCACTACAGCCAAGAGAAATGCAGAAGGGACTGCTACGGGTGGTCAGCTACTTCTACTCTTCCAGAGCCAGAGCCCAAGATCAAAAGCTTCCTTCCAAAAAAGGGAGAGAAGGCACTCAATATGAAAAAGGGGAAAACTAATTCCAGCAAGCATAGAAATAACCCAACAGGAAATGGAGAATGCAGGACTCAAGAACACTGAACTACTTCATCTCAGCTCCCAGGAAAAGGACCCTCATATACAACTTGGCACCAAGACCTTGTGGTATGGAAAAGTCAAATTCATTTTTAATGTCTTCCTTTCACTCTGCTGTCAGAGAAGATTTAAGTCCCTTATGCCCAGACACCTGTTGGCATCCATCCCCCGAAACTGACTTCCTCATCATGTTAATAAGCCAATGCCTTCAGGATCGTGTCTCTCGAACAGCAATGATTACTTTCTAATTTGTGGATCTTCAACCTGATTATTCTATTTTCATCACATTTTCTGAAAGTCAAGACCACCTTGTGAAACGTTAAAGACATCCTCAATACTCACTTAAAAGTTCCTCTAGCTATCTGACTTTCGTTAGTGCACCCAAACACAGAGCTGGAAAGGTGTTTTACTGTTAATTGTCTGCTGATGTCTTGTCTGAAATATAAATGTTGCTCCTGAAAATGATCCTGGGTACAGTTTGATTTAAAAAAATAATAATAATGAGTTTTAGTTAATCAGTAGAATATTTCTACTAGTATGTATGCTTTCTCTAAAACTTTTGGAATTGATTTTTAATATTAAAATAATAGTTTTTATTTAGTTTATAAATATAAGATTTAATAATATAAATGTATGACTATAACATAGAATGTAAATAATTCAAAGTAACTTTTATTATTAAAGTATATATAATACAATTTTACTAAAAATAGGACTATGCTTAATCAAGACAACAGTATTTTATACTGTTTGGTAAGAACCAATAAATCAGTAATTCATAAAATATTGCTTGTGAGAAATCTGAGTGTATTCCTTTTATTGAAATAATATTTTCTTGGAACACAGGCATGTGCACTTAATCGTTGAGTTATGATATACATGATGCAGACTGCAAAGCTAAAAATATTCACTCTCTGGATTGGATTAATAAAATCTAAAGACCAGTGTGGTAAATATTGGAAGACTGAACTGAAAAACATCAAAAACCCAAATATAGTGTATTGTGAACTTATAAAGAAATAATTTGATAATTCAACCATGCAGTAAGTCTTTACAACTGAAAAATATGTTGCCTCAGGGACAATAAATTTTCTACAATAAATAGTCAGTGAATTGGAAATATTGGGATACAAAGTGAAGAATTTACATTTATAATATATAACCTAAGCATCCTTCTTCAAATATGGAAGCTATTAACATTTAATTACCTACTAAGTGATGAATCAACATAGTAAAACATTTCATATTTATAATTTGTATTCCTTAACCTACTTTAATGATTAACATTGAAATTAGTGTAATTTTTTCCAGTAGGAAGAGCACAGAAATTTTATAGTATTGAAGTTACTTTATATGGTATTGTAATGGTGAAAACATCTGTCCAAATCCTCACATATTAAGAATACAAGGTATGAATTTCAGATCATAATGATGTGTCCCTTTAGGTTCATCAATTATGACTGGTACAGTGTAACACTCTGGTAGGAGCTTATCACACTGAAAAAGGCTGTACATGTTGGGAAATGGGGAATATCTTGCAAAATCTGTATCCCTTACTCAATGTCACAGTGAACCTGAAACAGCTATAAAGAAAAAAAATCATTTTTAAACAGAGATTAAAACATGTTTTATGCCTTGGACTTTTCCTGTTCTCAGTATCTTTCAAAAAATATACTTTTATATAATTTTAAAGAATGTATACCTATGCAGTCAATCCTGGGCAACAAAGACAAGGCAGAATGCATTACAATTCCTGACTTGAAATTATACTACAAAGCTACTGTGATAAAATCAGTATGTCAATGGCCAAAAAAAAAAAAAAAATAGACTTGAGGATCAATGGAATAGATTTGAAGATGCAGAAGCAACAACAAGCACAATCAACCACCTCATCTTCATAAAAGGGGCCAAACATGCTGACTGAAAGAAAGAAAATCACTTTAACAAATGGTGGTGGAAAAACTGACTCTTTACATGCAGAAAACTAAAACTTCAGCCACGTTTATAACCATGCACTAAACTAAAGTCAAAATGGATTAAAAATCTGAACATTGAAACAGAAACACTAAATCTCCTAGAAAGAAAGTAGGAGGAACTCTTGAAGACATAGGGGTAGGCAAACAGTTCACAAACAAAAATTAAGCTTCACAAGGAACAGTTGAAACAATTAACTACTGGAACCTCCTCTTATTGTGAAGCTTTTGCACATCAAAAGAAATTACCCAGAGAGTGAAAAGACAACCCACAAATTGGAAAAAATCTTAACTAATAAGCACTCAGACAAAGGTCTTTTCTCTAGAGTTTATAAAGAATTAAAAAAAAATTAGAATCCAAAAGTTAAATAACCTATCCACAAATGGGAATATGAGATGAACACACACTTCTCAAAGGAAGAAATTCCAGAAGCTAATATATACATGTGAAAAAAATGTTCCACAGCAAGAACCATACATGACATGCAAATGAAAACAACACTGAAATACCATCTCTCCCCAGAAAGAATGTCTATCATAAAGAAATCAACAAACAACAAATGTTGGAGACACAGTGGGGAAAAAGGAACCTTTCTGCACTGCAGGTGGGAATGTAAACTGGTACAACCATTATGGAAATCAGTGTGGAGACCCCTTAGAAAACTAGGACTGGAAATCATATTTAAACCAGCTATGCTCTTACTGGTAATCTTCCCAGAAGAGCTGAAAATGTCATATCATAGTGATATATGTGCCCCTATGTTTATGCAAGCACAATTTGTGATAGCCAAATATTGGAAGCAACCAAAAGCCCATCACTTGAGAAATGGATGAAAAAGATGTGATTTTTTTATACAATGGAATGTTACTCAGCTAGAAGAATGATGAACCTTCATATTTAAGTGGATGCAAATTGAAGATACACTCATAAATGAAATAACCCTGACCCACATGTGTAAATATTGTATAGTCTCCCTAGTGTAAGAACTCAAAAGAAAAAATAAAAATTGAAAGGCATAACACAACTAAAAGGAAAGCAAGAACTTAAGGATTAAACAACGCAGAAAGGGCAAGAAAAGCTAGGAAAAATGAGAGGTGCAAAGCCCTACAATTATAGGCACAAGATGGCTAAGGCATGATCCTGAGTATTTCCATCAGGTTTTTGAAACTAGCAGTTATTTGGTAGGATTCTCACCCTGACTAACTATGTATGTTGATACCTGTGAGCAAGTAAATACACTGAAGTTAGCAGTGTGTAATACTAGGGTCATGCTTAGAATACCTGTCATTCTGGTCTTCTAAAAGTGTACTGGTTCTTTTTCTGTTTCTTTTTCATTCATTCATTCATTCATTGTTTCTTTCTGCCTCTCTCTCTCTCTCTCTCTCTCTCTCTCTCTCTCTCTCTCTCT